>NC_140503.1:25177612-25642612 GCF_964339955.1 Pipistrellus hanaki
AAACACCATATAATTTCACTCATATGTGGAATCTAAAAAAACAAAACAAAACAAAAAAAAAGCAGAATAGAAACAAACTCATACCAGTAGGTGCAGAGAACACTTTGACGGTTGCCAAATGGGAGCGTGTTATGGGGATGGGTGAAAAGGTGAAGGGATTAAGAAGTACAAATTGGGCCCTAGCCAGCTTGGCTCAGTGGATAGAGCGTCAGCCTGCGGACTGAAGGGTCCCAGGTTCAGTTCCAGCCAAGGGCACGTGCCTGGGTTGTGGGCTTGATCCCCAGTAGGGGGAGTGCAGGAGGCAGCCAATCAATGATTCTCTCACATCATTGACGTCTCTCTCTCTCCTCCCTTCCTCTCTGAAATCAATAAAGAAATATGTTGTTGTTGTTTTTAAAGAGAAGTATGAATTGGTAGTTACAAAATGATCACAGGGATATAAAGTCCAGCAGAGAGAATATAGTTAATAATCTTGTAATAAGTATGTGTGGTGTTGAACGGGTACTAGATTTATTGGGGTAATCACTTAGTTATATAATGTCTAATCACTGGGTTGTACTCTGAAACTAGTGTAATATTGTATGTCAACTGTAATTGAGAAATAAAAAAATTTAAAGTTAAAAAATTTTTCATTCACTGAGTCACTCCACACACATCTATGAAGCACTCAGCCTGGGCCAGGCACTGGGAATGTCTGGGGTACTGTGGGACATGACTGTACGGCCTGTTTCAGAGACCAGTAAGGGGTGGCTGGGAGGATGAGGAGCAGACAAGAGTCAGGTCAAGAGTCAGGCAGAGCCAGGGCTGATGGCCCGGCCCTGTGACTGGCCTGGGAGAGGACCAGGAGAAGCACCTGGGCAGAGAGAAGTGGCCTCCCTCTGTGGGTTCTCTGGGCAAGCCACCCTGCAGTGCTGGGCCTCAGGCAATTCTCGTGCAAGATGGGCCCATAATTAGTAACAACTGACTGTAATACTAACGAACACAGATATTCACTAAGCACACATTATGTGCCAAACATCATCATCATTATTTTTAATCCTCACTGAGCACAAGCTTAGAGAGAGGAAGGGAAAGAGAGAGAGAGGAGGAGAGAGAGGAACATTGATGTGAGAAACATTGATTGGTTGGCTTTGTACACGTCCCTTTCAGGGCACAGGACGATGCTCAATCAGCCGAGATACTCCGGCCAGACAATGTACCAAGTTTTTATATTTAACATCTCACTTCATCCTCACTACATCCCTAATAAGATCAGTTCAATTATCATCCCCATTGTTTTACTTTGTTTTTTAATATATTTTTATTGATTTCAGAGAGGAAGGGAGAGGGAGAGATAGAAACATTAATGATGAGAGAGAATAATTGATCGGCTGCCTACTACACGCCCTATTCTGGGGATCAAGCTCGAAACCTAGGCATGTTTCCTGACTGGGAATTGAACTGTGACCTCCTGGTTCATAGGTTGATGCTCAACCATTGCGCTATGCCAGCTGGGCTATTATCCCCCATTGCTCATGTGAGAATATTGATGCTCAGAGAGGTTAGGTAACTGGCCCAAAGTCACACAGCTAGAAGTGATGAAGATCCAATACACAGCCAACCTGGCTCCAGAGCCCTCACTGCTAACCACCACCCTACTCTGCCTTCCGGGGGGAAGAAATGATTCCTCAGAACAAGCAAGGCCCAACGATGCATGGAGATTCCAAATGAAGTGGACTTTACCGGCTCCCCACCCTGAAAGGAAGCAAGGGCCTCCTTAACCCCATAAGGCTGCCTCAAGCCAATGCTCGGTCCCCTCGGGACTTGTATCTTCGACATTTAGAGAATGAAGGAGTCCCTGAGATCATCCAACCTAATCACTCTTAAGGTGCCAGAAACCCCCTAATAGAGGCCACCCCAGCCTCCTGTGAATATCGTCAACGGCAAACAGCTCATTACCTACCAACACAGCTAATAAAATTGGGGATGGCTGAAACCGGTTTGGCTCAGTGGTAGAGCGTTGGTCTGCGGACTGAAAGGTCCCAGGTTCGATTCCGGTCAAGGGCATGTACCTGGGTTGCGGGCACATCCCCAGTAGGGGGAGTGCAAGAGGCAACTGGTCGACGTTTCTAGCTCTCTATCTCTCTCCCTTCCTCTCTGTAAAAAATCGATAAAATATATTTTTAAATAAATAAATAAAAATAAATAAATAAAATTGGGGATGGCTTTTTCTCTAGGTGGTCACCTACCCCTCTACTTTCCTCTCCAGGCCTTCACCGGAAGACATACTCGTTAGTACACTGCCTGCCAAGAAGCTACGGCAGCTTCCAAGCACTGTCCTCTCACCGGCCTCCCTGCTCGGCCCGTCAGATTCTCCAGACAGTTCTCTGGGTGCACAGCTCCCCCGCATCACTCCTGAATGCCAGAAGCATGAGCCAGAACACCTTGGCTGTTCAGGGGTCCACGGAGGGGGCAGGGGTGGGAAAGGGTGGTAATTCTGAGCGGCCTCCACGGGAGCCTACCTCTCTCTGCTCCCTCTGCAGGCAGAGTTCCTCGGTCTCCTCCATCAGTTTGTCTGCCAAAGTGAGCACACACACACACACACACACACGCTCTCAGGAAAAGCCCCCTCCAGACGCGGTCCCAAGCGGCTGATGCCGTGGCCACCTCTGTCACCCCCCGCATCTCCCAAGGAAGAGGCCAGCGCAGCTGCACCAGCCCGGCCGGAGGGTGGGGCCAGCTCCTGGGGTGGGAGCTGCGGCCCTCCTTCCGTCACTGTGCCTGCATCGTGCATTCCCAAGGGCAGCCTTGTCCTTGGAAGCTCGAGAGAGTCTCAGTACCCCCTCTGCACTAGTGTCTGCCTCGTGGGGAAGGGCGTTCCTGAGAGTTGGTGGGTGTTTGGAGCAGGCAGAGGGGAACCCCAGTGTTGGAGCCCAAGTGTCTAAGGAGGCGGCAAGGCAGAGGGTCCCAGGCGAAGGATCCAACCTCAGACTCAACTTCTTTCCCAAGCAGCATGCTAACCAGCCAGTCAGTCCCAAGCAGCATGCTAACCAGTCAATCAGGACACAAGGGCCAGGAACCCTGTGGTCAGGTTTAAAGTGGACTGGGGTGTGGGAGCTGGAGGCAAGCCCGGGATCCGGGGTCCAGGGCAAGGCAACAACATGGACTCGGTTTATGGAGCCTTTGCTGCGTGCCTGACGCAGTGCCGACAAGCATTTTCTCATGTAACCCACCCCCACAGCACCTCCAGCAGCCTGGGACTCTTTCTGTCCCCATCTCAAGGATGAGGAAATTGAGGCTTAGAGAGGCTGTGCTACCGGAAGACATACACAGCTGGTCGATAAGCGACAAAGCTGGGCCCGGAGCCCAGGCCCCAAACCACCAGGCTCTCCTGCCCCCTGTCATGCTGGCCAACAGGACATTGATTAGTAAGCTCTCCAGGCTCCAAGCTGGTGTCTGGCTCCTCGGAGCCTGCGAAGCCCCACTCAAGACACCCCCCTGGGACCTCCCACAGCCCCTGGCCCTGAAGCGCTGCCATCAGGGAGTGTCAGCCCAGCCCGTCCCTCCAGCCAACCGAGATACTCCTGCTTCTCCTTGGCCAACTGCAGCCCCTGGGCCTCCAGGCTCCTGATCATGGCCTCTCCCAGCTGGGCGTTCTTCCAAGTCCTGGGGAGGGAGGGCAGATGGGACAGAGGAGAGGAGAGGAAGAAACACAAAATCGTGAACACGGAAGGCTGGAGGAGAAAGAGAATGTGTGTGTTCTGTGCTCGCCCGTCCCTCCTCCCCAGAATCCCAGCTCTCATCCACCCTGGCTCCCCAGGCTCTGGGCGGGCCACCAGCCTGGATCGGTTTCAGTCCCTGGAGGCTGGCCCGGGCTGCAAAGTGGGCCACCGTGGGCCGGGACAGCAGCACTTTGGAGCAAAGAAGAGATTGCTTCCTGGCTGCTCTCTACAGCACCGAAGGCCCACCGCCCGGCGCGGGGCCTGGTGCGGGGCACGCACTCAGTGTCATTGGTTGAACTGAAAGCATGACCCAGCCCGAACAGGCAGGTGCCAGGACCAGGGTTTACGTGCGAATGGACTCTGTTGGGCTGGAGGTTTCTGGGATGTGGATCCCGATGTGCAAAGCTCTGTCTGTGCTAGGATTCATGGTGGCCTGGGGAGCCGAGCGGGGGTGGGAGGCAGCCAAGTCCTACGAGTGGCGCTGGATTCGCTCTGAGAACGGGAGACAAACGGAGTCCACGTCTGCCACCTGTGACCCGAGGCAAGCAAAGCTCCCTTTGCTCAAAGCTCACTTAGGAGACCCCCACAGATGCTCTCGCCCACCCTAACCAACTCCCACAGCCCTGTCCCCAAGGAGGCCCAGACCTTTTCCTCCCCACCCTGCCCTCTCCTGGGGCCCCCAGTGCCCGCCGGGACTCCAGCAGAGAGAGAGAGAGAGAGAGAGAGAGAGAGAGAGAGAAAGAGAGAGAGAGAGAGAGAGAGAGAGAAGGGTCAGTCCAGCCCACCCCCTGCCTTCCCCTTCCGGATCTCAGGCTGCCCTCCTGCGGGGAGCACTTACACCTTCCCCGACTCCTGCAGCATCTCCAGCCACTGCGCCTGCTCAAACTCAGACTCCGCTGCCAGCAAGATGTTCCCCTGCCAGGAAGAGGGGCCACGGTGCACCTGAGAGAAGGCCGCTCTGAGGACACGGAGGCCACCCCAGGCCTCTGCAGGCCCAGGGCTGCTCCCCGCACCCCGAAATCCTATGGCACTGACCCCCATTCCCCCCCGCCAGGCCAGGCCAATGGAGGGGTGGCCCCCAGGCACCTGAGGACCCCGGAGAAGCCGCTCTGTCCCGGCTGAGCCCAGGCTGAGATGAGAGCTTTACTCACATGGAAGTCCTGGTGGGAGATTTTCATGGCATAGGGCATGCTGGGCTCCTCCTTGGCCTCCACCAGGCAGCCCCCCAGGGGGATGACACCCTGAGAAAGAACCGGAACAGGCAGCTCTCACCCCACCCAGCCCAGCCCAGGTCAGGTCACTCAAGGCCTGTGGGAGCCCTTAGCCAAAGCCAGGACCTGCTGAGGGTCCCGGGCTGGAAGCCAGACAAGGACTCTTCCAGAAGGAGAGGCAGGGCGGGGCAGGCTCCTGGGCACAGGAGGTTGGGGGCCCAGCCGAGGACGGGCAGGGGGGATCTTGTGCCCCAAGAAGGATTTGTTCTTCAGACTCTGTTAGACCACAGTCCTCCACCCTCACAGAACACCCTCCCTCCATGTTCCCTGGGCCGTCCCCGCTGTGGCCCCGGGGAGAGGCCCCCTCACCTTAGGATGTATATTGAAGTGTCTATTGGTTTCAAAGCTCTTCTTCTCACTTTCCGAGTAGTAAAGAAGGAAGCTCTCTTTGATGATGAAAAACCTACAGCAGGTGGTGGAGAAAGAGGGACAACCGGGAGAGGAGGGTGAGGTTTCCTGGGACAACAAGAGCGTCCTTGGGGGCGCCGCACTCACACGGGGAGCCCAGGGGACTACCACGGCTCAACCTCGCCAACTCCGTTCCACATGTGGGCAGAGGCCTCGGCTGGCCAGCTGCCTGCTGCCCCAGGCAGCCCGATCCTCCCAACCAGCGGGCAGCTGAAGTGGGAGGCCCTCAGGGCTGGTTCCTCCATCCCTCCTGAGCCTCCACCCTCAGCACCGGAGGGCACCCGTGGTGCTTCCTCATGGGCACCCTCAGCCTCTGGAGCCATTGTCTCAAGTCCCTTAGGGTCCCTCCCAAGAGGAGGGGAGAAGAAGACACAAGATTCCAAGACGGATCTTTTGACAAGTGATCATGAAGGCTGAGGATCAAATGACAGTGGGAACCAAGCTCTGGGGCCAGCCCTGCAGCCTGCACGTCACCTATGCACTGGGACCCTTCGCTCCACAGCCTCCTTCTGGGACTCGGGTCTAACGCAGGGTCTCTGGGCCCCTGGTGCTTTCTGACTGGTGGGGAGACGACAGCCTGGATGCCCGTACCTGGAGCTCTTGCACCCACCTGGGCACCCTGTAGGACAAATGCCTGGAGCTGACTAAGATAAGATGATCCCCCTGGGCCTTAAAGCCCCAGGGCTCAGGGACACCCAGGGTGGCTGGCCCCTTCCCCCCAGGGTCCCTGCTAACGCCACGGGTGACGTGATGGGCCTGGGAGAGCTGGGAGCAGTGGTCAGCTGGAGCATGCTCAGATGGGCTCACACCAGCCAGCAGTGTGACTGTCCTCTGCTCTGAGTTCAGTGCCGTTGTGTTGGTAACTTGATACCAGTCACCGTGGGCGTGTTTACACCAGGAAAATCATCAGACGCTACAAAGCACTGTTCCACCCCACGAGAGCCCGCTGCTAACCACTGACCAGCACTCCTCTTGGGAGGAGCTGGGAAAGCTGCTGGTGGGCATGCTGAGGTCAGTGAATCTCTGAAGATCCCCCCAGCCCTGGGATCTTTCTGAGATCTCCGACAGCTGCCACCTCGCCTCCCCCGGGAAAGCGAAGCACTCTGTCCTCTGGTGTGTCTCACGCCCACCCCTGTTCTCTATTTGCACTGACCCTCCCGGCCCAGCCAGACACCACATGGAGCTGTGGACCTCAGAGGTCACCTTTTCCCCCTTAGTGGGGAAAGAGCTCGTGAATACCACCCTCTGCAGGATGGCGAGAACATTCTGGGGCCTCCAGCACCTGACCCTTGTCCATTCTCAGCTTCCTCCCCTCCCCCCGCCCCCCCACTTCTGCCCTTCAGCCTCTCCGCTCAGCCAGACACTGAGCTCACGGCTTCCCACCTCACTATGTCCTGCAGGATCCTGCAAAGACCAAGCACTTCTCCCTGGAGTGCCCTCCCTCTCGCTCTTCATCTGGCTGAACCCCTCGCCCTGGTGGCCAGCCCAGCCCGCCCTGCCGTCTGAGCTCCTTCTGCACTTGCTGATTGGGCTGCGCACTGGCACTTCGAGCCCCTGCCACACCGTGTGCCCATCTTGTCCCGAGGACCATGCTGGGCTCCTGGAGGGCAGGCTATGCCCCTCAGTCCTGTGAGCTGACAGATGTTTCTAGGGACCGTCACAGTCATTAAGAACACAGGTTTGGCATCACACAGAACTGCCGTTTCCCAGCGGGGGGAGGGGAGGGTGGCCTCGGCAAGTAAGTTCACCCTCTGAGCTTCAGTTCATTTGCCTGTAGAATGGGGGGCGCGGAGGGGGCGCAATAGTACCAACCTCATCTGATCCTTGTGAGGCTCCGATGAGATTGTGCTTATCACTCCGCCAACCTGCAGAGGCTCTGGACAGGGCTGAGTGGCTCAGTGGATAGAGCCTAGGCCCAGGCCTGAAGGTCAAGGGCATGTCCCTGGGCTGTATGCTCGATCCCCAGCCCTGGTCTGGGGCACATGCCAGAGGCAACCAATCAATGCTTCTCTCTTTCTATCTCTCTAACAATCAATGGAAACGTATCGGGTGAGGATTAACAAAAAAACTAAATAAAGAAGAGGAAGCATTCTGTCTTTCTCGGTCACATGAAGACACAGTGCGAAGGCAGATGTCTGCAACCAGGAAGCGGATCCCTACCAGAGCCTGACTTGGCTGGCTTGGACTTCCAGCCTCCAGAACAGCGAGGAAATGCATTTCTGTGGTTTAACTGAACAGTTTAACAGATGCTGACGTCTATGGTATTTTGTTATGAATACAAATACCTTCTTGCTTTCCCGACTCCTCCCCACTCAGAGCAGAGCACCGTGCCAGGGACTTGGGGTGGGGGTGGCAGGCAGACGATCACTAGACGCATGGGCAGAGAGAGAACAAGGGCTCCGGAGTCCAATGATCTCTTTCCCTCCAGCCGTGGCTTCAGGCAAGCTCCCAGGCTGGCTGAGTCATCCTTTCCCAGCTCCTCTATAAAATGGGGGCGCAAATCTCTGTCTCATGGGGCTGCTGGGAAGAGTCACTCATTGATTTAACGAACGGGCCCTGCAGAGCTGGGCTGGCTGTGCAAGCGTTGGAGATAGTCACCGTAGATTTAGGTGTTCTCCTGCGCCGGCTGCCTGCAAAGTGCTCTACAAGGATCAGACTATTTGATCTATGTAACTCTCTTGGGAGGTAGGGCTTTTTGTTCCCATTTTACAGAGGAGAAAACTGAGGCTTAGAGGTTAAGGATTGTGTGCAAGGTCACACAGCTAGGGCAGAGATGGAGCTGAGATTGGAACCCACGGCTAGAGTCCCCGCTCTTGCTCCACCATCACAGTCTGCTTCCTCCCTCCTGTGGGCACCTGGGCAAGAAACAGATGGACCAGAGGCGGTCGGTACCAAAGCTGGGGTAGTCAGGACCAGAGCTCTGCCACTTACCGGCAGTGTGGCCAGGGCATCACCTCATCTCCCTGGGCCTCAGGTCCCTCAGTGTCATTTGAGGATAACAACAATACCTATTGCTCTTAGGATTGTCAAGTAATTAAAGGAGCTTGTTCACATAAAGTCTCAGAACACCGCGTGACGTATGGTAAATATTCAATACCTCTGACTTTTATCAGGACTATTATTGTCCATTATTACTAGGCTCAGTGTTTGCGGCAGCCTCCCCTGACCTTTCTCATTTGAGCGCACACAGTTCCTACCGGCGGGAGCTCTTGGCTCCAGCCCCGCTGGCCAGCTTCCTGTCCCCAAACACAGCACTTAGCCTGCCCAAGTCCAGGCCTGGGCAAGGCTCTGTCTGAGCCCCAGCCCTTAGGACCCTCCTTGTCTGCCCCACGGGGCTGTGGTGAAGGCTGGAGAGTGTGAGGGAGGTAAGGGGTCCGTGTCAACATTGGCTACCTCCTCTCTCTAGTCTTAAAAAATAGTATTTCACCTCTAGATTAAGGATCGTTTACAGGTGCCAATATACACATTTTGCTAAGTGCTTTATTGACATTACCTTACGTAAATCTCTCACAATAACTCCGAAGATGGAGATACTTGTTTTCAAGATTTACTGATGAGGAAACAGAGAGGCACAGAGAGATTAAGCAAAAGTAAGCGGCAAACTGGGACCTCGGTCTGCTGACAAGCCCAGGTCCCCTGTGTTGTGCTCAGTGATGCCTGGTCCTCCTCATCCCCTGGCGCTGCTGTGACTGCGAGCTTCTGGTCGGCTCGGGTCAGAGAGCATGAAGGAACCACATGGGACAGCCAGGTGCCTTACTAGGCCCTAGGGCTTGAGAATTCCCTGCCCTTGAGGAGCTTATGGTCAAGTGAGGGAGAGAGAGAGAGAGAGAGAGAATAGAAATCAACAATCTAAAAAGTAACTGATATTTATCGAGCTCTTTCTTTGTGCCAGGCCCTGTTCTAGTAGCATCACTATGCACGTTAACTCATTCATTCCTCACGTGGCCTGGGAGAGGTAATGAGCACAGAGAAGTTAAGTAATATGCTCCACATCACACAGCTGGTAAGTGGGGAGCTGGGGCAATTTAAATGTTTACTGCAAGACTGTAAAGAACCAGGATACCCAAAGGCACGGTAAAACACCAAGCACCTGGTGACATTATAAAAGCACCAAGACAGCCCTAACTGGTTTGGCTCAGTGGGTAGAGCTTCGGCTTGCAGACTCAAGGGTCCCAGTTCGATTCCAGTCAAGGGCATGTACCTTGGTTGTGGGCACAGCCCCAGTAGGGGTGTGCAGGAGGCAGCTGATTGATGTTTCTCTCTCATCAATGTTTCTCTCTCTCTTTCTCTCTCCCTCTCCCTTCCTCTCTGTAAAAAAATCAATAAAATATATTTAAAAAAAAAAAAAAGTACGAAGACAGTGACACTGATACCCTGAGACACTATAAGTTTGGATGAGATACAGGAAGAGTGCAGACCAGGAGGAATGAATGGTTTAGGTGTCTGGCCAAGGGAATTCTGAGAGGAGGGTTTTGAAGAATGAATAGGAGTATCTTGGGAGTAAGTGGGAGGGGAAGATGCCTTCCAGGCAGAAGGAACAGAATGGGTGGGGTGTCTGGGGTTCCCCTGGTACTTAGTGAATACTGTGAATCAGCTCCCTGAGGCAGGGACCTACCAATGCCCCACAAGAGCAAGCAGCTGCTGGGCTGGAGGCAGGACCCGCTGGACACCTTACACCTGGGGGGAGGAGGGACAAGGAGTTCACCTGTGTGCTGGACCGGCCCTCCGTGGGGCTGACACTGGCCGAGGCTGGGACGCTCCAGTCCTTTCCTCCTTGCCTCTGAGCTGCCAAGGTTTTTGCCAACAGCACCTGTGTTTCCACTGCTCGCAGAGTAAGCGGAGTCAGCCATCAACCTTACCCTCTAAACACCTCTCCCTGATTCTCTATCTCTGCAAAGTAATATATATTTTTCCCATTTTTTTATTAAGGTATTATATATGTACATATCTTACCATTGCCCCCCCACTCCCATACATGTCCTCACCCCCCAGAGTTTTGTGACCATTGGTCATGCTTATATGCATGCATACAAGTCCTTCGGTTGATCTCTTATCTCCCCATATCTCCCTAACCTTCCCGCTGTAATTTGACTGTTTGTTGCTTTACTATCTCTGTATCTATCTTTTTGTTCATCAGTTTATAATGTTCTTTATTATCCATAAATGAGATCATGCGGTGCTCTTCGTTCATTGACTGGCTTATTTCGCTCAGCAGAGAAGGAATGTTTTTGGTTCCTTTCTCCTCTTGTTGCCCAGGGGAAGAAGGCTGGCCCTTTAGCTCCAGGGCATCCTCCAGCCCAGAAAGGGAAGGGCTGCTTCAGGGCAGGGACTGGAGGCCCTGAGACCCACCTCAGCGGAAGAGGCTTTATGAAACCCAGCTGGTCACAGCTGGCTCCATCCTGCCCATCCCTTATTTATGGAGCCCGGGAGCCTTTCCAGGCCCCCTCCCCGCAGCGGCCCAGCGAGCATCGATCGCCCTAATGGCACAGCTCTGCGGTGAGGGCCTGAGCTGCCCCCTCCCCAAGCCTTCCTGTGGCCGCTAATTAGCTGAGGTCTAGAGACTCCATTTCACAAATGGGGATCTGGGGCCCAGGGGGTTCTGCTGGGAAGTGAGGGGTCTAAGCATGGCATCATGCTTTTCCCACCCCAGTCTCTCTCTGGTTGGCTCTGTTGCTGACCCAAGGCTCCTAAACCATTTGTGTGTGTATTTCCACAACTGTGACCACGGACACAGGCCAGAGTGGGCAGAAGAGATGTGAGCTCTTTCCTGAGCCCCGGAGGAAGGGGTGTCTGCACAGTGGCAGCTCTGGAATTCGTAGGCCAGATGGTTTCTGAGTGGCTGTGGGGGTGCTGAGGGAAATTCTTGGGGTGGGGGGTGCTCCAGCTCTCCAAGCCCTCCCTGGCTTCACTACTGTGCTTTCAACCAGGAGCCTTGTCGCTGGCACCGCCCAGCCCTGGAATCAACTCTGGTGCAGGAGCCAGGCCCCCACACCGTGGGTGAAGCGGGGCCAGGGACACACCCTGAAGATTTCAGGCTCCTCACATTTCCTAGGGATGAAATCAGGTGGAAATGCCCGGCAGGAGAAGTCTTGGATGACAAGACCAAGAAGCAATACCAAGGACAACAGCCAGACCCACAGGAGGAGCGCTGGCCGCCTGGAGCCACAGAGGCAGGAGAGAGAGGGCGGGGAGGCGGGCTGCTGATGAATCTGAACCTACAAGCACCTTTCTGCCCCCACTGGAGAGTCCTGGGAGACACAGGGTTGTTCCTGACCGGACCCCATGGGACCTACAGCTCAGACAGCACAAGGCGGGAAGCCCCTCCCAAGATGCTCCCCAGGCTGCCCCAGGCCTCCAATTAGGGGATCAAAGAGAAGCTTAACTTCGCAGGAACTCAAGGAGCCTCTATCCCACTAAATCCCAGAGAGAAACCTGGCGGGGCTAATAAAAGCGTGTGTGTGTGTGTGTGTGTGTGTGTGTGTGTGTGAAACCAGCCCCGTTAAATAGGTAAATGGAGAAATACCACCACAGCTCCATTTGTTCTGTGGTCTTACAGAAATATTAAATTATTCATCAAAATAGAACATCAGAACCCCCACAACCACATCCCCGTGACCGGCGGTCCCGGGGACATTAGCTCAGGGTGTGGGATGGGAAAGAGCATCTGGGCACGCGCCTCGGCTCCTGGCAGGGTCACAGCTCCAGGGAGCCGGGACAGGGTCGAGATCTATAAGACACTGCAATACCGAATCTCAGAGCTGAGGGTGCCTTGAGGGGGAATCCACTGCTCCCAGCCAACGCAGGGGGCTCCCTGCAAGTTCAGGGCTGCAAGCTCCCCCTCCCTTCAATCCCTCTCAGGCCCATTCCTAAGTTGAAGCGGCTACTGCGCCTGGGGAGTGGCCTCTGAGCTGGGGACCGGGAAGCTAGTGCCCAAAGACTAAGGCTGCTCTGACCCGCACCCACCTTCCAAAGGATGGAACCACCCATCGCTCCCCCACACCGCCTCAGTCTCAACTTGATCCTCCCCTCGGCTTAGTCTCTCCTTCAGTCCCAGCTTCTCTGCCTGAAGTGCTGGAATCTCTCTCTCTCTTGTTATCCTCATCCGAGAATATCACCCCCCCCCCCCAGTGATTTTTAGAGAGAGTGGAAGGGGGGAGGGGAGGAGACAGAGGAAAAAGAGAGAGAAACATCCATGTGAGAGAGACCCATGGATTGGTTGCCTTCCACAAGGGGCCGCAACCAGGCCAGGGATGAACCTACAACCTAGATACCTGCCCTTGACTGGATGGAATCAAACCCCGGACGAACCCCTGACGCTCTAACCACTGAGAAACACCTGCCAGGGCTGGGATTTCTTTTCCCACGGCCCAGGTTTTACTTTAAAAGAAAAAAAAAAAATTATTTCAGCCCTAGCCGGTTTGGCTCAGTGGATAGAGCGTGGGCCTGCGAACTGAAAGGTCCCAGGTTCCATTCCGGTCAAGGGCACATGCCCTGGTTGAGGGCTCCATCCCCAGTTGGGGGACTTGCAGGAGGCAGCCGATCCATGATTCTCTCTCATCATGAATGTTTCTATCTCTCTCTCTCTCCCTTCCTCTCGGAAATCAATAAAAATATTTTAAAAAATTATTTCAATGTCTAGTTGGAGGGGTTGCCAACATCCGCTCATCTAGGCTGGGCACAGATGCTCCCGGCCCTTCTGCCCTCCCTGCCTGAGTCTTCCAGAAGCGCCCTCAGTGTGCCGGGGTAGGGGGTAGGAGAGGGTGCGAGGTCCGACACCCAGCGGTGCCTCCAAGCCCGCTCTGCGGCCGGGGGAAGGTGCTGTGGGGGGGAAGGTGCTGTGCGGGGGAGGGTGCTGTGCGGGGGAGGGGTACTGTGCGGGGGAGGGGTACTGTGCGGGGGAGGGTGCTGTGCGGGGGAGGGGTACTGTGCGGGGGAGGGGTACTGTGCGGGGGAGGGTGCTGTGCGGGGGAGGGGTACTGTGCGGGGGAGGGGTACTGTGCGGGGGAGGGTGCTGTGCGGGGGAGGGGTACTGTGCGGGGGAGGGTGCTGTGCGGGGGAGGGGTACTGTGCGGGGGAGGGGTGCTGTGCGGGGGAGGGGTACTGTGCGGGGGAGGGTGCTGTGCGGGGGAGGGTGCTGTGCGGAGGAGGGTGCTGTGCGGCCGGGGGAGGGGTGCTGTGCGGGGGAGGGTGCTGTGCGGGGGAGGGGTACTGTGCGGGGGAGGGGTACTGTGCGGGGGAGGGTGCTGTGCGGGGGAGGGGTACTGTGCGGGGGAGGGTGCTGTGCGGGGGAGGGGTACTGTGCGGGGGAGGGGTGCTGTGCGGGGGAGGGGTACTGTGCGGGGGAGGGTGCTGTGCGGGGGAGGGTGCTGTGCGGGGGAGGGTGCTGTGCGGCCGGGGGAGGGGTGCTGTGCAGGCGGCGGAATGGGCCGCGGGGCCCCAGGAGGCTGCCTTTGGCTGGAGACGGAGCTTCTCCCCCAGCAGCAGCCTGGCCCAACCGGCCCGGCCCGCTCTTACCGCGGCCGCGAACTCTTCCAGCCCACACCACCCTCCGCACCCAGCCTGAACCCCTTCCACAGAGCACCCCCCCCCCCCGCCCAGGCCGGCGGGGCCACCCAGCTCCCCCAGCCCCGGGGGCAGGGATGAGAACCCACACAGTCTGGGACCCTCGACTTCCAGGCACCCAGCTTGCAGAGGAAGGGGCGAGCGAAGGTCACAGAGGAAGGGGGCAGCGCGGTAGGGAAGGGAATGGGAGGGGGTCCTGAGGCCCCGGACCCCGCCCCGGCGGCGCCCAGGGGCGCGGGCGGCGCACTCACCGGCGGGACCACTTGGCGGACGGCCGCCCGAAGGGCCGCTTCCACAGCACGCCGTACAGCTGCACTTTGGTGCTGATGTCCAGCGCGTCCGGGTCCGCCTGCTCCAGGGACGGCGAGGGCGACACCGAGTTGGACTTGGACGTGAACATCCTGCCTCAGAGGGGCTGCCCCCGGCCCGGCCCGGCCCACGCACTCCCCGCGCCGGCAGGGGCGCTGGGCTCCGGGCGAGGGCGGCGGGCGGCGGGGGGCGGCGGCGGCGGCAGGCCGCTCCGGGCGCCGTCGGGGCGCGTCTCAGGCAGCGGAGCCCCGGAGCCGCCGGGTGGGAGCTGCCGCATTAAGGCGCGCGGGCCCGGAGCGCAGCGCCGAGGGGGCCCGGGGCGCGGAGCGCGCAGCCAGGGACCTGGGCTCCGGGTGGGGCTGGCCCGACGGGAGGTCGGCGGGAAGAGCGGCTCAGCATCCAGCCCGCAGCATCAGCTTCCCCCCACACCCCCCCACCACCACGTACCCCCCCCCCCCAAGACAGCCCCGATTCCCGCGGCCCCGATTGGCTGGGTGGGGCAGGTGCGCGAGCCGGGCCGCCGCGGGCGCCAATCAGCGCGGGCGCCGGCGGGAAGGCCGGGCTCCGAGCGTCCGCTCCGGAAGGTCCCGGCGGGTCGCTCGGCCGGGGGAGCGGTCACGGCGCTTCCCCACCCCGGCCTCTCGCGCGGATCTCTCCCCTAGGCGGCGGCCTTCTTGCGCGCACCGCCTACATCGGCCCTGGGAACACGTCTGCTTCGGGATGGGCTTGGAGTCGCAGGTCCCCTACGCGCCGCTGGGCGAGGGGGAGTGAGCTGCGAGGATTTGGGGTCAGACAGCCGGGCTCGGGATCCTAGCTCAGTCCTTGCGTAGCTCTCCGGGAAGCTGCGGAGAGCTTTGATTTTCCCACTGAAAAGCGCAGATGCCTGTACCTCCCCAGGCAGAGCGGTGGCCCAGAAAGACTTAGGTAACTGTCCGAAGCGCCGGCTCCAGAGGGGGCTCCGTCCGGCCGGCGGCCGCTCCCCGCCCTCCCCGCCCCTTCAGGTGGGTTTCGCTTTGCACCGCAGCGGCCCCGCCTGCACCAGATTTTTTTTCCCCGGAGCGAGGCGGCGGCGTTTGGTCCTAGGGCCAAGAGCCCGAAGTGCGGGCGCAGTGGGTGGCCGTGATTTATCTGCGCACCTGGCCGGTGCTCCCCGGGGCCCGGCGCCGCAGCCACTTCCGCTCCTCTGCGCGGCTTCAGGTGACCGTCTCACTTTCAGGCTGGGGCGGAGACCGGTTCCATCCCCGGGGACGGCCCGCCGGAAGGCTGTGTTCGCACCGCCGCCTGCTGGCACCGCTCCAGAGGCAAAGGTGTGAGTGTGCGCAGGAACAGGCTGCAGGCTAGACCTCGCTGTAGTCATCCTCGGGCTGACCGGCTGCAAGCCATCTCAGGGCAGCCAGGAAGGGGTCAGTCACCTGCGCCCTCGAGAAAGCCACTTTCCCCTCGGCTTGGCTCTGTGATTCATCGTATTTTAAAGAAGTCCGAACAAGAGTTTGCAGAAGTAGTCTGAGAGCCAAGTCAGCTTCTAGACAGACTTAAACTTGTCCAACTTTAAAGATGAGGTATAATTACTATATGATAAAATGCACAGATCTTAAGAATTTATTTGATGAAGTTTATCTGATGAATGTATGCACTGAGGAACAACCACCCAAAGCCAGATGCAAAACATTTCTATCACTCTCCTCCGTGCTGCTCCTGTCTAGTCAACTCCATTATCCCCCACTCCCTTCCAGACAACCACTTTCTAATTCTTAACATTTGCACACTCCCCCCCCCCCCCCAATTAACAACTTTAATGTCGCCCTAGTTGGCTTGGCCCAGTGGATAGAGCATTAGCCTGTGGACCGAAGGGTCCTGGGTTTGATTCCAGCCTAGGGCACATGCCTGGGTTGCAGGCTCGATCCCCAGTAGGGGACATGCAGGAGGCAGCCAATCAATGATTCTCTCTCATCACTGATGTTTCTCTCTCTCCTCCCTTCCTTTTCGAAATCAATAAAGAAATATATTTTTTAAAAATCTTTTTAATGTCTAAAATGGCAGCTTCCGCAGAGCCACCATCAGACTGCTTCTCGCATTTATTGCCTGCCTGGCTCCTTGTAGGCATCTGACTTTGTACCCTCACTAGATGCTTTCCCAGGTGTTACATTTTATGAGTCTAGTTAGGAAGGGGCCTGCCAAAAGGCTCCACACCCTGACACCTTCCTCTAACCCAGGGGTCCTCAAACTTTTTAAAGTGGGGGCCAGATCACGGTCCCTCAGAGAGCTGGAGGGCCGGACTATATGAACTACTAATTCCTACTGTAACACCTCGGCTGCGCTCACTGCCCAAAAAACCTGGCGGGCCGGATCAGACTC
Organism: Pipistrellus hanaki; assembly: GCF_964339955.1. Taxonomy (NCBI): domain Eukaryota; kingdom Metazoa; phylum Chordata; class Mammalia; order Chiroptera; family Vespertilionidae; genus Pipistrellus; species Pipistrellus hanaki. Next base: position 25,194,219 of record NC_140503.1, read on the forward strand.
CTCTGCGGGCCGCATGTGGCCCGCGGGCCGTAGTTTGAAGACCCCTGCTCCAACCCTGGGCTTCCCAAGCCTAGGCAGCATCCCCTTGCTGCTCACTGTCCGAAGGGCCCCATCTGAACTCGCTGGGTCCCTGGAGGAAAATACAGGCCACGCCTTAACACAAGGCCCGGGTCTGGGCTCAATGATCGGACACAGGACTAGGAACTGATGAGAGCCTATGGATAGAGTGGAAAGTAGACATTTCATATGTCTTTGGCTATTTTTGACATGTTCTAACGCTTGGAAAATTTTCCACTCTAGGAGTCCTGCTTTTTTCCATAAGGAAGCTAGAAAACTTGTGTTGGAAGCCCGTGGTATGGAGATCAGGAGCTCCAGGACTGTACCAACTCAGTTTAAAGTTGCAGGTGACAAATATGAGGAAAAACCATGCCCAGGCAAAAGTTTTCTTGGGGGGAGGCAGTACTAAAGGCATCTGACTTGCTTTGGGGGCCAGCTGTGGCTGCAAGGTTGTGTTCCCAAATGCAGCAAGCAGCGTGTGCATTGACTGCAGTAGCAACCTCCAGTAGGTGGGCTCCTGGCTGCACACAAATGGCAGCTCTAGTGCTCTGTGATGGCAGTGGCATGGTTTTGGGTAGCATTCCTGGAAGCTTCCCCTTTGGTCAGGCACCTGGTTCTCTAGCCCTGCTAATAGCCTATATAATAAAGAGGTGATATGCAAATTAACCCTCACACCCTCACAAGATGGCTGCCTATGACCAGGCCAGCAGGAGGGTTAGTGAGGGACAACCAAATGACTGAACAGCAGGCTGTGTGGGGCAACCAGGTTGGCGGGTGGGCCCTGAGGGGCCACCAGGCTGGCAGCGGGACAGTTGAGGGCAACCAGGCTGGTGGGGGTGTGTGTGCAGTTGGGGGCAATCAGGCCAGTGGGGGGGGGTACAGTTGGGGGCAACCAGGTCAGCAGAGGGGTCAGTTAGGAGTGACCAGGCTGGCAGAGGGGAGCAGTTGGGGGCGACCTGGCCAGCAAGGGGGGCTGTTAGGGGTGACCAGGCAGGCAGGCAGGTGAGCAATTAGGAGCCTGTGGTCCAGGATTGTGAGAGGGATCTGGATTGGAGAGGGTTCAGGCTGGGCTGAGAGGACACCCCTCCCTCCCCAATGCATGAATTTAATGCATTGGGCCTCTAGTCCTTTTAATAAATTAATTCCCTTTCTGCTTAATCAGGTCAATACCAGCTTTGCTGCTTGGGATGTAGGGTTAGGGATGAGCTCATGAGCCATAGATGGGAGAAAGGTAGGATACTGGGAAAAACCATTTCCCAAGCAGAAGTGAGCCCAGATGGTTCCTATAAAAGATTCAGTGTCTTCAATAGAGAAGAAATAGAGCACAAGTTTCTTCAGTGGCAAAGAGAAACCAAGCTTGCCCATCTCCACTGCATACAGAAGAATATCTGAACTGACCTTAACTAATGGCAGGTAAGGCCGGTGGGAAGACTGCTCTGAGGCAGACAGCATGGGTGTGAAGGAACACTAGATACTTAAGTGGTTTCTGCTTTGCTCAACTAATCAACCCGGCGATACCAACGCAGGCCTGGGAGACACTGCCTCTGCTTCCATGTGCTCTCTGGCCCAGCTGGTGGGAGCGCCAAATGCCTGGCATAGTTCTGGAAAGACAAAACAAGCTGGGTGCCAGTCCAGTGCCTCAGACCAAGTGGGGGCCAGGGCTGCCTTATCTTTTTTTTTCTTCTTTTTTAAAAAAATATATTTTATTGATTTTTTACAGAGAGGAAGGGAGAGAGATAGAGAGCTAGAAACGTTGATGAGAGAATAACATTGACCAGCTACCTCTTGCACACCCCCTACCAGGGATGTGCCCACAACCAAGGTACATGCCCTTAACCGGAATCAAACCATCAAACCCGGGACCATTCAGTCCGCCAAACCGGTTTCGGCATGGGCTGCCTTATCCTATTGGGAATTAGATGAGACCACAGGGATGGAAACTCAGGGTCCTGAGAGCCCTACAGGCTCAGACACAGAGCTGATGTTGTATATATTATTTACATCTTGTTTCTTGAGATATGTATTACTTTTACTTTTTCCAGATGAGAGAAATGAAGTTCAAAAAGGTTGTCAGGTCACCACTCAGCTCGTCATTTCCTGGAACATGACAGACAGGCCCTCAAGTGTGTTGAATGAGGGAAAGTGGCAGGATCAAGATAGTTACTTGATTTGGTCTGAATCCTAAACCCATGCCCATCAAGCTGCATCATAGTGCCATGTGAAGAGCAGTCTAGGAAAATGCTAGACCGCTTTCAGACTTTCCCTTCTTTTCTAGTAATTTCTCTCACCTAAGATTCAAAGTTTCTGCAGAACTGAAGATGCAATTCTATTTGCACCAGGACATTTCAGCCTCTCAGCTACTTAAGGATAGACTCCTAATAATGAACACACATTTTCTTTTTCTTATAGTCTTTATTTCCCCCACCTTTATTAAGGTATGATTGAAAATAAAAATTGTATATATTTAGGTTGTACAACATGATTTTTAAAAGGTATATAATGTGATGATTTAATATACATATACATTGGGAAATGCTTACCACAATCAAATAGTTAACACATCCTCATTACTTATTTTTGGTGCATGTTGGGAACACTTAAGATGTATTCTCTTAGCAAATTTCAGGTATACAATACAGTATTAACTGCACATTAGATCTCCAGAACTTATAACTGCAAGTTTGTACCCTTTGACCAATATCCCCTTATCATCTCTCCACCCCAACCCCTCACAACCACCTTTCTACTCTCTGGTTTTGAGTTTGATTTTTTTAGATTCCACGTGTGACATCATATAGTATTTGACTTGCTGTCTGACTTTTTTCACTTAGCTTGTGTTTATGTACTCTCCAGATTGAGCTCCTTGAGGAGAGTGTCCAGGGCATGTAGTAGCTGCTCAACAAATGCTTAACCAAACTGTCTTCACTGGGCCCTGTTCAGGTGTTGCAGTTTCTTGTTTCAGTTTGCAAACCCATGGAGACTGCCCTCTCAGGCCCTCAGCTTCCCTCATCTATAAAACAGAACCTGTGAGGTGGCTGCGAACTTACGTGAAGGCAATCTTTAGATGGTTGACTTGTCACTGCTTTTCATGTTAGGATAGGTTTAAGTCCAGGCTCTGCCATTAACTGTGTGAACTCAAGACAATCACTGAACTTGTCTGAGCCTTCCAACTTGCTTCATGTATTCCTCTTCTGCTTCCCAGATGCCTCTCCCATCTATCTACAGCAGGATCCACCAAGAAATCCTTGCTCCCCACCATCACTCATGTGATCTTTTCAAGACCCACACATGATGTGTGCTTCCTATTTAAAACCTTTATCTAGTCCTCCACTCCTTGACTCCAGAGTCCAACTACTGACCTTTGCCACACCCTCGACAATCTGGTCATGACCTATTGCTGGGGCTCTCTCCTGTTGCTCCCCATCCACTCCAGCCATGCTGGATCTAATATTTTGAGAAGCCACCATGTTCAAACAGCTGCATTTCCCAAGGCCAGGGTAGGCCTTAGGCTCCTTTAACTGTTGCAGAGCCTGGCTGCACCCAGGGCACCCTGAGAGGGAGAGGAAGTGAGGTAGAGGACATCATATGCAGGTTTGAAGCCAGTAGGCTAAAGGATGAAGGAGGTGGAGGGTCAAAGGAGAGCATGTCCCCTAAATAAAGGAGAACAGAGGATACAGGGAGAAGCAAAGGATAGAAGGGGAAAGTGGACATCCCTCCCAGGCCAAGGCTGAACCTCTGTATACAACTGCAACACAGATGTTCAGACGTAGAATAAAGGGAGTCCTTGGGCCCCAGCCAGGAAGTGAGGAAGAGAAGGAGGGGTAAGGGACGAAGTCACTAAGCTCCACCTTGAGGTGCCAGAGAAGCCACTGGTGCAAGGATCTGGAAACTGACCTACCATGTCCATGAGTCATCCACGTGGTGACAGGACCTCAGAGGTCAGTCAAGACTACACTTGAGAAGGGGATCCAGTGGGGTTGAGTCAGGAATTACAAAGACCCTTATTAGGCCCAATTCTCTGTTGATCTACAATTTTAAATCTGGAAACTTAGACATCATCCAGGGAACTGACAAATCTTATTCACCTCTTCCCTCCCCTCTCCCTCAGCCATAGGCACTTTTATGCAGAATCCACATTCTTGTGTCACCAGGCCTCAGCCCACAGGGGTTCTCTTGGTCGGAAAAACCTTCTTACCTTCTTCATTAGTTCATTCTACTCAGCCTTTGAATTTAGCTCTGGTCTCATCTCCCTCCTCTCCCTGAAGACCCCACTCTGTGTTTCTTGCCCCCACATGTTCTCTGAGCACCCTATGCTTTCTTGTCTCCAGTCCTTACCTATTGGCCACTGTGCTCTCTTGTTTGAATCCTTCAAGAATCACAAGCTCTTTAAGGACTGGCACTAACCCCCACTCCCTATAGAAGTGCCTGGCCCATAGGAAGGGCTCAATTAACTGAGTAAGAGGTGAACAATAGTAAGTGGAGGAGATGGCGCTCAATGTACTTCACATTCTATCCTCTGGAGAATATAGCATCTATGCTCTCCTGTACCTGACAGACATTGAGTATCTGATGACAGTTATCAAATTCTGCCCCCAAGAGCCTTCCAGTTATAGGTAAACTGTCCAGTTCCTTCCAGGCCTCCTCAAGGTCCTAGTTTCCATCTCCTCCCACTGGGCTTCCTTCTCTGGTGAGTCCTGAATATCAGGATCCCTCTATAAATGAGGCAACCAGAGTGGGACATATGCTTTCACTCACATTCCTATGCAATATTTATAAAACTGAGCAATGGCTAACACTGCAACAGAAATCAGTAGCTGAACCAAGAATGGGATCCAGATTTCCCGGACCCTAAATCAGTCACACAGGACTTTACTAAAATTAGATAGAACTGGATTAGAAACCTGAACACTCAATCCCATTTGTTTTCTGACTCCAACCTCCTTGTTAATACCCTCACTGTATGAGACAAAGGTGGAGATACCACTAATGCCAGCAGCTGGTTCTGCCAGAGATCAGGGCAGCAGCTGGTGGAGTGTGGGAGCATAGATTAGAAAAAAAAAAAAAAAAGTGCCTCCTCAGGGCAGACCCATTAACATACTTAAAATATATATATATATATATATATATATATATATATATATATATATATATATATATATAAATTGATTTCAGAGAGGCAGAGAGATACAAACATCAATAATGAGAATCATTGATTGGCTGCCTCCTGCACGCCCCATGCTAGAGGGTATGGAGTCCTCAACCCCCAGCACGTGCCCTTGGCCCAAACCAGACCGGGGCCCTTTAGTTCACATGCTGACGCTCTATCCACTGAGGCAAACCAGCTAGGGCAACATAGATTTTTGAGAACTAGCTTCCAGGAGCTCATATTTTATCAAGATAGAGGGACAACGAGTATTTATAAAGCAGATTAAAAAGCCATTAGCGCTATTGAAACACAAATAGAACAGGGTGAGGGGCATTGGGGTGGGAGTGGAGCAGATTAAAATTTTTAAAAAGGCAGGCATGGGGGCCTAACAGAAGACGACTTTGTATCCAGACCTAAAAGAGGGGAAGGAGCCAGGGGAAGGGCATTCTAGACACAGAAATAAGACACGAGGTCATTTGTTACTTACATTATAGAAGCCACACTGTTATGATGGCTCTAGCTTAGAAGAATTAGAAACGAAACCAAACAGAATAAGGATTGCTGGCTATTTGGGCTAAACCTACATACTGTATATACATTTAAAAATATATTTTTATTTCTTTCAGAGAGGAAGAGTGAGATAAAAACATAGAAATAAATAAAAAAATATATATTTTTAACCCAGGACCCTTCAGTCCACAGGCCGATGGTCTATCCACTGAGCCAAACCAGCTAGGGCCTGTATTTACATTTTGACCTCAAGGCAGCAGGACAAAAGGGCCATTATTTAATGTTGACTCTCTAGATTTCAAAGGCACAGGAGGTACTAGGCACTTTCCCCAAAGGCTTGCATTCATAGTGCAGGTCCTCTTCGCCTATTCATGAGGAGAGGTTCTAGAAAACGTACCTCTGGGCACAATCTTTGTAACTTACTGTAGCACACGTGATATATCAAGAAAACCAGCACAAAGTGGACAGTAATAAATGATGGAATCTAATGACTAAACATACAAACTGCATATTTAGGAGATACATTGCTGTATATAATGCTAATCTGTTTATGAATTAAAAAATAAGCTTCAGTACTAGAGCCCACAGAGAAAGAAAACATCGTTTACAGATTGCACTACTACATAACCTCTGCTCCCAGGGTCAGTTGTTCACAGCCCCCATGTCCTCAGGGAGCATATCTTTACCCTTTGAAATGAGCCCCTGTGATTGGGACTTGTTGCCTGCTTTTCCTTTCTGGGGGTAGATAACTACCTTCATAAATAATATTTGCTAACAATAGCAAAGCCAAAAAAAAAAAAAAAGAAAGAAAACTGCCAATGAATTGGTATGTTTGGGGGCAGATGGTGTATGGAATCCTTAGTGTCCCCTCCCCCTTTCCTTCCCTCCTTCTCTAAAGAAGATGCACATAGTGAGTACATCTTTCCTCTGCCCTTCAAAGCTCTCCATTACCTTTTCTGCTGTTCAAATGTGGGTCAAGTCTGGTCATCAAACAGAAAAAACAAACTGCAGAATTAATGAGTTACTCACATAAGGTATGCACTAATAAAATTTTAATATCAGAAAACAGCAAAAAAAAATTTTAACCATTCACAATTAAAGTGGAAAGAGACAAAATTATAAGGCAGCCATACATGGAATGATTTCATGTTTACAAAGGACCCAGAAAATGGGACATTTAGAATCACTCTTCTGGCCACTGCACCAGGGGAATTGCAGTATAGCTCACGAGTTTCCCAACTTGCTAGAAGATGCTATCACAAAAAAGATGAAAGCCACGCTCCTTACGTTAGGCTGAGCATATCCCTAATGGTTGTTCTGTCCTTTCCTACAAGTCACAAGTTTCCCTCAGGTCTCTGGAGATGAATCTAGATGTCTCAGGTAAGGGGCCTCAGAATTGGTTTTAATTTCAGAAGGTTTTAATTTCATAGCATCTCCAACAGTGCTCTCTGGGTGATGCGAACCATTCTGTAGTGAGCAGAAATTCCCCTGCAGAACATCCACAGGGTTCTCACCTGGCACTGTAGCAGTTTTGGATGAATCATTATTCTCCATCTATCAAGGGGCCCTGGGGCCCCATATGCAAAAACATTCTTTGGGGTCTTGTGCTGTTGACATACAGTTCCCATGTTTAGTACTAGCTACCATGTGTCTAAGGGGCTTAATACACTCGATGCTGGTGTGTCCTCCTAGTTCTAATCCTTGAAAAGGAGAAAAACCAGGCAATGACACTTCATAGTAGGCCGATAAGAAACGCAATTACATTTTCTTTTTTGTATAAAAATCTGACCACTCAAAATGGCCACCTCTTTTTTCTAAAGATGATTCAAAATATAGGAACAGGGGTGACTCAGCTGATTTGAACAGGGAAAAATAGAGGTGATTTGGGGTGGGGTGGGAAGAGAGAACACAGTCTCTGTAGATGGTACCATTTCTAACCCTACACTCCAGTGAAAAACCTAAAGAAAAGAAATCGGGCACTAGTGTGCACAGGAAAGCCACCAGACCTGGAACATTGCTGCTTGGAGAACTAGGGCCTGAGAAGCAATTCACTGGAGAACAAGTGACGGGAATGGATCAGTAGTATTTTTTCAATTTAATTTGCCAATTAAAAGGGTATGTAGAATCTGAAGAAAGTCTATCCCTACCAAGGAAAGGGAGTCAAATTGCAATTAAGATTAACTTTGGTTATGAGGAAGGACTACACTTTTCATCATCAATTGCATCTTTGGTAGCCAATAATTCCATCTGTGATCATGGCAGCCACTTAAGTATCGCAAATGTTTTCAAATGTGTGAGAACATTAAGGCATCCACATCTAAGGAAGCAGTTTAAACAAGACAGAAACGGAACTGAAATGTGTCAGTAAGTGATCATCAATGTGGCCTCTCCTGAGATACTGCCCCCATGAACAAGTTCCTCCCCCGGGAAGGGAGGCCTCGGCCGCGCTGCTCGGTTCCGTGCTGCCGGAAGATGCATTTGAGCCCTGTAAGGTTAGTATGGCTATTTCTGTCTGCTGACCAGGAGAGAAATGAGTAGTTCCTGAGGCAGCAGCTTTAAAATCCGGGAAAGCCCACAGGTTCGGAGAGCTGATAGGCCTTGAAAGGTTTGCCTGTTAATGTGAGGTCCAGCGAGGAAGGCAAATTTGGAAGTTAGATGGTTCAATCCTTGCCAGAGTTCAAGGCCTTAACCAGCAAGATATTCTAGCCAAACTTCGAAGTGTGATGGCAAGGCACTGCTGAAAGAAGCTTTGGCCAGCAGAACACATTTCTCATCACTGCACACCAAAATATGATAGAAAGTGCTACCATCCAAACCAGACACTAAAATACCCTACTCATTTAACAAAGTAAGTATCCAGGGAGAATCAAGGCGACCATGTCATTCTGAAGGACCAGGTGAAACCCCATGACTCTCATAAGTCACTGGTATCAGGAAAGTCACTTAGACTTTCCATACCGTGCCTTCTGTTGGTTTTACGATTGTATGCAATGGTTGCCAGCCACTATACAAAACCTAATCGTATTTATACTACTTTGGTCTACAGCCAGCAGAGGGCTCACAAGTTCTACAGCTGCTGACCCAGTGACAAATCTAGGAAGGAAAAAAATCATAGGCATGCTGGCATATGCGTCATATAAAACATTTTACAAACTCCTAAATCCATTGCCCTGAAGAAAATAGTATGGTTCCCTCTTTATGCAATGTGTTTTGAAATGGTATAGAAAATCAAAATAAATAATATAATATTATTATACACTTGTTTGCTAACATAAGGTTTACAGGGATATTGGCAAAGACAAAAAAAAAAAAAAATCATCCTACTTTGTTAAACATTTTTACTATCTCAATTGTTTAAGTCACCAGAATAGTGATTGTGTCATCTCATCCAAGAGAAAGTGCTATTTTAAGGGTTTAACAAAACTGCATTTGACACAAAGGAACTTCATTGAAGGGAGTTAAGAATAGAGACAATATCATCTTCATTATCACAGCTCGAGAAGTGGTTGTCCTTTTGAGAACTGAACTCACACAAACACTAACATCGCCACCACCAGTAAGCAGCAAATTGTAGGGAGGAGGGACTGGAGGGGAAAGTTAAGAGGAGAAAAATATGGAAAAGATGAAGAGACAAAAGACATTATTTCAATAAGTTTTAAATGAACGGGCAAACATTTCTGTTTGTGATACACCCTGACTTTCTTCACTGCCGCAGGTGCTGAGGTGACACTGACTGAGCAACCCCAAGAGAAACCCAGTATTTTGCCAGAGGGACTGCTGGTCTGCTAAGATCAATATTAAAAAAGAGAAAAAAGGACAACTTAGATTTTGATAATCTTACTTTTAAAAAGGTTGTTACTATCCAAATTCATTTAAAATTTAACACCACTTAATTTCCAAAGATACTTTGGGATCTGACTGTTCTGGAAGGAAAGCCTCAGCCTGAACCTGCTAGAACTTGGCTCCTCAGAAGAATGTGTTGGAGGCAGGTGTTCTGCAAAGGAGAACTTGAAAAGAAATGCTACTAAATACGAGTTACCTCTTTAGAAGCCAGTCCACTGCTGTTGCTCTACGGCAGGCTCTCTTCAAAGAGGCATGTGTAAAGGAAGTTAAAAGTCTTCTAGACATTCCCTTTGCAGGAGATAGCTCTTGAGTATAAAGTTAATTTTCAATGTGTCTTGCCATCATTTTTTTGACTTGAGCCCCAAATTAACTGCAGTTATCTTTAGCATCTAAGACAACAGGCATTATGACCTTCTATCAAGGCATGTGGCAGAGATGCTAAAGCACCAGTTTTGCACGGTGAGACCCATCTTAAAAATCAATGCATAAAGTGGCAGAGCCTCCAACTTAAGATTTTGCTTAATTACAGAACACTGTACTGTCATAATTACTATTTCATTGTGAGTATGAAGTTCTCCACTTTTCCTTAGAACTGCATTCCATCTTCCCTGAGAATAGGGTTAAGAGAAACATCAAAACTCAAAATGCCCAGGGCCTTTTAAAAGACAACACAATGGAATGTCTATATCCACTTGCAATGTGTTGTTTCTACTCTAAAAGCTTTCCTTTACTCCAGGTTTTAATCTCACCTCCTTCCAGACTCTAGGAATACAGGTGGAGAAGGGCAAGGTGAGACAAGAGACTGAGAAAGTGAGCAGCTGTCGTGTCGGCTGTTCTCACTGGACGGCAAACAGCCATGGACTGAGGCTGGGACCTGAACATTTAATGCTGGTGTCCTATTGACAGGATGAGCGGGATGATGCAACCCAGAACCAGGGCTGCCACCTCCAGGCGGCTGAGGCCTCTCCCTCCAGTGGCATCGGATTTGTGACTGTGTCCCATTCCTCCCACCTCAGGGAGGACATGTACTGTGGCAACATAAAGAAATGTCCCGGCAGAGAAAAGCATGGCCACTCCAGTGGCATTGACTTCTGAAAGGGCTTCTTTACTGCTCTGTGAATTCAGAAAGAGAAAGAAGAAAAAATTAGTCAAGTATAGCTCAGGGTCAGGAAGAAGTCCCAATGAAAAACCATTCAATATTCACATCATCTTGAGATGAGATGCAATTTTACGTTATTTATGGGAAGCTTCCAAAGACGGTTTTAAAGCTATAGGTGATGTACACACTTCAAGCCTGGTTGAACATGGTTAGTCTGTATTATTCATAAGATGAAATCAACAGTATTAATGCTGATATTAAATTTCATACACTCAATTCATTTACTAATATTTAACAAACTAGTGGCCCAGTGCACGAAATGTGTGCAGGGGAGAGGTTGTCCCTCAGCCTTGCCTGCATCCTCTCCAATCTGGGACCCCTCGGGAGATAACCAGTAGTCAGACATCTCTCTCACAATCCAGAACTGCTGGCTCCTAACAGCTCCCCTGCTGGCTTGATTGCCCATAACCACCTATGCCTTGGCCCTGCACCTGGGACGCAGGATTCCCTCCTCCAGCAGACCACAGGCGCCTAGGATCCGTGCTTCCTTTCCTCTGGTTAGCCATAGGCACCTTGGCTGACTGCAGCCACAGGGGATGGTGGGCAGGTGGCTTCACCTGGGCTGCAGCCAAAAGTGCTGGCACCTGGGACCACGGGATGGTCAGCTTCTCCATCTACCAGGCTTAGCCAGCCTTAGGTGCTGGCAGCCATTTTCTCCACCTCCCCCAGGAAGTGAGGCAGGCAGAAGTGAGGCTTCTGCAGCTGGCTGCGGCCTGGGATCACAGGGCAAGAGGCTTCTTTGTCTCCCAGGCCACACCCAGCCTCAGGCGCAGGGGGCATTTCTGTCTCCCCCAGGACACGGGGCGGGCAGATGTGGGGCGGACGGCTTCTGTGGCCTGGGATCATGGGGCAGGCGGCTTCTTGGTCTCCCTGGCCACAACCATCTTCAGGCACTGGCCGTGACTTCTCCAACTCCCACAGGCCCGTAGCGGCTGGGGGGTGGGGCTGCCTCCATTTTTGTCAGGTTAATTTGCATATTCACTCCTGACTGGCTGGTGGGCATAGCAGAGGTATGGTCAATTTGCACACTTCTCTTTTACTATTGTAGATATTGCCTATGTACTGGGCAGTAGGCCAGATGCTTGAGATACAGTGGCAATCAAGATGCGTACCTGCCCTCACAGAACCTAGAAACATCTCATAAACTAATTTTAGCTTTTCTATTTCAAAAGTGGACCTATGGGAGAATCCAAGATGGCTGCTCGGGTAGGCAACTAGCCGCAGCCGCACACAACAATTTTAATAAAATACAACTAAAATATAAAATGGACATTACCCAGAACTACAGGAAAGTCGACTGACTGGAAATCCTACAACAAGAAGCAAGGAGAAAACCAGAAGGAAGCACGGAGGAGCTGTAAAAGACGGAGACACGCGGCGCACGCGAAGAGGTCGGAGCCGGAGAGGAGGGAGGCCGAGTGCCTGGCGGGCGTTCCCTAGCGGAAAGGAGATAAAACTCCGACTGTGCTGGGCCTCCGACTGCTCTGAACCCCAGTTCCCCAGACCCCGGGGAACCAGGCTCAGCCATAGGGAGCCGGGCTGTAAGTCGGAACCCCGGGGTAGCGGAGAAAGGAGGTCCCGGAGGCGCGCACACTGCCCCCAGAGAAGGGACGGTCGGCTGTGCCGCGGGATTGCCCTGACGGGAAGGAGACTGGGGCTCCAGACTGCTCTGAACGCCACCTCCAACTCCACTTCCAACTGAACTGAACCCCAATACCGGGCTCATTGTGGGAGAGCATAGACTGTTTGGCAGCAGGCGAAAATCGAGGGCACCTTTCTCTCAGAGGCGCTGGCAGCGAGCACTGAAGGACCCGCATAGGGCGGGGCTGACGGAAGCCAAAGCTGCAGGCTCCACCCTGAAACCCCGTCCCATCTGTAACGGCGAAATGCGACAACAAAATAGATCACAAACGAAAGAAATGGAGGACAAAAAGTGTCTGGATATAGAGTTCAAATCTACGCTTATAAGGTTTTTCAAGAATTTCCTAGAAAAGATGGATAAGGCCTATGAGGATATGAAAAGAGATCAACAAGAAATGATCAGGGATCAACAAGAAATAAAGAATACATTGTCTGAAATAAAAAATATTCTACAGAGTCCTAAAAACAGAAGGGAAGATCGCAAGAATCAAGTCAAAGATTTGGAACATAAAGAGCCAGAAGACACTCCTCCACAGAAGCTAGAAGGCAAGAGAATCCAGAAAATTGAAGATAATGTAAGAAACCTCTGGGACAACTTCAAGCGAACCAACATCAGAATCATGGGGGTCCCAGAAGATGAGAGAGAGCAAGATATCGAAAACATACTGAAAGAAATAGTGACAGAAAACTTCCCCCACCTGGTGAAAGAATTTGACTTACAAGTCCAGGAAGCGCACAGAACTCCAAACAAAAGGAATCTAAAGAGGACCACACCGAGACACATCATTATTAAAATTCCAAGAGCAAAAGATAAAGAGAGAATACTAAAAGAAGCAAGAGCAAAGAAGGTAGTAACTTATAAAGGAGCACCTATACGATTGTCAGCTGACTTCTCAACAGAAACCATGCAGGCCAGAAGGGAATGGCAAGAAATATTCAAGGTGATGAATAGCAAGAACCTACAGCCAAAAATAAGCTACCCAGCAAAGCTATCACTCAGAATCGAAGGCCAGATAAAGAGCTTCACTAATAAAAAAAAGCTAAAGGAGTTCATCACCACCAAACTAGAATTATATGAATTGCTGAAGGGGGTTCTTTCAGAAGAGAAAGTAAACAAAGATAAAAATTATGAACAACAAATACGTAATTATCAACAAGTGAATCTAAAAACCAAGGAAATTAAAAAAATCTGATGAACAATATTAACTGTTGAATATAATAGAATCAGAGGTATGGAAGGGGAGTGAACTGACGATTCTTGGGGGAAAAGGGGAGAGGGGGGAGTGGGAAGAGACTGAACATAAACTGTGCACCTATGGATGAGTACAATGGGGAGAGGGGAAAGGGCAGAGGGTGGGGTGGGAACCTGGTGGAGGAGAGCAATGGTGGGGGGGGGGGGAAGGAACATTTGTAATAGTATGAAAAATAAAAACTTATTAAATAAAAAAAAAAAAAAAAAAAAGTGGACCTATGGACTGAGACAATTAATTAAAATTTTAAGAAAAGATCATGCCATAAATACAACTCCATGCCTCCAGAATTATCCTACATTTCTGTCAGAAGTTCTAAAAACTTACACTGATCAATTAAGTGACAAATAGGGTACCATTTTAAAAGAAACTATATATTGTTTACGGGCTGAAAAAGGCTCTTCAGGTGAACTGAAAGGGGTTTTATAGCATCTCATTTGATGGCACACCATCCAGACCAACAAATTCTTGATTAACAGAGCTTAACCACTCTTTAACCATCTCATTTCTCATGTTCCTCTTAATACAAGTTTTACTATATCAAGTATGAACTGAATGATACTCAGAAGACTCAATGACCTTCAGAGAGTACATGGGAGAAAGTAGTTACCATGAGCCAGCCGTAAGTCAATTTGGTTCTAAAATTTTCTCCTATTGTCTGTCAGTTGACATTTCAGTAAAAAGGGGAAGGTTGCTACTAATAACTACATCCCTAATAGACAGGATTATAAAACATGGGAAGGTCCATCTTGAACAACAGAGTCTGAGCTGACAAATGACTCATGCCACTTCAGGTGATAAAAAACTGGATATTTATTTATTTACTAGAGGCTCAGTGCACAAATTTGTCACAGGTGGGGTCCGGCCAGCCTGACCTGATCAAGGCCAGATCAGGGCCAGATGGGTCTGGCTGGGCTGGGGGAGACAGGGGACGCAGGAGGTTGGCTGGCTGGCCCCTCCCCTTGGTTAAACTCGGGGACAAACTCCTAGTAGAGGGGGAAATTTGTATATTACCCTTTTATTATATAGGATTATGTATCATTGGTGTCTAATATTGTGTTAGTTTCAGATGTACAATATAGTGATTCAATATTTATATACTTTACAAATGTGATTGCCTCACCAAGTCTAGTAATCATCTGTCACCATGCAAACTGATCACATTATTATTGACTTTATATTCTCTGTCACTTTTTCCAACCATCCCCCCACTCTCCTCCTCTCTGGCATCCATCAGTTTGAGCTGTTTCAATGAGTCTGTTTTTATCTTGTTTGTTCACTTGGTTTCTAAGATCCCAAGGAACTGGATATTTAATATTCAGTTGTATGAGAACTGGGAGTAGAAGAATCTGAATCTTAGCTAAATGTGGATATCTCTGCTCATCTCCTACTCTTCTCAAAGCTGCTGCATGCTTATCACTCACACTTCATGTGCCTACTTAAACATTAAATATGCATTGTGATTTATTATGTATCTGTCAAATAAAATTAGCATATTTGGTTAAGTTTAAGTTATATTATTATTATTATTATTTTAAATCTTTATTGTTCATATTATTACAGATGTTCCTCTCCCCCCCCCCCATTGCTCCCCTCCACCAGGTTCCCATCCCACCCTCTGCCCTTTCCCCACCCATCATTGTCCTCATCCATAGGTGCACAGTTTATGTTCAGTACCTTCCCATATCCCCATTTCCCCTTTTCCCCGAGAATTGTCAGTACACTACCCTTCCATACCTCTGATTCTATTATATTCACCAGTTAATATTGTTCATCAGATTAAAAAAAAATTTTTTTTTGGTTTTCAGATTCACTTGTTGATAGTTACATATTTGTTGTTCAGTTTTTTTTTAATATATTTTATTGATTTTTTACAGAGAGGAAGAGAGAGGGATAGAGAGTTAGAAACATCGATGAGAGAGAATCATCGATCAGCTGCCTCTTGCACACCCCTTACTGGGGATGTGCCCCCAATCAAGGTACATGCCCTTGACCGGAATCGAACCTAGGACCTTTCAGTCCCCAGGCCGACACTATATCCACTGAGCCAAACCGGTACCGGCTGTTGTTCATGGTTTTTATCTTTATTTACTTTCTCTTCCAAAAGAACCCCCTTCAGCAATTCATATAATTCTGGTTTGGTGGTGATGAATTCCTTTAGCTTTTTTTTTTATTGGTGAAGCTCTTTATCTGGCCTTCGATTCTGAGTGATAGCTTTGCTGGGTAGATTATGTTTGGCTGTAGGTTCTTACTATTCATCACCTTGAATATTTCTTGCCATTCCCATCTGGCCTGCATGGTTTCTGTTGAGAAATCAGCTGACAATCGTATAGGTGCTCCTTTATAGGTAACTACCTGCTTTGCTCTTGCTGCTTTTAATATTCTCTCTTTGTCTTTTGCTCTTGGAATTTTAATTATGATTTGTCTTGGTGTGGTCCTCTTTGGATTCCTTTTGTTTGGAGTTCTGTGGGCTTCCTGGACTTGTAAGTCTAATTCTTTCACCAGGTGGGGGAAGTTTTCTGTCACTATTTCTTTCAGTATGTTTTCGATATCTTGCTCTCTCTCATCTTCTGGGACCCCCATAATTCTGATGTTGGTTCGCTTGAAGTTGTCCCAGAGTTTTCTTACATTATCTTCAACTTTCTGGATTCTCTTGCCTTCTTGCTTCTGCAGAGGAGTGTCTTCTGGCTCTTTATGTTCCAAATCTTTGACTTGATTCTTGAGATCTTCCATTCTGTTTTTAGGACTCTGTATAATATTTTTTATTTCAGACAATGTATTTTTTATTTCTTGTTGATCCCTTATCATTTCTAGTTGATCCCTTTTCATATCCTCATAGGTCTCGTTTATTTTATCGGCCTTTTCTAGGAGATTCTTTTTTTTAAAAAATATATTCTATTGATTTTATACAGAGAGGAAGGGAGAGAGATAGTTAGAAACATCGATGAGAGAGAGTCATCAATCAGCTGCCTCTTGCACACCCTCTACTGGGGATATGCCCACAACCAAGATACATGCCCTTGACCGGAATCGAACCCGGGACCTTTCAGTCCCCAAGCCGATGCTCTATCCATTGAGCCAAACCGTTTTCGGCTCTAGGAGATTCTTGAACAACCTTATAAGTGTGGTTTTGAACTCTATATCCAATCGCTTTTTGTCCTCCATTTCTTTTGTTTGTGATCTACTTCGTTGTCTGGGCATTTTCGCAGCTTCCCTGTTGGGGAGGAGTTTCAGGGTGGAGCCGACAGCCTTGGCTTCAGTCAGCCCTGCCCTATGTGGCTCCTGAGTCTCAGTATTCCTTCAGGGTCCTTCAGTACTCCCTGCAAGCACCTCTGAGAGTGAGGTGCCTCGAGTTTCGCCTGCTACCAAAGAGTCTAGTCTCTCCCCCAATGGGCCTGAAACTGGGGTTCAGTTCAGTTGGAAGTGGGATTGGAGGTGGCGTTCAGAGCAGTATGGAGCCCCTGTCTCCTTCCCGCCAGGGCAATCCCATGGCACAGCCAACCGTTCCTTCTCTGCGCGCAATGTGCGTACCTCTGGGGGTTCTGTCTTTCGCCGCTCCCCCGGTGTTCCGCCTTACAGCCCAGCTCCCTCTGGATGAGCCTGGGTCCCCGGGGATTGGCCTAGAACTGGGGTTCAGAGCAGTTGGAACTGGGGCTCAGCACAGTCCGGAGCTTTGGTCTCCTTCCCGCTAGGGCAATGTAGCAGCAGAATCAACAGTCCGTCTTCTGCACGCAATGTGCGTGCCTCTGGGGCTCTGCCTTTTGCCGCTCCCCCGGGGTTCCACCTCAGCCCCGGCTCCCGCTGTACGAGCCTGGGTCCCCAGGGTCTGGCCTAGAACTGGGGTTCAGAGCAGTCGGAACTGGGGCTCAGCACAGTCCGGAGCTTTTATCTCCTTCCCACTAGGGAATGCCAGCCAGGCACTCAGCCTCCCCCTCCTCTCCGGCTCTGTCCTCTCCGCGCGCGCTGCGTGTCTCTGTACCTTAGGCTTTTACAGCTCCTCCGCTCTTCCTTCTGGTTTACTCCTTGCTTCTCGTTGTAGAATTTCCAGTCAGTCGACTTTCCTGTGATTCTGGGTAATGTCCATTTTATATTTTAGTTGTATTTTATTGAAATTGTTGTGTGCGGCTGCGGTTAGGTGTTTACCTGTGCAGCCATCTTGGATCCTCTCTATTATTATTATTT
The DNA here is from genome assembly GCF_964339955.1 of Pipistrellus hanaki. Classification (NCBI taxonomy): domain Eukaryota; kingdom Metazoa; phylum Chordata; class Mammalia; order Chiroptera; family Vespertilionidae; genus Pipistrellus; species Pipistrellus hanaki. Next base: position 25,212,007 of record NC_140503.1, read on the forward strand.
TTATTTTATTATTATTATTTTTTTCTATGTGATTTTTCTTTTATTGGGACTTAGGGGGTGGGTAACTTGGTGGTTATACCCCATCAGGGTTCTGTCCATTCTAATCCTCCTGGGCCAGCTTTAGCTTTTTCTTTTTCTTTGAGCTCTTATTATTATTTTAAAAAATATATATTTTATTGATATTTTACAGAAAGGAAGGAAGAGAGGTAGAGAGCTAGAAACGTCAATGAGAGAGAAACATCGACCAGCTGCCTCTTGCACACCGCCTATTGGGGATGTGCCCACAACCAATGTACATGCCCTTGGCCGGAATCAAACCCGGGACCTTTCAGTCCACAGACCGACGCTCTACCACTGAGCCAAACCGGTTTCGGCTTAAGTTATATTATTTTAAAGGTCATATATTTGTGTAAATATTTTTGGAACTAATGGGGAAAATGTTTTAAAATTAAATGAATTAAGGCAATGCTCTAAATTTATGAAGAGACTTGGAATTAAGACATTTACCTTGTACAGGTTTTTACTTCTAATTTTATCTTTCTTTCTTCCTTTTATTAATTTTGTAAAGAGAGATAGGGAGAGAGAGGGGGAAACATCTATTGGTTGCTTCCCATATGCACCCAGACTGGGATACATGCCCTGATAGGGAATCAAACTTGCAACCTTTGGTGTACAAGACAACACTCCAACCAACTGAGCCATACTGGCCAGGGCCTAATCGTACCTTTAGTTTGAGGAACTAATTTAATTAAAAATTCAATGTAAGGGACCCTAAGTTCTAGTACATAACAAAAAAAATAGGAATGAGTTAGACTTACCTTACTTAGTCCTAGGAATGTCACCATGGACATAACTGGTGCTGCCAGTGCAAAGACCAGTAAGTGCTTTCTGATTCGATTCCGCTCTAGGCCAGCATGCATTAAGAACGAAACCAGCCCAAAAGCAGCTGGTGCCTGGAAAAGAAAATTTACCCATTACTCCCAAAGTGTGGACTGCTTCGACATTAAGAAGCACATGTCATTTGACTCAATTTTCAGACAAAAAAAAGACTGACTCTGCCTTTTAAGAATTAATGTTCTAACCTAAGAAAATATCGTGTGCGTGTGTGTGTGTGTGTGTGTGTGTGTGTGTGTGTGTGTTTGGGTAGCAGAAAAAGAGAAATAGTCAAGAAGAAAGTATAAAAAGATATTTATAAACCAAAATTACTATAAAATATAGAAATCTAGAGAGAATTTAACAGTTTGTATAAGATCATAATAAATAAAACCCTTTTGCCCGGCCAATGTGGCTCAACGGATTGAGTGTATTCCCATGCACCAAAAGGCCCCAGTTCAATTCCCAGTTCACATGTCCAGATTGCAAGCTTGATCCCAGCAGAGGATTTACAAGAGGCAACCAATTGATTTTTCTCTCATCGATTTATGTTTCTCTCTCATCAATATTTCTATTTCTCTCCCCCTTTCTCTTCCTTTCCTCTCTATCTAAAAATCAATTAAAAATATTTTAAAACTCTAGCCAGTTTGGCTCGGTGAATAGAACGTTGGCCTGCAGACTGAAGGGTCCCAGGTTCAATTCTGGTCAAGGGCACATGCCTGGGTTTCGGGCTCAATCCTCAGTGGGGGGCGTGCAGGAGGCAGCTGATCAGTGATTCTCTCTCGTCATTGATGTTTCTATCTTTCTTTCCCTCTTCCTTCCTCTCTAAAATCAATGAAATTAATAAAAATATATTAAAAAATATAAATACAAATAAAACCGTTTCAAGTGAAAGTTTAAGAAAATGATAGCAAAAATACAGTGAGGACAGACTTATTCAATTCTTTATAATGAACTGCAATCATGAAAATAACTAAAAAAATTTTCCAATCCAGAAAAACATTATACCAACAAGCAATTTTAATTATGAATATATTCAATATTCAATGTGACACCAAAATTTTGCTTACCTTATGTAGCATTATTGCCACAAACACAATTAACTGGACACTAGTCTGTGAAGTAGAAGCTGCTGCTCCCAATGCAACACCATCAGCTAAATTTGAAAAAAGCAAAATATAAAGCACCATATATAACAACAACTATAAATATCAACAACAACTATACAGTGTAGTGGTTGACTGTGTGAACTGTAGAATCAAGTAGAGCTGGATCTAACTCTAAAGTTTACTTAACCTTTCTAAACCTTAGCCTTCTAATCTCTAAAATGGGTTCAATAAAGTATATATGCTTAGGGTTTTCATGAGGGTTAAATGAGATAATATATGTAAACAGCGTAGCACCTGGCCCACAATATTTGATATGTCAGCCATTACTGTTTTTGTTTGTTTGTTTTTTTTTAAATATATAATATTTTATTGATATTTTACAGAGAGGAGGAAGGGAGAGAGAGCTAGAAACGTCAATGAGAGAGAAACATCGACCAGCCGCCTCTTGCACACCCCCTACCGGGAATGTGCCCACAACCAATGTACATGCCCTTGACCGGAATCGAACCTGGGACCTTTCAGTCCGTAGACTGATGCTCTACCACCGAGCCAAATCGGTTTTGGCTATTACTGTTGACGTTATTGGAAAAAGTAAAAAAATCCACTGATAAGCCCTGACCAGGTAGCTCAGTTGATTAGAGTGTCATCCTGAGACACCAAGGTTACAGGTTCAATTCCCACTCAAGGTCCATACAAGAATTAATAAATGCATGAATGAGTGGAACAACAAATCAATGTTTCTCTCTCTCAAGTCAATTTTTAAAAATGTAATGATAATCAAATTATAATAACATAAATATCAAAGAATTTCAAAGGAAGCATCTCTGTATCTTGCAGATCCAAAATCAAAGATACAAGATTGTGCATAGTTGATATATACATAATGAATAAATATTGGTTGAATGGATAGATTTTTTGTTAGAAAAGCATGTGATACTAGAAAGGTCCAGATAATAGTGTGTCACCTTCCAGTCTTGTTTGTCACTGACAGAATCCTACCATCGGATTGGTTTTGTGTTATGATTCTAAGGCATGCCCAGTCAGCAATGCTGAGATTTCTGCACTCTACAGCCTACCTCTGATAAACTGACACTTTGGGTATATACTGGGCAGCAGTGCTGTTCAGTATAAAAGTGTTGCCCTAACTAGTTTGGTTCAGTGGATAGAGCGTCGGCCTGCAGAGCGAAGGGTCCCAGATTCGATTCCGGTCAAGGGCATGTACCTTGGTTGCGGGCATATCTCCAGTGGGGGATGTGCAGGAGGCAGCTGATCGATGTTTCTCTCTCATCGATGTTTCTAACTCTTTATATCCCTCTCCCTTCCTCTCTGTAAAAAATATCAATAAAATACATATATTTTTAAAAAAGTGCTAGGGCTCTTTCAAGATGAGATTCTTGAGCAAAGATCAGCAACCTTTTCATAAAGGGCCAGATAGGAAATATTTTAGGCTTTGTGGGCCATTTGGTCTCTTGCAACTACTCAACTCCACTATTAATTGTACAAAAGCAGCCACAGATAGATGATATGGCTTTGTTCCAATAAAACTTTATGTATGGCACTGAAATCTGAATTGTATGTAATTTTCATGTGCTATGAAATAATCTTTTTTTCTTAACTATTAAAAAATAAGAAAATAAACACTTTTAAGTTGTAGACCTGCCACTGAGTATATAGGGCTTGTGCTTGTGGTGGGGGGCTTCATTAAGTAGCCCTTTCCCTGGAGGCCAGCCCCAGAGCGGTCCATGTGGATGGTCCCTGTGATGTAAACGCTAAGTGTTCCACTATGCAACAGGAAAGAAAAGGGTTCCTTACCTGCAGCATGGACGACCAGACCCAGCGTGGTGGTGATTTTGGAATTGCCAGGCCTTGCTGCTTCTGGATCTGAAGAAAAATAAGCAAGGCAGGCATTAAGCAATGTGAAACAAAAACAGTTAGATGCCCTCTAACCCGGAAATAGATGAATCCTTTGAAAGCTCTTAAAGTAGATTATTTTTCTCACTACTGTCTTTTTTCTTCTGCTTCAAACACTTAGAAGATTCCCCTGTCCTGAAGAGGTGGATAGAAGGGAAGTCTTCATTTGACCCAGCTACCTCCCAGCGGTTGTTGGCTGCTAAACGCAGTAAAAGCAGGAACTCATCTACTTTCAAGTGTTGACTAGAGAGTTAGAATTTGCCTGCTTTAGGTCATTCTCCTATGTCTTTAGAAAGTGGTTTTTTAAATTTTGTTCCGAGTTTAGTCATCTGTAGGGAGGTTGGTCTGATAGGAACTTACTGGCCTACACCAAGAACACAAAGCCAATTCCATTAATTTTGATCATCTAGTCAAGGAATTGTCTAATTTCTTCATTTAGTTACTTCTTTTTTCTTTGCAACTAAAAAGCAAATAAAAATGTACCCTCCCTGCCCTAGCCAGTTTGGCTCAGTGAATAGAGCACCGGCCTGCAAACTGGAGGGCCAAGAGTACATGCTTGGGCTGTGGGCTTGATCTCCAGAAGAGGGCATGCAGGAGGCAGCTGGTTGAAGATTCTCTCTCATCACTGATGTTTCTATCTCCCTCTTCCTTCCTCTCTGAAATAAAAATATATGTAAAAAATAAATTTACCCACCCCCTTGATTTAACATTCAACTGATGATACCTGCCTGAGACAATTTTTACTATGAAGGCTGCAAAAATGATAATTTTCCAACTCCAGCGTTCTTTCTACATTTACCAGTTGGCATTGAGCATTCCACTGTAAGTGCCCTCCCTTCTCCTTTTATTTTCTTTCTCCTACCTCTCCCATCCCCCACCTAACCTTCTTACCTACCCCTCACCCCTCAGATGGGCTCATCGATGCCCATTTTTTCAATGCTTTACATTTCATTATTATTCTTAATTATTTTGGTGCTCTAATTGTCTTATATCTGGCCAGTGGGAACCCCTTCCAGCTGGTTCATAATACATCCTGTGACATGTTTCCAACTTCTTCCTTCCTGCTTTTTTTGACCCTTAGATGTCCCAAGCTCATTTTGTAGCTACTTTGCTGCTGTCCTGGAATTAGCCATTTCTCTGAAAAATAGCAATACTCATTGCTATTGGGGTATCTTTTTTTCTAGGCCCTCCTGCAAACAGAGCTAGGAGACACATACATACATGTATATATAAACGCTTTGCACTCCGCTGTCCCCAATCAGGGGACATCGGAATTCTAGCATATCACTCGGATGTCCCCGCTCAGGGGACACAGCAGTTTATTAGTGATTACCGGGAATTGAGTTATTTCAACGCAACTTTTTGAGACTTGCATGTTTCCCTGAAGTTTTATCTTGAAATGGCACAAGAAATTAAATCAAAATATCGTAAAATTACTAAGATATATACAAGAAATGTCAGTGGGTTTTGTGTCAGACGAGAACGTGAGATGCGTGCTCACGACGGTCCGAGCACTTCGCGACACCACTTAAAAAGAGCGATAAGGGGAGTTTGTAGAAGAAAGGTCGGTTTTTGAACATAGTGAGCACTACATAGTGAGATATATAAGTACAAATAAACAAGTCTACATCTGGAGGAAAAGATTTTCAAAGCTGAGCTCATTTTGGTTTGAAGCTTCGAGCAGTGCACATAGATCTAACGAGTGAGAAAATCGGAAAAGTAATTCTTTTCTTAGTGAATAAATTGTTTGGTGAAAGCTATTTTGGTAAATATCATCTTGTCAGTTAGTAATAACAATTAGAAACTTATCATACTGTACAAAATTATAAACAATAAAATATTGTTTTTTTTGCAAATATACATTCCTCGATGTCACCCAATTCATATAAGTCCAATATCATTATAATACGTTACTTGGTTCCAAAATTATACTAAATAATACAAGGGTCTGTAAATGCACGTTTCCGCCGCAAAGTACCGTCGAGAGTAGCTGGTAGCCAATGTCCAGAATGGTTCGGAGTGCAAAGGGTAAACAAACATATATATATATGTAGGTTGTTCCCCAAAATGTATATATACTAGTACTTTAAAGCTGATAACTCAATTTCCACTCTGTTTCAAGTTTAACTGATTTGAAATAATGGGTGAAGCCAGATTTAGCTTTGAACAAAGCAAATTTATCCTAAAGTGCCACTAGGATAAGTGAAAGATATAAAACGGACAATAGTTGACGAGTTGAGGGCACACAGATACCGAACGAAATGATTCTTGATGTTTGCAATTTCATTGTCTCGAGTTTTCAGCAGTTCCTGGACCAATGCCTGAAAACAGGCATTGACTAAAATATTTTTCATTTCTGTAGATTCTTATAAATTTTGAAAATGAACTGTATGTTAACAAACACTGACATTATAATCATTCAAAGTGTGTATACCTTTTGGGGGAACACCCTGTGTGTGTGTGTGTGTGTGTGTGTGTGTGAGAGATTTCATTTTATTTTTTTAATATGGAGAATATTAACATGTTTCCAAAAGTCATAAAGGCATGCCCAGGAAGTGTCACACCTTCCTAAAACCATTCTGTCTTATCATGCCCTCCCACCCTACCCGACCCGACCCCTTACAGGTAACCAATTATGTTTTCTATCTGATCCTATGTTCCTTTTTTTTGTAAAAATAAAAACACATATTATTATTTTCCTTCTTTCTTACACAAAATATAGTATGTGATAGAAGGGAATTTACATTTTTGCTTTCTTATTCACTTAATAATATCTCTTAGAAATCTCACCCTCTCAGTTCAGAGATCTGATTCCTCATTCTTTTTCATAGTTATATAGAACTCCATTATATGTACACACCACACTTCATTCAACCAAACTCATTATTAGACATTTATGTGGTTTTACAATAATAAACAATCCTGCATTGAATAATCTTGTACATAAATATTTTCGTATGGGAGCCATGTTATTGGAATAAATTCCTAAAGTGAGATTTTTGGGTAACTACATATGTAGTTTTGTTATATATTGCCAAATTCCCCCTCACAAGGACTGTGCCACTTTGCATTCCCACAGCAATAAATGAGAGCCTCTGTTTCACTATAGCTTTGCCAATAAAATGTATTGTCAAGCTTTTAAGTTTTTGCCTGACAGGTGAGAAATGGTAACTCAGAAGTTTTGATTTGCATTGTTCTTATTTTAAATGAAAGTGAAGAATATCTCTTCATATGCTTAAGGACCATTTTTATGAACTGTTTGCCTGATTCTCTACAGTTATTTTAGGCCAAGGATTCGTAATCTGGGGTCCACAGAGGAGAGCACAGATAGAACACAGGGGACTGTGACCTTACCTTAAAAAAAAAAAAAAAAAAAAAAAAGCATTTTTATATTTACTAACCTTTAATTAAAAATCAGCATTTCCTTTAATTATGAATGTAGACAATAAATTACAAAATTTGCACTACTTATATTTTGCCAGAACCCAGATAATTTCATATTAGTTGCAGATATCTTGGTATTACTGCTCTCACTCATCACTACTTTAAATTAAGCACGATTAGTCTTCCTATCTGTAGATGCTCATGTGACAGAGCTGGACAACTATCAGGCATCTCTGTACCTAACAGTCATTCAGCCGCCAAATGGTAAAAATCATGGGATCGCTGCTCACTAGGGACCAAAATATCTATGCTGCTTTCCAGCAGTTCCTATCTGCAAAATTCTGTGAATGTATTTGAAAAGAGATATCTGTAAACCCCTATGGCTATTACAAGTCTTTCAAGTTTATTTCTATTATGATGCCTTCAAGGTTGTATCATGGATCAAAGATGTTGACCTCACCAAAGATGAATTTGGTGATCTTAAGACAAAAAGGTTACTATGACTGGAATCACATTTTAAAAGTCTTAGAGAATTCTAGTTGTTCTTAAAAGAAGCTTATTTTTCCTTGATAAGCAAGCTGCCAATGTGCCTATATATATTTGTAAGAAAATATCTTTGTGAATCAGGACTTTTTAAACTAGTGACCATCAAAACAAACATCCAAATAACTTGGATGTTCAACTTAACACTCATATTGCCTTGATAAAGCCCATCTCACAATTTAATGTTCTTAGTCAAGCTAAGCAACAGTAGCTGTCACACAGATTTCCTAAAAAATAAAACTTAACTCTGCTTCTGATTTAAATGCATTACCTCATTATTAAGGAAGACATATATTACTAGATCACAAATCTGTTTTATGTTTTGGTAACCATAATTCAATATAATTGGTTTTCTCTGCACCCCTACCCACTATGATTTACATCACATGTGTCAAACACAAGGCCCGCGGGCCAAATCCAGCCCGCCAGGCCTTGCAATGTGGCCCGCACCGCGCTGTCATCACTGCACTCCGCTGTCAGTTTATGACATTGTCAGTTTATGACTGTTCAGTAAACCATTCGGCCCGCGATTTAGGCTGGATTTTAGATTTTGGCCCCTTCTCTGATTGAGTTTGACACCCCTAATTTACATAATAAAACCCTAATATGCAAATCGACTGAATGGCAGAAAAACTAGTCCCTATGATGCGCGCTGACCACCAGGGGGCAGACGCTCAATGCAGGAGCTGCCCCCTGGTGGTCAGTGCTTTCCCACAGGGGCAGCACTGCTCAACCAGAAGCCAGGTTGATGCTAGAGTAGGGGTGTCGAACTCAATCAGAGAAGGGGCCAAAATCTAAAATCCAGCCTAAATCGCGGGCCGAATGGTTTACTGAACAGTCATAAACTGACAATCTCTTAAACTGACAGCGGAGTGCAGTGATGACAGCGCGGTGCGGGCCACATTGCAAGGCCTGGCGGGCTGGATTTGGCCAATGGGCCTTGTGTTTGACACATGTGTGCTAGAGAGTGCAGTGGCAGTGTCGGGAGTCAAGAAGACCTAGACTGCAAGAGGAATGTCTAACTGCCTAAGCTAGTAGGCGCAGGTCAGGCTGAGGGAGCCCGCCCCCTCAGTGCAAGCATGTCGTGCACCAGGCCTCTAGTTCTTTACATAATTAAAAACATTATTCCAAAAAAGGTCCACGGGCTTTTTTGAGCTCCATGGCACAAAAAGGTTTAAGAACTTCTGCCCCAGTATGCAATATGCATATCCTATGCACACAGACAATAGAGTGATGAAAGCCTGGGATAAGGGGGAGAGGGTAGGGAGGGTATCAGAGGGCTAGAACTAGAAGGGGTCAATGGGGGAGGAGGAAAGAGGGACATATGTAATACTTTCAACAATAAATATTTTCACAAATAATTAAAAAAAGAAAATTGATGAACCACTGTTACATGTAACTAAATGGATGAATATTACCAACATATGTTGAGTGAAATATGCCAAATAAAAAAATACAGTATTTAAAAATAAAAGACTCTGTCCCAGACTCTTAACTAAACTTGCAAGTATTAAGATAACCAGGGCAATAATCAATAAACACTCTCTTGTATCACATGTCACAACTCACCAGCTCCCCCAACTGAATAAAATGCTCACACAACTCACTAAGTTCCCCAACCGAGTAAAAATATTCACAGGAACCTGAAGAAGGCAAGTTTTAGCACTAAATCAGGCCAATGACACATTAAATTATTCAATCATTTGTGATTTTCTAAACTGCAAATTTAATACACTGCCCAGAAAGCCTTGGAATCACTTACCATCAGTAGCATACACGTGGGAGCTGCCAATCTGGTCCACCAGCAACATGAAAACAAAGCCCAGTACGAGGGAAACACCAATGTAAGCATGCAGCTGTGTGTGGTGGTCATGGCTGTGCTCATGTTCATGGGCAACTGGTATTACTGCTGCTTTGTCTGATGCGATCACATCCTGTGTTTCACTCCCTTGGTGGTGTTTTCCTAGAGCAGAATGAACCATAAAGAGAAAAAATGTTTTCCTCTTAAAATGTTTTCACATGGAAGCTTTCATTCTTCTGTATTTCAAGCTCTACTTACTTTATTGCAAAATCATCCATTTCCTATATTGTAATCCAGCCAAATTCCTTCAACTTAAAGTTGATGATGAAAAAATTCCCAAGTGTCTTCTGCTTTTGGCATGCAGACCTTTTACCTGACTTTTATCTCAAAACCTAGGAAATGGAAGCAAATCACCAAGCAAGAAAGCAATCTTAATCCCAAGGGATATGGTCTCCAAATCTTCCTCTTAAGCTGAGGAAGTCATGCCAATCTCATCATAAACCACAGTAAGTTTTATTCTGATGAAAACAGATGAGTGAAGAGCAGTAACAAAAAATAGTTACAAACTTATCTAGTTTTATATCTGTCAATATAAAAGTTGCAAAGAGCAAATTGAAAATAAAATTTAGCTTTAAAAAATATCAGGGGGCAATCACTAACTAGAAACCAAAAGAGGAAGAGCATTTAAAAGAGGCACATCCTGCCCTGAACGATGTGGCTCAATTGGCTGAGCGCCATCCCGTCCACCAAAAGGTAACCGGTTGGATTCCCGCAGGACACATGTACGGGTTGTGGGCTCCATCCCCAGTAGGGGGTGTGCAGGAGCCAGCATCTCTCACATGGATATTTCTCTCTCTCCCTTTCTCTCTAAATTCAATAAAAACATATTTTTAAAAAATAGAGGCACATCCTGCATTCTAAATTCATTTCTAGAATTATCATGAGATTCAGAATTACAGTAAATAACACCTGCTAAGTAATACCACGTTTATATGCACATATATGACACACGAAACAGAAATGTGTCAAGGCCAGAATCCTTATCTTTGTTATCACGAATAGAGGCTAACATATTAGACATTTATTGTTTATAATTAAAGCATTTTTAACTTTAATTAAAGAAACTAGCCTATTGTAATATTTTAATTCTTTAAAAGTCATTTAAAAAATGTATTTTATTGATTTTTTACAGAGAGGAAGGGAGAGGAATAGAGAATTAGAAACATCGATGAGAGAAAAACATTAGTCAGCTGCCTCTTGCACACCGCCCACTGGGATGTGTCCGCAACCAAGGTACATGCCCTTGACTGGAATCGAACCCGGGACCTTTCAGTCCGCAGGCCGATGCTCTATCCACTGAGCCAAACCAGGGCTAAAAGTCATTTTTGAGGGGCACAAAGCACATGTCATCTGAAGATAATAAAAACCTACCGTGTTTCCCGAAAATAAGACATCCTCCGAAAATAAGACCTACTTACAGGTTTCCTTCTGAGTGAAATATAAGGCATCCCCGAAAATAAGGCCCCCCTAGGCTAAACATGAGAGATTTGGTCCACTGATTCTGAAAGAAATGGAGTCACAAGAAATTCACCAGGAAATTCAGGAATTGGATTGTTACGATGATGTTCCAGAAGATGATGACATGATTGTCATTGAATAAATGAGTAAATTCTTGATACTGTAGGATTCACAGTTTGTCTGGTTTGTGTTGACAACTACCGAAATACCGTACTGTATACAGCTAATAAATTCCCTTTATTTTCATTTAACAATAAATGTGTACCATATTCTTCTTCATGGAAAAATAAGACATCCCCTGAAAATAAGACCTAGCACATCTTTGGGAGCAAAAATTAATATAAGACACTGTCTTATTTTCGGGGAAACAGGGTATATATTTTTTTCTAATTATTGAAAGATTTTTGTTTGTTTTTATAGTTTTTAAAGCTTCTTTTGATGTGGTAAATATACATAACAAAATTTATCATTTTAACTTTTGTTGTTAATCCTCACCTGAAAATATTTTTCCATTGATCTTTTAGAGAGAATGAAAAAGAAGGAAAGACAGAGAGAAACACTGATGTGATGAGAATTTTTGCATATTCTGTCTTTATTAGATAAGATGAATGCATCACATTTATATTTAGGTCTTTGACCAAACGGCCTGCTTTCCTAAACATGTTGCAAAGAATTAGGATGGTTTCAAATTTTAGCTGCACAGTAAACAAGCACTGAAGTACTCAAGAAACAATGTTCTTAAAACTTGTGTCTATAAAAAGACAATTTTCTCACATGAATGCTGATAATCACCTCATTCCAGTGATTTTAGAGCTATAATTATAGGATAACAGGTGACTCTTTTTTACATCAATTAGTACTTAATAGTGCTTATTAAAGTGTCAGAGAGCTCAATTAATTAACATGGTATACTGAGCTCTGAAAAAACATGTTAATTATCATAATTGCAAGCTCCACAAAAGAACTGAACCATGGCTGCTATAACATGTAAACAAACTCCTTTTTTGAAATTTAGAGAAAAGTTTGTTTGATCTACAAATAAAAGAGAGAGAGAAAAGGTGGGAGGGGGGAGATAAAATAGCAGAAACAAATTATTGTGACTAAACTCATCAATATGAACAAAGATGTGGAAAATTTGGAGATAATTTAAATAAGCTGACATCATGGTTGAGCTACCTCAAAACATTTTCATGGAGTAGAGTATTAGTATTTACTTTTTATAAAGAACTAGAGGCCCAGTTCACAAAAACTCATGGCCGGGGGGTGGGGGGAGAAGGGGGCCCCCCTCAGCCCAGTCTGCATCCTCTCCAATCCTGGACCCTTGGGGGATGTCCAGCTGCTGGTTTAGGCATGATTAACTGGCAGTTAGACATCCTTCTCACAATTCTGGACTGCTGGCTCCTAATCGTTCACCTGCCTGCCTGCCTGGTCACCCCTAACTGCCCATCTCCCTGCTGGCCTGATCACCCCTAACTGCCTCTTATGTGCCAGCCTAATCTCCCCTAACTGCCCTCCTTCTGCTGGCCTAATGGCCCCTAACTGCCCCCCCCCTTGCCAGCCTGATGGCTCCTAACTGCCCCCTGCTACAGCTAGGTCACCCCCAACTGCCCCCTCCCTGCTGGACTGGTCACTCCTAACTGTCCGTCGCCCCGCTGCCAACCTGGTCACCCCTTACTGCCCCCCCATCCCCGCCAGCCTGGTCGCCCCCAACTGCCTACCCTGCCGGCCTAATCACCCCTAACTACCTCCCCGAAACCCCCCCCCACCAGCCTGGCTGCCTTTTACTGCCCTCCCTGCCAGCCTGGTTGCCCCCAATTGCCTTCCTCCCCACCAGCCTGGATGCCATGCGCAGCCTGCTGTCTGGTCGTTTGGTTGTCCCTCACTAAAGCCCCTGCCGACCTGGTCGCCCTACGCAGCCTGCTTGTTCAGTCATTTGGTCATCCTTCACTAACTCTCCTGCTAGCCTGGCCGTCCCATGCAGCCTGCTTGTTTAGTCATTTGGTCGTCCCCCCTGCGTAGGCAGCCATCTTGTAAGGGCGTGAGGATCAATTTGCATATTACCTCTTTATTATATATAGGATGATGGGACTTATGGTGCTAGACAAAATGTAGTGAAGTTACTATAAAGAGATCAACCAATGAAATTATGTATAGATGCATAATCCGGGACACAGACAATGGGATGGTGAGGAAGGGGGGTAAAGGGGGGGGAAGCGGGATGGATGAGGTTAATGGGGGGAGGGAAGGAGGAGCTATGTAATGCTTTCAACAATATAAAGTCACTAGAGCCTTAGTCATGTAATGATTAAAATAAATATCCCGTTCAAAAAACATCTAACTACCTGAAGACTACATAAAGTAAACAATATCAACAGGAGAGAGGGCAGCAAAAACTTCAAAAGAAACCCTGTCCTTCGGGCCAAAGAGGCTGCTGAAAGGTATAGTGGGGAAGGGGATTCTTCTTCCTCTCCCATCTTTTTCTTTCCCAGCCTGATTTGAAGGCAGTCCCAGTTGCAGAATTGCATGGCAGTAATGTAGTAGTTAAAACTCCAATAAAAAAACAACAAAAACACCATCTTTCTGGCACAATAACTGGAAAAAATAGCCCCAGTGGTCTAAGAAGTATGAGGAAAATTCAGTTATTCTGTTCTCTTTTCTCCTGTCCTGAAGGCAGCCCAAGTTACATGAACTATGCAATGACATTATAGGCAGCTAAAATTCCTACAGAAACTTCTTTCTGGCCAGAGAACTGAGTGGGGGATCTTCTGGGAACCAGAGAATATAAGAGAAATACTGGAAAGAGCTGGGTAAGGAAAGCGATATTTCCCCTAATTCTGTGTATAAATGATACAAGTCCAAGACGCACCCCACCCCTGAACTCAGTAGGGACATGACAGACCCAAGTCAATATTGCAAAGGCTTTAAAAACTGAACTAAGTCCGGTGGCTTGGCTCAGCGGTTGAACGTTGACTTATGAACCAGGAGGTCACGGTTCCATTCTGGGTCAGAGCATACACCTGGGTTGGGGGCTCAATCCTCAGTGGAGGACAGGTGGGGGGCAGCCGATTAATGATTCTCTCTCATCATGGATGTTTCTACCACTCTCTTCCTCTATGAAATCAATATATATATATTATACTGATTTATATATATACATATATACATATAATTTATATATATATAATTTATATATAATTATATATATAATTTTTTAAACTGAATTAAAATTAGAACCATCACCCAAAAAAGGCAACAGAGAACTGGCAGTCTGACCGAACCACATTAACTGCCTGCTAAAACGAAAAAAGAAAAAATCTTCAGAGGATTTTGAGAGGACCCAGAATCTCAAATTATAATATTAAAAATGTCCAGGATACAACAGAAAATTACTTGACATATAAAGAAAAAGGAAAAAATGGCAAATTACCAATGAAATAGATAACCAACCCAACCCCAATATAGCTCAGATACCAGAATACTGTACTCAAAAGACTTTAAAGCAGTTATAACTATACTCTCTGAGGTAAACACCTTTCAAATGAGTAGATGTCCTCAGTAGAGAATTAGAAACTATAAAAAAGGATGAAGTAGCAATTTTAGAGCTGAAAAATATAATATCTGAAACAGTAAGTTCACTGGATAGGTTCAATAGCAGAATGGAGATGACAGAGGAAAGAATCAGTGAACTTAACCACAAGGGCAGAGGTGAACAGTACCAATAGAGAGCACACGGCTCACAAAGTTTAAAATGTTTACTATCTGCCTCTTTACAGAAAAGGCTTGCCAACCTCTGGTTTATACACACAAATTAGGCCCTGGTCAGGTAGCGCAATTGGTTAGAGCATCGTCCCGATACTCCAAGGTTGCAGGTTTGATCCCATCAGGGCACATATAAGAATCAACCAATGATGCCGAAGCCGGTTTGGCTCAGTGGTAGAGTGTCGGTCTGCGGACTGAAAGGTCCCAGGTTCGATTCCGGTCAAGGGCATGTACCTTGGTTGCGGGCACATCCCCGGTGGGGGGTGTGCAAGAGGCAGCTGGTCGATGTTTCTCATCGATGTTTCTATCTCTCTACCTCTCTCCCTTTCTCTCTGTTAAAAATCAAATTAAAAAAGAAAAAAAAAAAGAAAAAAAGAACCAATGAATGCATAACTAAGTGGAATAGCCAATCACTTTCTCCCATCCCCCTTTCCTTTCTCTCTCTCAAATCAATCAATCGGTAAATTTTTAATGAAAATAAATAAACACACCAGTGAGAGATTATCAAATTCAAAAAACATGATCCAACTGTGTGATATTTATAAGAAACCCACTTTAAATATAATGAATGACAGATAAACAGTGAAAGGATCAAAGAAGATATACCATATAAACACTCATCAAAAAAAAGTTAGAGCCTAGCTGGTTTGGCTTAGTGGACAGAATGTCAGCCCGTGGGATTGAATGGTCCTGGGTTCGATTCTGGTCAAGGGCATGTGACTTAGTTGCAGGCTTGAACCAGGCCCTGGTCAGGGTACGGGAGGCAACCAATCAATGTGTGTCTCTTACATTGATGTTTCTCTCTCTCTGTCTCTCCCCCTACCTTTCACTCTCTAAAAATTAATGGAAAAATATGCTTGGGTGAAAATTAACCAAAAAAAAAAAAAAAAAAAAAAAAAAAAAGAAGAAGAAGAAGAAAGCTGAAGTGGCTATATTAATATTATATAAAGTAGTCTTGAGAACAAGGAATATTACCAGGGATAAAGGAGGATATTACATAATGATGAAAAGGTCAATTCATCAATAAGACACAGTAATTCTAAATGTGTATACACCTAACCAAAGAGCTTCAATATTCATAAAGCAAAAACTAATATAACTGAATGGAGAAATGTACAAATCCACAATTGTACTTGGAAACTTCAATACTCCTAATTGCAATAATCAATAGAACAAGTAGAAAATCAGCAAGGATATAGAAGACCAATATTACCAACCAACTTAACCTAATTGACATTTATAAAACACTCTACCAAATAATAACAGAATATACACTCTTTTAAAGTATACAAGGAACATTCAGCAAGATAAACCATATTTAGGACCATTAAAAAAGTATTTACAAATTTTTAAGCATTCAAATCATATTAGATATGTTCTTAGACCATAATATAGTCAAACTAAAAATCAGTAACAGAAAAAATCTGGGGAAAGAACTGGAAATTTAATAATACACTTCTAAATAACACATAGGTCAAAAAAGAATTTGGAAGGGAAATTAGAAAATATTTTGAACTGATTAAAGATAAAAATATATCAAATTCCTGGGATGCAATAAAATAGTGCTTAAAAGGAATTATAGCAATAACTGCTTATACTAGAAAAGAAGAAAGATCTCAAATCAATAAGCTTTTACCTAGAAAAACTTGAAAAAGAGAAGTAAATAGGAGGAAGAGGGTATGGGGGAATAAACAATGGTGGAAAAATATTAAATTTAAATTTCAAAAAAGAAGAGCAAATAAAGCCTAAAAGGAATAATAAAGAGCAGAAATCAATAAAATGGAAAGCAGAAAAATCAACAGGAAAAAAAAAAAAAATCAATGAAGTCAAACGTAGTTCTTTGAAAAATAAAATAAAACTGATGAACCTCTAGCCAGAATGACTACATTAAAAAGAGAAGACAAATCAATATCAGGAATGAAAGAGAAATTACTACAAATATTAAAAGGATAATAAAAGATTACTATAAACAACTTTATGCCCATAAATTCTTCACCTTAGAAGGAATGAATCAATTCCTTGAAAGACACAAAGTTCCAAAACTACTAAAGAAGAAATAGAGAACTTGAATAGTCTCATATCTATTGAAGATATGGAATTTATAGCTAAAAGCCTTCTAACATAGAAAACTCCAGGCCCAGATGGTTTCATTGGTAAATTCTAGCAAACATTTTAGGAATAAATATTTGTAACTCTATGCATTCTCTTCCAGAATACAGAAGAGAGAACACTTCTCAATCCTACGGGCCCCACATTATTCTAATAACAGAAACCATACAAAGACATGGTAAGAAAGGAAAAGCATAAGCCAATATTCCTCATGAACTGAGACACAACAATCCTCAACAAGATAAAAACTTTCAGCCAAGTAGGAATAGGAAAAAATTTCCTTAACCTGAAAAGGGAATCTATAAACAACCTACATCTAACATCACAGACAATGATGAAAGATTGGCTGAGATCAAGCGACACTGTCCACTCATTCCTAATCAACCTCATAATGGATGGTATAGTCCATGCAATAAGGAAAGAAAAAAAAAAAAAACATATTGAAAGGAAAACTCTAAATTGTCTTTATTCACAGATGACATGCTTATTTATGTAGTAAACCCCAAAGAATCTATAAAAAACTTCTATAAAGAATAAGTGAGGTTAGCAAATGTCTAAATACTAGAATACTGAAAAGAGAACAATCTTAAAAGTATCATTTACAACTGTACTAAAAATATGAAATATTTAGATATAAATCTAACAAAATATCTATAGATCTGTCTATTAAAAATAACACTCACTAAAGAAACCAAAGAAGAAGTAAATAAATGGAGAGATATATTATGTTTATGGATTAGAAAACACAAAATTCTTAAGGTGTCAATTCTCCCCAAAGTAATCTACAGATTTAATTCAATCTCAATCAGAATCCCAGCATGATTTTTTTGGTAGATATTCACAAGCTCATTCCAAAATTTAAAAAAAAAATTTTTTTTTTTAATTGATTTTTTACAGAGAGGGAGAGGGATAGAGTTAGAAACAGCTGCCTCCTGCACACCCCCCACTGGGGAAGTGCCCACAACCAAGGTACGTGCCCTTGACCGTGCCCTTGACTGTAATCGAACCTGGGACCCCTCAATCCACAGGTTGACACTCTATGCACTGAGCCAAACCAGTTTCGGCCTGTTTTGTATTTTGATTGCAGGGGAAATAACACAACTCTATGCATTTGCCAAAAGTCATAGAGGTGTACACCAAAAAAATTGAATGTAAAAATATGTAAATAAAAATAATAAAATAAATTTAAAATGATGGCTTAGGGCTGGAGACTAATCCATGATGAAAGGTTAAAGAGACAGGAATGCTTATTTTTGGAAAAGTAGGTTTATAAAGCTTGCTTATCTATTTTCAGATAAATCCACAGAAGTATTCTGAGTCAAAATCAGAAAAACTGAAAATAAAGGGATATAACCCAACACATAATAAACATTAAAACTATATCTGAAATATGGTATGTGAATTCTCTCTCAATAAAACTGTTATTAAAAAAGAACAACTTACACCTAGCTCTTCTTCTTTTACCCCAGTGTTTCCCAAACTTGTCTACTAAGAATTATTTGGCAATTTGTTAAAAATAGATATTCCCAGGTCTTTTCTTTGGGGAGGCCAGGAAATTATATTTTCAAAATACACCCCGCTAAGGAAATTTTATTATCAGACAAGTTTAGAAAACAACCCATAATTCTTTCTTAACTAAAAAGCCATGAAAAAAATTTTAATTGTCTATTTAGTCATGGTCTGAATGTTTACTAATATACCAGGAATATAAATCTTAGTTTAAACTTTTCTATAATTTTAGGTATGAGTTTTATAATGAATACAATATATTAATAGAATAATACATGTATATCTCATTCCTCAATAGGATGTGTGACCAAAAAAGAGTAGGACCCCTGCTCTAAGATTCCTTATTATTTTTCTCCCCTAAAGCTTACAAATCCTCAGCCTGTTTTATTTTGCAATAAGACCCCCATAATCCTTACTCTTTACCATTTTGCCCCTATGCATACCCCAGGTATAGGAGATATGAATAACTATTATATTTGTTATAATGTATCTAGTTAAAAATTCGGAAGGTGCATACCTCTTTATACTATTCTTAAAGTCCAGTCAACTCTTGGCATTAGAAGATTCAGCTCACCAATTTAACAGCTGTGGTTCCTAATCCTTCACAGGTATCTGTGAAGTTTCATGACAAGTAGCAATCTGACTTTGCTGAACCACAAATTTGGATCAAGTTATGTTTTCAAGCTGGTGTGAAGGACCAAATGATTTAGCAGGTGAGTGAACTGAGCCAACTGTCCAGCATTTGTTTTTACACAGGTATACCGTTCTCTGCTTGTTATTAGTGTCAGGAGAGTCCTCTTTCAGATATTTAGTTGTCCTTTATTGCAGGGGTCCTCACCAATTATCTTCAGCAGGCATGTCAAATTCTTGGCCCACAATGAATATTTCTGCAGCCTAGCCAATATACTCATATGTAAGAAACATTTTAACAAAAATTTTGTAACTTAATTTTTATAATATCCTTTATACATAATTATTAGTAACGAACTATAATGTTCGCTAATGACTGACTACTATAATTGTGTTGCATTCATTTCCCTTACACGCCTTACACACAGGCGCACCATTTCTCTCTACTAATACTAGTAGCGAGTATTTTAGCAGCTGATTGCCATGTAACGCAAATAGATTTGCATTATGCTTATTAATTTATGCAGTTATTCAGTGTCTGGTAAGTTAATGTTAAAGGAAAAAAATATTAATTTTAATTAAAATGTTCTAGTATTTTATGTTAACGATTACTCATTTATTTCAGCCGTTTGTGTTCAGCATGTCTCTATTGAAATAAACCTACGTTTCTATGAAAATTACAGCTTTTGTTTTTTTGTGGCCCACATAAATTTAAACCTTGCTTATTTGGCTCGTGTTAGCCTTTGTGTTTGACAGGCTTGATCTACAAAGTTTACTATAAAGAGTCCTTAAATCCAAATATGTACTAGTAGAACTACATAGCTTTTCAATTAAAGAACACTAAAAATATTCGTCATATAGCATCTGGGAAGTTGGTTTTTTTGTGTTTTTTTAAAATATATTTTTATTGATTTTTTACAGAGAGGAAGGGAGAGAGATAGAGAGCTAGAAACGTCGATGAGAGAGAAACACCGACCAGCTGCCTCTTGCACACCCCCTTCCGGGGATGTGCCCGCAACCAACGTACATGCCCCTGACTGGAATCGAACCTGGGACCTTTCAGTCCGCAGATCGATGCTCTACCACTGAGCCAAACCGGTTTCGGAGGATTTGGGAAGTTTTTAAGTGGGCATTAAAAAAGGTCGGTCATACTTTGAAAGACTAAAATTCCTGTATTATTGCAAATAAATCTTAAGTGATACTCATGAATTGGGGCATTCAAATCACACACTGCTAAGGATGTGTTCAATGTGAAAGATGTTAAAAAGATGTATTTTAAGAACTCTTTTTAGGGTAGACTTCTATGGCAAACATCCACTGAGTTCAGAGGAAATACCATTAAGCTCCTTTCAACCCACCACATCACTAACATATTTCAAAGAAGGCCTTTCTCTCTCTCACCCTCAAGAATATCTTCATAAAGTGCGTGTACGCCTTCAGGCACGATGACTGCCAGCGCAGTTCCACAGAGAAGGCCGGCGCCCAATACAGTCACCAGCTTTAGTCGCTCCTGGAAAGAAAACAAAACAAAACAAAACAAAAAAATTGTTGAAAAGATTGATGAAAGAATGGAAAAAAGTTTCTGAAGTATCTAATCAAGACTAAGCTCTGCTCGTTTGTGAGACCAAAATCTACAATGGCTAGTGAAAATAAAATAGGGCCCGCTTCATGAATAATCAATGCCAGTTAAAACACAGAGATGCCATTTTAAAATTTACCAGCTTTGCAATGATGTAGGAAAACTTTTCTACTATCCATGACAGAGAGAAATGATCATACTTGTCTAACACTGGCAGGAATGTGAATTGCCACAACCTACCTGAACCAGAATGTGGCAATTTAAAGTCTCAAAATGTGAATTCTTTGACTCAGCAATTTCACTTCTAGAAATTCACCCTAAGGAGTTATGCCCAGACAATGTGGCTCAGTGACTAAGTGTGGACTTATGAACCCGTAGGTCAGTTTATTTCCCAGTCAGGGCATGTGTCCCCGGCTCAATCCCCAGTGGTGGCAGCTCATTAGTGATTCTCTCTTATCATTGATGTTTTTATCTCTCTCTCCCTCTCCCTTCTCTTTGAAATAAATAAAAATATATATTTTAAAAAAACATCATTGCCATGGGTTATTTCATTTTTTTCTTAATTTCTTTACTACCTAAATCATTTTAGTTGCAATCAGACTTATTTTAAGCACTACGTATGTGGCTCCATGTTATTTGTATAGATTATTTGTTCACATAATTTCACAGCTTGGGATTCAATCTCAAAACTGTATGTTAGAATTAAAACCTGACAGGGTCTCTCTTTTGCTTATGGTAAATCACAAAAAAGGTGTATTTGAAGGAAGAACTACATATTCCAAGTGTAGTTCACGATGAAAAGTGAGTTCCCAAAGTAATAGTTTTTGTCAGAGAAATGAAATATTTGCTCAAGAGAGACATGAACTCCGCAATGCATTGGTTTTATGCATCTCATTTTACAATTTCACAGCTGTAGTCTGACTGAGTCAAAGGATTGACCAGACGTATTATTTAAAACAACAACTTGTATTCATTGCCATTAACTATCAGCTCAAAGCTTTGAAGTCAGTTTAATTTTCTTGGCAGACACCAGGACAATTAAGTGGTTTTTATTTTATTGTTCACCGAAACAGTCAACAAATTGTTTGGTCACACTAAATGTAAGTCAATAATTTTTAAAGCTCTTAATATTGAAGATAGTTTATTCCAACCCCCCTTGTACCATACTTTCAGTAGTGAACTCATCAACTGTAGTTTCCTAAAAAACTAAAGATGCATGCTTGTTATAAAACTAATCCCTTCAAAGCTCTATGCACTGAAGAGATGAAACTTTTAGGGTACAGACTAAACTCTTGTTCAAGCAACAAAAGCTTTCTCCACATTCTTACAAACAAACCTGCTTCAAGGAGATACTTCCTAATGTCAACCTAACTACTACACTATCTACTAATGAAGGAAATGAAGGAAGCTCAAATACGACCTTTGTTCTTCAAGTCCTTATAACTGATACAAGATGCCAAAAAGTTTCCTGCCTCTGAGTAGCAGCTTGTGTGACCCTGAGTAAATTCAGTTGCTCACTGGTTAGAGCATCGGCTTGATGACCAAAGGGTCTCAGGTTCATTTTCAAGGCAAGGGCACATACCTCAGTTGCAGGTTCCATCCCTGGCCTTGGTTGGGCATGTGTGGGAGGCAACCAATTGATGTGTCTCTCTCAGTTATATGTTTCTCTCTAAAAATCAATGGGAAAAAAATATCCGTGGGTGAGGATTAAAAAAAAAAAAAAAAAAAAAAAAGGAGCAGAGATGACGAGTACTATTACTACTATTATCATGTAGGAATAGTATATTAGCACACAGCACAGACTGACTGCCATTATTGCTTACCTTTAACAGCATCAGTAGCATGCAGAGGAAAGCTTCTAAGCCACAAAAATAACAAAGTAAAACCCAGATACCTGGCTAAATGTACAAGTGAACAATGCTATATTTGCCAGCACCATATAGGCTTTCCATGCCCTAATGCAGCGTTTTTCAACCGCTGTTCCGCGGCACACTAGTGTGCCGCGAGATGTTGCCTGGTGTGCCGTAGGTGCAGACAAGACAAGAATTTTATAATTTTTCACTATTTTGTTTACTTAATATTTCATAATAAAGTAATTATAAAATACTTTCTTTGTGTTTATTTGATTCCTATTCAAGAGAATTACTTTATATATAGTCAATATAGGCACAGAGTTAAATTTTTTAACATTTTTAATGGTGGTGTGCCTCGTGATTTTTTTCATGAAACAAGTGTGCCTTTGTCCAAAAAAGGTTGAAAAACACTGCCCTAATGCATCTGACATAGAGGTAATAACAAGCAATACTTTATTAATGCCACTTCCTCTAATCTTGGAAAACAAGACTAATTCCTTTTCTTTTTTTGTATAAGAGTCCTTTCTAAATATAAAAGAACTAAACAAAAGTGGAAATCCTATAAGACTGTTCACTGTGACTACAAAAACAGAAACAAACAAAAGCCCGTTGGGAAGACAATGGGAAAGCATTGGCAATAAATACTGTTATTACTATATAAGATGTTCAACTGAGCCCTAGCTGGTTTGGCTCAGTGGATAGAGCATTGGCCTGCGAACTGAAAAGTCCCCAGTTCGATTCTGGTCAAGGGCACATGACTGGGTTGCGGACACGATACCCAGTAGGGGGCATGCAGGAGGCAGCCAATCAATTATTCTCTCTCATCATTAATGTTTCTATCTCTCCCTCTCCTTTCCTCTCTGAAATCAATCCTATATAATAAAACCCCAATATGCAAATCAACCAAATGGTGGAACTAGTTGCCGTGACACATACTGACCACCAGAGGGCAGATGCTTAACGCAGGAGCTGCCCCCTGGTGGTCAGTGCACTCTCACAGGGGTAGCACCACTCAGCCAGAAGCCAGGCTCATAGCTGGCAAGCGAAGCAGTGGTGGAGTGCAGCAGCAGTGGCAGGAACCTTTCCTGCTTCTGAGGCAGTGCTAAGGACCCCTCTGGGGATTTCCAACTGCTGACTTAGGCCTACTCCCCCGTGCAGGCCAGGCTGAGAGGATCCCCCCAACAAGTGAATGAATGTCGTGCACCAGGCCTCTAGTAAAATACACTAAAAGTTTTCAAAATCAGTATTGAGAATAATCTCAACATTAAAAAAAAAATCTTTATATTCTAAATACAGTGTTAAGGCCTGTGCTTATATTATTTCATTAAATTCTCAAAACAATCTTATAAGGTCATCTAACAGAGCAGAGTTAGATGTTCAAGTAGTGACACTGATTCTGAACTATATTACCTGTCTCAATTCCTTTTGAAATTAGTGGCTATTATTAATCATCTTAAGTTCTTTATTGAAGTTATCTGCATACTTATGGATTTATACTATTTTAACACATAAAAAATGTGCCGAAACCAGTTTGGCTCAGTGGTAGAGCCACGTTTCTAGCTCTCTCTCTCTCTCTCTCTCCTTTCCTCTCTGTAAAAATCAATAAAATATATTTTTAAAAAAAGTGTCATTATAATCCAAACTAGTCAGCAATGAGGAAAGTACAAAACTAAGAGAAAGCCTTCAAAATTTTTTATAGCAATACGGTCATTATAATTACTAAAGGAGTCATATGTCTCTTCAATTTAATAGCACTGCATTTGGGCGAGTATTTTGTATGTCCTCCCCCCCACTTCAATTTCTAAGTATTTCATTTTTACAAATATATTGCATCTTCAATGGAATAGAAACTAAAGACAAAAACTGGTCATTTACCAGATAGTTTGAGGAATATTGCCCTAGAGATCTGATGCAAACGTAGCTTGTCCTCTCTTACCAGCTCTGTGATAAAAAGAAGACATGCTCAGGTAAATAACAATCCTCAGGTAACTGATCTAAAACCCCACTTTATTTTTTTTTAATTTTTAAAAAATATATTTTATTGATTTTTTACAGAGAGGAAGGGAGAGAGACAGAGAGCTAGAAACGTCAATGAGAGCGAAACATCGATCAGCTGCCTCTTGCACACCCCCTACTGGGGATGTGCCCTCAACCAATGTACATGCCCTTGACCGGAATCGAACCCGGGACCTTTCATTCCGCAGACCGACGCTCTACCACTGAACCAAACCAGCTTCAGCTAAAACCCCACTTTAGCCATTGTTAATATCTGAACTTCATCATCAATCAGAGCACCTGTTAAGCTAGGCAATGTTAAGTTCTAGGCTCTCAAAACACACATATAGTATTTAAATTTAGAGCCAAAGAAAACTGCTCATTAACAACTGAATCTAAAAAACATAAGATAGTACACATTAAAGTAGTGTGTCCAACTCTTTTACCAGACAGGAGTAAAGCAGGGGTGGGGAACATCTGGCTCAAGGGCTGTGTACAGTCCTTGAAATCTTTTGGTCTGGCCCTGCAGGTTTGATTTCAGTTAAGGAAACGTACCTTGGTTGCAGGCTCAATCCCCAGCAACCAATGTGTCTCTCTCACATCAATGATCCTCTCTTTCTGTCTCTCCGTCTGTCTCTGTCTCTCTTTCTCTCCCCTTCCCTTCCACTCTGTCTAAAAATCAATGGAAAAAAATATCCTCTAGTAAGGATTAACAAAAAGTAAATTAAAAAAAAGCTAGGGATCTAGGGAGCTATTTTCTAAGGGTAGAAATTGTGCTTCCCATTCCCCATGAGGGAAGTTTATTTTTACATACTAGTATTTATCATCTCACTAATTTCATAATACTTTGGTCGATAATAACAGTATAATTTATCGAGAAAAAATGCTTAATTACTAGGAGATAGGAAACACCAGTTAAATTCTAAAATGTCTCTAACATATATAACTTTCATTTTATTCTAACAGCTCAAAATGCATTGTTCTCTATGTAATTAACAGATATTATAAATGTCGATTTATAGCAATTTATAACCTAGAGTTGGAAAAGATGACAAGGCCATCAATTTAGAATGACATAACATACTAACTATCTTTATTACACCACTATGTACACATTTCTTTTCAGTGAAAAACAAAATAGCATATATATGCATATTGCAAAAATCACCCAAGAATAGTTTGAGAAAATACAGAATTTGGAAAAGTCCTAAGCATTTTATAGGAATAAATTTTATCACTTTCTTATTTGAATTATAATTCTTGATAAATGTCACCTTATCCGTTTTTAAGTATATGAACTATTGCCCAGCCCAGTGGTTGAGTAGTGACCTATGAACCAGGAAGTCATGGTTAGATTTCCGGGTCAGGGCATAAGCCTGGATTTCAGGCTCCATCCCCAGTAGGGGTTGTGCAGGAGGCCAACTGATGTTTTATCTCTCCCTCTCCCTTCCTCTCGAATTCAATTAAAAATTTTTTAAATATATATTGCCGAAGCCGGTTTGGCTCAGTGGTAGAGCGTCGGTCTGCAGACTGAAAGGTCCCGGGTTCCATTCCGGTTAAGGGCATGTACATTGGTTGCGGGCACATCCCCGGTGTGCAAGAGGCAGCTGATCGATGTCTCTCTCTCATCGACGTTTCTAGCTCTCTCTCTCCCTTCCTCTCTGTAAAAAATCAATAAAATATATATATTTAAAAAAAAATCTTTAAATATATATGTGAACCAACTTAAGCTTACAAATGTAAGTTCTATTAATATCAACTCAATTCTAATGTAGTTTTAAGAAACTATAGTTTAGCTTGGCTGGCACATGGCTCAGTGGTTGAGCATAGACCTATGAACCAGGATTTCAGGTCAGGGCACATGCGTGGGTTTCAGGTTCCATTCCTGTGTGGGGCGTGCAGGAAGCAGCTGATCAATGATTCTCTCCCATCATTGATGTTCCTAGCTTTTTCTCCCTCTTCCTCTCTGAAATACATATATACATACATACATACATACATACACACATACATACACACATACATACATACATATTTGAGGAAAGACAGCAGGCTCACAAAGTACTAGGCAGGCAGGTAGTCAAAATGAGTTCGGTACCCAAGGACATTGACAATCTACTGCTACTCAGCTCTAGCCAACTGTTGCCTTGAGGGAATATAGACAATGATAATAATAATAATAATAATAATAATAATAAAAAATAAAAACCACTCTGCTAATCTAACAAAATAAGTCCACTAGCAAGTTTCATATGTGGGCTACCAGTCTGCTACATTGGCCACAATGGACAGTGGCTACAAACTGCTCTGTCTGAAAAACTTAGATTTAAAAAACAGCTCCAGAAGGAAACTTGACTCGGAGTGATGAACACACACTACAACACACAGATAATGTATTATAGAACTGTACACCTGAAGCCTATGTAATTTTATTAACCAGTGTCACCCAATACAATAAGAAAGAAAGAAAGAGACAATCTTCATTAATTTTTCCAAGTTAACATAATCTGAGTCCTAATCTGTATCTGAGATTTTAAAACAAAGTTAGGTAATGTATGAGCTCAAAAAAAAAATTAGCTCAATGTTAGTATTAGATACCAAAAGGAAACTGAAAAGCAGCAGCAGCAGCAGCAACTCCAGCCTCCCTTACCAGGCTGTGGCTTTATGTCTCACACTCATCAGGCCTAGTCTCACCTTCTTTCCCCTCCACAGGCTATCCAGGCCTATCTCACATCTCAGCTATAACTTTTCTACCTCAGGCCCTTCTCCTTTTCCCTATCGTGTGAAAGCACTTTCAGGACTGGCAGTAAAATGGCCTGTTTTACTCAACTCCAGGTCATTCTTATGAGGTCCTGTCGCCCCCAATGTAGCAGTTTTTCTCCCTAAATCTTTGAGCGCTGTGCACGTTTCCCACTCTTTATGGCAACCTGAAGAACTTACAGTATCTCAATTTTTCTTTTTCTTTTTTAACATTGTTATTGATTTCAGAGAGGAAGGGAGAGGGGGAGAGAGTGAGAAACATCAATGATGATAGAGAATCATTGATGGGCTGCCTCCTGCATGCTCCCCACTAGGGATCGAGGCCACAACCCAGGCATAAGCCCTTGAACGGAATCGAACCTGAGACCTTTCTTTCAGTCCACAGGCCAACACTCTATTCCCTGAACCAAGCCGGCTAGGGCAGTATCTACATTTTTCATTAAACAACGCTTTCATCAGACTTTCTTTCCCCAGTTAGTTAAGGTTTGTTCAAGTAATGACAATTAACCAAAATTTAAAGACATATTAACAAAAATTTCATTCCTAAGCAAACAGATTTGAAAACAACTTCAAATATCCATTCCAATGCTCTTCTTTGAAAGGAAATGTGAGTTAAGAACAACCTAATTAAAGTTTTTTAAACTGTTTTTTTCTTTCTCCATTCTAACACAGGCATCCAAAAATCTACCTCTCTTTTTGAGTCTCAAAAAAAAAAAAAAAAGTTATATTGATATTAATTCATATGAACAAACAACATTCTCCATTTCTATTTCTTCATAGCAATATGAACCTTCATTCCTGGAAACTTCTGAGAACCAAAAGAATGTTAGTGCCTCTCTCCAGGAAAATGCACAGAGCTCGTTCTGCATAACTTTTTCTTCCTGATTATGCTTCACAATCTTATTTTTCTGTTGTGGCAGATATATTTATATAAATATGTGTTTCTGTTATTAAATGTTATGCATCTTTTAAAAAGAATAGTCTTCCTTAGTAAGACCTTTAGCTCTGAGATGAACTTGAGGAAGCAGCTTTCCTTTACAACTAATCACTACTTTCTAGCAGCCATCGATCGGACTGTAGCTGACGAAAAACTGCGAATTGCTTACCTCCGAGAAATTAACAGCCAAGGGAATGATCCCAGCCACGTAACATCCCGCCAACATAGCCAGGGACAGCAGACTTATGGAGATGAAATCATCCATTCTGCCCTCCTTGGTGCACCCACCACCACCGGACTGCAAATTTTCAGTGGCTTCAGAGGGTTCTTAACCGCGTGCAGTGATTCCAAGAGAACAAGAGGGACTTTCCAGTTCTTTCGTGCTCCCTACCAGCAGATGTATTCACGGAGCACCTTTCTCTTGGACGTACCTGGAAACAGCCCCCTCTTTCTTTTTTTTTGCTGATATTAGCACCAGAGAGAACTTTCAGCAATCTTAGGCCGCCCAGCCCCTGAGTTTTCAGATTCCAGTCATTGGATTCCGCTGGGTTAACAGAGATGGGAGAAGTCAATGGGGGAAATACGCGAAGAAGCGATTTCTTCAGTGGTCGGAATGAGAACGGCACGATGGGCCCAATCTCCCCACAGACAACGTTGCAGGTGGCAGCGGGAAAAAGGAGAAAAACCCAAGCGACACTTGGTCGTTCTCCCGGCACCCCTAGCTCTTTGGGGCACCGCCGGTGATCCCCCACCCCCAGCTGGAACTAGCCCACCAGTCCCGGCAAACTCTCCTTCGAGTTTCGAATGAGGAAAGGAGTCCCGTAAGTCTCTAAACGAAGAGACTGGAGTTCAGCAGCGGATCCGACACAAAGCTCTCTCCGCCCTTTCCCCGGTACTCCCCATATTACTCATCTCCGCTGGGCTTTGACCCGGAGCCACAGATACTACAGCAGCCATGGCCGCCAAGTGGCAACTCTTCATTATATCCACTTCCGGATTGCCTCATCGCCCCCTCCTTTAAATGGGTTCTTCCGGGTTACAACTGACCTATGGCCCGGCATTCTTACACTGCCGCCATTTTTGAGCAACTATTCCCGCCCCCCATCCACCTTTTCATTCTGTGCTCTGCCTTTTAAATAGCGACTTGTGTCACTATTTACACCTGTGATCACGTTAGCCGTGTGTCTCACAACGAGAGTACGGAAAGAGTTTTGAGGGGGGAAACATTATTTTTCACGTTCCAAAAGATTATCCGTGTATCTTATCGCGCCCTTATCCAAGATGGCTGAAACAGAACCGGAACCCGCTCTGGTTGCCGGAAATGAGTGAGATTCTAGGGTTCCAATTGGCTCTTTCGCGCTGCGCTTCTGACGACTTCCGGCAGCTCCTCTCGCGGGGTTGGCTGTTGGCGGCGTTGTGGTTCAGCTCGTGTGTGGCTGTGTGGCGGCGGCGGCGGCGGCTGCAGCGAAAGAGTTTGGCGCGATGGTGAGAAAAGTCTTAGCGACTCCCCGAACCCCCAGCCTCCGGGTGGCTCCAGCCCCCGTCCATCTTCTACCCAGCCCCTCGAGCGCGAGCGTGCTGCACCCCGGCCCTCCGGCTGGTGGGTCGACCCTCTCCCTTCCCGCCGCGGAAACGCTGGGCCTGGCTCTAGGCCCCGAGCCCGGGGCCGCCCAGTGGTTGCGCGCCCTCCTGCTGGGTCCGGAGGGGCGTGCGGGGCCCAGGATGCGCTTTCTGAGGAAGGCGGCGTGGTAGAGTCGCATGTAGGGATGCCGCTCCTTCCCTTCTAACGCCTCAGCCTTCTGTGGGAACAATGGCCGAGGGAACGTCTGAAAACCTGTTTCCAGAGCTAACAGTTTGAATTGATTGCCCCCGGGGTTCGGGCCAGGAAGGGTGGTCTTTGCTTTGTGTAGTGTGCTTTCGCAACTATTTCCCCCCACCCGCTTTTTTATTCTGTGCTTTGCCCTTTACAAAATATATGTAACTCTCTTCCCAAACTCTTGGTGTTTGGTGCCTGGTTTGGCGTTACTCTCGGCCCTCGAGCCTGTTCTTGTCCGCATTTACATTCTGTTAGAAATGGAGGCCGAAAAGATAGGCTCAGCCTGGGGCTCCAGGTTCCTTAGAATTTGGCCCGGGTAATAGAGGAGTGGGTGGGAGGGTAGGCGGGCTTTTTCTTTTCTCTTTTTTTAATCCACTAAAGAGATGCTCACAGGGATGAAGAGGCTACTTTAAAATAAAATAAAAAAGAGGCTACTTGGACTATCCTTTTCTGGTTGTTTTTTTAAAAATTATATTTTATTGATTTTTTTACAGAGAGGAAGAGAGAGGGATAGAGAGTTAGAAACATCAATGAGAGAGGATCATCGATCAGCTGCCTCTTGCACACCCCCTACCGGGGATGTGCCCGCAACCAAGGTACATGCCCTTGACCGGAATCGAACCCAGGACTTTTTAGTCCGCAGGCCGACGCTCTATCCACTGAGCCAAACCGGTTTAGGCCTTTTCTGGTTGTTAACAGGTTATGCAGCTATTTTTTAAGCAGGCACTTTTTCAGGTTGTACTTTTATGAATTAAGATATTTCAATATTTGGCCCAACATAGTCTCCCAAGGAGGACTAATAATTAGAAAATTGGGTTTCCAGTTCCTGTTTTGTCATAATTAGCTATGTGACCTTGGGCAAGTCGTTTTTATTTTAAAATATGTATTTTATTGATTTTTTTACAGAGAGGAAGGGAGAGGGATAGAGAGCTAGAAACATCGATGAGAGAGAAACATCGACCAGCTGCCTCTTGCACACACACACACACACACACACACACACCCACTGGGGATGTGCCCGCAACCAATGTACATGCCCCTGACCGGGATCCCTCAGTCTGCAGACCGACGTTCTACCACTGAGCCAAACCGGTTTCTGCGGCAAGTCGTTTTATCTCTGAGTTCCCTACTTTCTCTGCCTTCTATGTCACTGTTTGGTAATGTGTTACAATGCTTAGCTTAAAATCTGAGAAAGTGGCAACAATTAATATTAGCCCGTTCTTGTTGGATAAATATCAGTGATAATTCCTTATAAAATTAAAAATTAGAATTCATATTTAAAATGAATGACTGCTTCGAAAGCCTTAAATACTTTTGCTTTTTAGTTTCTTTCAAAGCTAATGAACAAATTGTATGTATTGTAGTATTTCTCCCTCCATAGAATTACTGATAATTTAGGGTTCATGTCTGTTAAAGTTGGAAAAAAAAGTAACACAGCCAGATTAACATTAGAGTGAATCACAGATGCTTGGTAATCAAATAAAAGGGATTTTATTAAAGGTAATTCTGCATAACTTTTCCTTCCTGATTATGTTTCACAATCTTATTTTTCTGTTGTGGCAGATATATTTACTTAAATATGTATTTCTATTTGCTCAAATGTAATGTTAATGTAAAAATCATTCAAACCTGTAAAGAATTTTTGTAAGTTTACTTGAGCCAAATTGTTGACAATTGCCGGGAAGCAGAATCTCAACATAATGAGATAATGCTCTGGAGCAGGGCAGTTTTTCACCTTGTTTTAAGGCAGGGGTCTTCAAACTACGACCCGTGGGCCACATGCGGCCCGCAGAGGAGTCTGATCCGGCCCGCCAGGTTTTTTGGGCAGTGAGCGCAGCCGAGGTGTTACAGTAGGAATTAGTAGTTCATATAGTCCGGCCCTCCAGCTCTCTGAGGGACCGTGATCTGTCCCCCACTTTAAAAAGTTTGAGGACCCCTGTTTTAAGGTGTATGTGGGTGACAAGAACTCCATTGGTGATAGATCAGAGAGGCTGCAGACAGCAAAGCGGGGATACCTCTGGGATTGGATAAAAAGTAAAATGATAGACACATGCTTTTTTTTACTTAGGTGGGTGCAGGATACAACAGTAATTACAATGAGGGGATTTCTGGTCTCTGTAGAGTGGTGCCTGTGCTTTGAGGGGTCCGGAAAAAAGGAAATTACTTTGACACTCCATCGATATGTTAGTGTAGATGCAAAAAGGCTTGATCCCCAATGGGGGCCCGTGCAGGAGGCAGCCAATCACTGATTCTCTCTCATTATTGATGTTTCTATCTCTGTTTCCTCTTCCTCTCTGAAATCAATTAAGATATGTTAAAAAATAATCATCATTTTGACTACAGTTGTAAATTTGGTCATTTCTTAGTAATTTAAAAAAATATATTGATTTTTTTTTTTTTTTTACAGAGAGGAAGGGAGAGGGATACTGATGAGAGAGAGACACTGCGATTAGCTGCCTCCTGCACACCCCCTACTGGGGATGTGCCGCAACCAAGGTACTCTGTCCCCAGACTGGAATGGAACCTGGGACCTTTCAGTCTGCGCTCTATCCACTTAACTTTTAACCCTTGCTTTTGAGCAGTAAATATTGAAAATAGTGAGATTTGCCATGAAGGACTTTATATCATACTCTGAATCTCTCAAATGTTAATTAGAACCTTATATTGAAGTCACATTTTTCCCTTGCAGTCTCACACCATTTTGCTGGTACAGCCTACCAAGAGACCAGAAGGCAGAACTTATGCTGATTATGAATCAGTGAATGAGTGCATGGAAGGTGAGTTTAAACACTAATCAAGGGGTAAAAATCATTTTCCCCTGACATTCACTACTAAAATATATCTCACTTAGGAATTGGGTTTGTTTTGTCCTTCAGATTTCTTGGATTCTTCCTTTGTACAGTGGAAATAGATACTTAGGGACATTGTCAGAAATAAAAATTACCTCAGAGAATTAAGGCAAATGGAACCAAATCAGTGTAATTTGTTGTGTATTTGATAAGTTTATACTACTGTGAAGAGAACAGTTAGCAGCCCTTAGTGTTTCTTTACTTGGTAAACCATTAGATGAGAGCATGTAGATTACATCGTCACTAATTTTTATTATATTTAACCATATATATGGTTAAATATAATAATTTGCAATTGACAATGTGTGTGTGTGTGTGTGCGCGCGCGCGCGCGCGCGCGCCTTATATGCAAATTGTCCACTTGGGGATTTGGCTGATGGGGAGTTTGATCACTCACTATGATGTGGACTGACCACCAGGGGGCACTGTGGAATGAAGGAAGGCCCCCGGCCAGCAGCTGCTAGGGACCTTACCCTTGCACGAATATTATACACTGGGCCTCTAGTTGCATCATGGAAACCAGCTGTATATGCCCAGTACCCTTTCTAGTAAGTTGTTCATTGTTTTCCTATATAGAGTTTATAGTCACTGTTTTAGTTGCTGCTAGGCATGCCCCCGGATTTGTTGCTATCTAATGCTAACTGGATTCTAATTAAAATCTGTTTGTTGGGGTTCAACAATGGGTAGACGTATGGGAAAAAAAGCTACTTATAATAATTAGAGTCAGCTTCTAGGTAGCTGGTACTGTGCCATTCGCCAATTTTTTGAGTTGTTTTCTTATTGAGTCTTAGGAGTCCTTTGCATATTTTGAATAACAGGTTCTTTATCAGAGACTAGTGGCCCAATGTACGAAATTCATACACTTGGGTCAGGGGGTGAGGGGTCCCCTAGCCTTGCTTGTGTCCTGTCACAGTGCAAGAGCTTCACAATCCATCGCCCCAAAGAGGTAGGCCCCACCAACCCATCCCAGGCTCTTTGATGGATTGCCCCAAAGAGGTAGGCCGGAGCTGGGGGTGAGGGAGGGTCCTGCCTCCGAGCCTCATGGAGCCCAGGGATTCCCCCCACCCCCGCCCAGGCCTCACTGCGGAGGCCTCCACCAGGCCTTCTGGTGATGGATTGTGAATGCATGACGCAAGTCCCCAAAACTGCAAGTCCCTGCCTACCCACACCTGCTGCGCACACAGCCTGCTGATTGGTCATTATATGTGAGGGCTGCCTGACCTTTTGCCTATTGCCTTTTTATTGGTATAGGTAAGATTTTCAGTTTGTGACTTGTCTTTTCACTTCTTAAATTTTTATTGATTTTAGAGAGGAAGGGAAAGAGAGATAGAAACATCAGTGATGAGAGAGAATCATTAATCAGCTTCGTCATGCACACCCCACACTGGGGATTGAGCCCATAGCTAGGGCCATGTACCCTGACCTGGAATCAAACCATGACCTCCTGGTTCATAGGTCAACGCCCAACCACTGAGCAATGC
This sequence comes from Pipistrellus hanaki, assembly GCF_964339955.1. Lineage (NCBI taxonomy): Eukaryota > Metazoa > Chordata > Mammalia > Chiroptera > Vespertilionidae > Pipistrellus > Pipistrellus hanaki. The sequence continues at coordinate 25,246,423 of NC_140503.1, forward strand.
TGCCCGAGTCTTTTCAATTTCTTTTTTTTTTTTTTTTTTTTTATAATTTATTGATTTTGTACAAAGAGAAGGGAGATAGAAACATCAATGAGAGAGAGTAATCGATCAGCTGCCTCTTGCACACACCTTACTGGAGATATGCCCGCAACCAAGGTACATGCCCTTGATCGGAATCGAACCCGGGTCCCTTCAGTCCCCAAGCTGATGCTCGATCCATTGAGCCAAACTGGTTTCAGCATCACTTTCTTGATAAGTGTCTTTGAATCACAGAAGGTTTAAATTTTGAACTCTGGCTAGCAACTTCAGTACAATGTTAAATACAAGTAGAAAGAACAGATATTGTAATGTTCTTCCTCATCTGAGTGGGAAAGCATCTAGTCTTTCACTGTGAATTATAGTAGCTGTGGGTCAGTGCAAGTATTTGAAGTGGAAATGGACTTGAAAAGGTTATGCTGCATTTTGTAGAAACGAGAGGAGTATGTCACTGAATAAAAAATTAATGTGCCTTTTAGATAATTGTTAATGTAGGCTTACTATCAGTGATTTTGCTTGTTTTATTGTCTTTTTATTATATTTGAGTAGTTACGTGCTTATTCTATGTGCTAGTAGTGCTTCTTATGCGTTATTTCATATACTCTTCACAAGAGCTCTATGAAGATATGTTATCTCCATTTGAAAGAGTTCAGGAGATTGAGTCAAGTCTGAATCCAGAGTCAAGGATATTAAATACTCTGTTACGATAATCTCTTCCTCGTTGCCAATTTTGTTTTGTTGGGGGTTGTTTTTTGTTGTCTGTGGTGCCTTTTTTTGCATTGTATCAAATTTTGAAAAGCAAAATAGAAAAGCATATGTTTGTCATCTATCATTCATTCCTAAGTGGTGATTTTCTTTACTCTGAGGCTTTAGGAATGTTTATTTATTGAAAAGCCTGATAAGACCCTTTATTTAGTTCTCACTTGTTGGAACCATCATATGGCAAGTCTTTAAGTTCTTTTAGATCCAATTGGTACTGTGCCTTTTGCCAGGTACCAATTGTAGTTACCATTTTATTAAAGCACAAAACATCAACATTTTGATGAATTTATAAATTTTTTGAATATGGACCATTTCACAAATTTGTGTGTCATCCTTGTGCAGGGGCCATGTTAATCTTCTCTGTATTGTTCCAATTTTAGTATAAGTGCTGCCAAAGCGAGCACTACACATTTTTTATTTTATTTTTATGAAATAGCCAGTGCAACAGTTAAAACAAATGTGGCCAACTTATTTTCCCAGCCCAAGTTTATGAAAATAAGTATTGTGATATCATATAACACTTTGTATTCTAAGTTTAAGCAATTGTAATATCTTGGTTTCCTTCCTCCCCCGTTCTCTTAGGTGTTTGTAAAATGTATGAAGAACATCTGAAGAGAATGAATCCCAACAGCCCCTCTATCACATATGATATCAGCCAGTTGTTTGATTTTATTGATGATCTGGCGGACCTCAGCTGTCTTGTGTAAGTATTTACCACCATGTATCTTAAGTTGTATTTTTCTGATGTTTATTCATCTGTTTGAAGTGGTTTATGGTGTTGGGAACTCACTCTGTGTCTAACACTGATCTTTGTATTTTGACTGCTAGGTAGTAACTAATATTTCCTGTACATATGGTTCATGAGTTATGTTGGCAATATAAAGACAGGAAAATATAAGAACTTTGCTAATTTGATACAGTTTAGTATGCAGAGAGGATGCTAACTAAGAGGTTCAAAGTTGTGATTCTTTTGTTCCTTAAACAAAACAATCTTTTCTCTTAGTCGTCGTCGTATCCCCCCCCCCCCGTCTTTATCCTTAAAGGCTTTGGATTAAAACTAAGGTTATTTTGTCTTCATAGCACTATTTAAAAAAATGTAAATATATGCAGGATTGAAATGGAATTTAATTTTAATTCTACCCAATGTTAACCATGTATATTTTGGTATGTTAGGATGAGATTTTTTTAGAATCACATTTTCTATTCTCACATTTGTCAAATTTTTTTCATGCCAGACAGTATAGTAGAAGTAACTTTTTCAGTGGTGAAAAATATGTAGGCCCTAATTCTAAAATAAAAAGCTCAGAATGCTATAAGAGGCCAACAAAGCTGCAGGTATGCTGACAAGAAAAGAGGAATTGTAGGCAGCCAACAAGGAAAGCTGAGCACTGATGACATGACCTAGTTGAGAATGAGAAATTGATGGCTTTATGTTAGGATCATGGACAGTTCAGTAACAGTAAAGTAAGGAGTGCATGCAGATGTAGAAGTTTAGGGAGATTGTTTTCATGTTCTCAGGAAAATAGGAAGCAGGGACACCATTTAGAGTTGAGGTTGAGGAGAAGGTATTGAAGGTTTATGAAAGGTAGGAAATAATCCAGGAGGGTGAAGGGGTTAGAGCAGTGGTTGGTAAACTGCGGCTCGTGGTTTGCCGCTCTGTTGACTAATGAGTCTGCCAACCACTGGGTTAGGGAAATGTGTGACTTACAAGGTATCTAGTAATAAATTTAAAAGGAAATAAATCATTGTGATAATGGGTCTTTTTCTAGTCTTTTAAAAAAAAATTTTTTTATTGAATTTAGGTGGAGAGAAGGAAACATCAATTTGTTGTTCCAGTTATTTATTCATTCATTGATTGATTCTTGTATGTATATGTGCCTTGACAGGGGATCAAACCCAAAACCTTGGCATATTGGTATGACACTCTAACCAACTAAGCTATCTGGCTAGGGCCTGGTCACTTTTAACCTGATAGTTACAGGTAGATAATTAGTAAATATATTGTTACAAGTTGAGGGTATATGTGAGTGAGTATTATACAAGGGACCGAATGACCATGAAATAAATGTCAGTGCGGTTTGGGGTGGTGTGGAGACAGAAATAGGATCAATTAACTATAGGTCAGAGTGGAGTCAAAGAGTTGTTGAATGAGATGCTTGAAATTGGTTTATTGATGTTGATAATAATAAGGTAAAGTCAGACCTCTTTCTCCAACATCTACTATCTGGAACAATTTGGTTCTCAACCAAGTTCTTCACAAGACAGAATAAAATGTCTCCTTTGGGTTTGACAATCTTTTCAAGCTGATGCATCTCTTGGGCACCTAACTAAAATAACAGGAAATTGTGCTGTGAATATTTTTGTGGGTTTTTTTGTTTTGTTTTGTTTTTTGCTTTTGTTGCTGGCAAAATGTACAATTAGCACAATTTTAAAACATAAAGAGGCCATCAAGAGTGCTAATGTCGCTAAGAGTGTGAAGTGCTCTGAAACAACTATCACAAGCAATTGAATAAGTAGAAAAACTGTTGTTATGACAGTTAGTACATCCTACCCCTCCCCTTTTCCTGGATTCTGACTTGGGCTGTTTCATCATTAGGCCAGGAATTTAGTCCAATTTTCATAATTTTTTTTAATTTTTATTTTTAGAGAGAGGAAGGAAAGGAGAGAAACTTCAATGTGAAAAAACATGGGTTGGCTGCCTCCTGATCGCCCCCTACTGGGGATAGAGCCTGAACCAGGCATGTGCCCTAACGGAAATTGTACCTTCAACCTAGCAGTGCACAGGAGGACACCCAACCAACTGAGCCACAACAGCCAGGGCAAGCCTAGTTTTGATTTGTAAATTACTGTACTCATTAAGTTTACTTGGCAGTGACAGGACTTTTTATAAGATGAAAGTAACAGCTTTTAAAATATGTAGGCTGTTAGTTTGTTTAAAGACAAAAGGGACATTTTATTCTTAGTTATTGTAATGAGGAGGCACTCATCCGAAAGACAACCTGATAGCAGTGATGAAGACACTGACTGATTTCACCTCTCAACCCATAGCTTCTGTTCTATAAACCTGCAGTCTGAGCATAACATGAGGCTAAATGATTCGTCTATGCCAACAACTTGGGATTTTATAAATGTACTTAAGATTTAATTGTCTCATTTTCAAGCACAGCTTTCCATAAAGAAAGCATTATTACTTTTTCTTGAGTTGGAAAATAGCCTATAAGTTGATAGATTCCTAAATGTTCACTATGAAAGAGATCTTGTTGGGATGAGGGTGTAGTCTAAATAAATAAGGCTGTTCCACCCAGATATTATAGTTCTGAAAATTTCTATTTCTTTTTTAGTTCTTTTCCAATGTTAATATAAATATTTTAGTCAATTCTGCCAAACTTTGAAGTAGACCAGATTAGTACTTAATTAGAAAGGGGGGTGGTATTCAGCTCGCCTGCCGGGGCTCAGTGGTTGAGCATCAACCTATGAATCAGGAGGTCACGGCACATTTTTAGAGAAGAAGGGAGGGGGAAAAGAAGGATCAGGGCACATGCCCAGATTGCGGCTCTATTTCTGATGTGGGGCATACAGGAGGCAGCTGATCAATGATTTTATCATTGATGCTTTCTTCCCTTCCTCTCTAAAATCAGTAAAAATATATTTTAAAGAGGATATTCAAATAAAATTGTTTTACTTTTTCAAATTCTCTCATTGTAACTAACGGACATTAATAAAAAGTCAAGTGTTTATTTTTATTTGGTTAAGCATTTTATAAGAGAAAGCCTGTTCATTTTTAATAAACCAGGGAAAGACTATGTCAATGCCTTTGGAGTTTCTCTTGCCAAAAATTGGAGTGCAGGGCTACTAGTGAGGACTCTGCTCTCACAGGATTGTAAAAAGGATTAAATTTATTTTTTTTTGCCAACCTGACAAAAAAAAGTATAATTTAGATTCATTCACACAGGACGGCTGTTGGAGTGCTGGCTGTTGTCGTGTTTTTATTTGGGGCATACCAATTGAAAATTGATATCCTAGGGTATCCCTGAGGGGTTTTTTTTTGTTGTTGTTGTTGTTGTTGTTGTTGTTATTGTTTTTAGGCAAACTGCACCTTCACATCTTTTAGATGCCATGCAGTTTTTCTACCAGATGGTACACATGGCTTAAAAATTCAACATGTAATCAGCTCTTCTACATTTTTAAAAATATATATATTTTATTTATATTTTACAGAGAGGAGGAAGGGAGAGAGATAGAGAGCTAGAAACGTCGATGAGAGAGAGACATCGACCAGCTGCCTCCTGCACACCCCCCACCGGGGATGTGCCCGCAACCAATGTACATGCCCCCAACCGGAATTGAACCCGGGACCCCCCAGCCTGCAGACCGATGCTCTATCCACTGAGCCAAACCGGCTTCGGCATCTTCTACATTTTAAAAAAATGTTTTTATTGATTTCAGAGAGGAAGGGAGAGGGAAAGAGAGAAACATCAATGAGAGATAATCATTGATTGGCTGCCTTCCTCTCACCCCTACTGGGAATCCAGCCCGTAACTCAGCATGTGCCCTTGACTGGAATTGAACCTGGGACCCTTCAATTCACAGGCTGATGCTTTATCCATTGAGTCACACCAGCACTCACATTTTCATTAAGTTCATGTATGACCATTTGTGTATCTGCCAGCATTGGGTAGTTACAATTTGGAGTTTAAAAAGAAATTACAATAATTAATTACTTTTCTGTTCCTCAGTTACCGAGCTGATACCCAGACATACCAGCCTTATAACAAAGATTGGATTAAAGAGAAGATCTACGTGCTCCTTCGTCGACAGGCCCAACAGGCCGGGAAATAGTTGTGTTGGCAGCATTTGGGGGTTGGGGGTGGGCTTGGAACACAGGTGTGTACAGCAATCTGTAGTGAAGTTTTGTATTATAGTAATCCTGTTTCCATTTTGGTACACTCTAGCCAGGATTGAATGTGTTAGATGATATGTGAGAATCTTGTTCAATCTGAACTCCCATCACACCCCCCCCTTCTCTCTTTTTTTACTTAAACATTGTTATGATGATCTAGAAGGAAGTTTTTCTTTGTCAGTTAATGTTGACTCCAATCCTTCATATCTGCTTTATAACATTCACTGTACTAACCCTTCTTCAAGTTGGGGTGGGGGTAGTGACACAGTTTAATTATGTGCTAAGATAAAGTCTTAGTGAAAAACAAATAAATGTTCTTTAGTTATATTTTTCCCATGGTTGATTTTTTATTTATTTTACAGTTTTTTTTGGTCTCTAAACAGGAACATTGAATTTTCTTGCAAAGCATTAGTGTCAAAACCAATAGACTGCTTTAGAATTTGAATTGAATTTTGATGTGATTTACATAACAAACTTTTACCTTAGTATTTTTCTAGCCTTGTGAGTCTCATTTGTAGATCCAAGGTTTACTGTGGATGCAAACATGGAACACTTTCTGGTGACATGGCTCATCTGTAGCAGCAGGGCAGTTAGTTCCTTAGCTTTGGTTATGTCCTCTCTGGGAAGTCCTTGTGCCCTTCTCATAGCCTTCAGCAGTTGAATGGCAGTGTAAGGGTGAGGAAAAGACCACAGAAAAATACAAGATAACCTTGCTTTTAATGTAGAGTGTGGTGATATTTGACTTGAACATACACTTTATCATGCCTACAGTCATCAGGTATGTGGACATTTTCTGATTCTGCTATTATTGATGGATATAATATCTTTATGCATTATGAGTTTGGCAAGGTTTTTGGAGGCTTCACGAGTGCCCTTATATTCTCTTCTTATCCCCGAACCCATTTCTACATTAGGGCCATGACTATTTTTCTTGTTTTATGCAGGACCAAATTCTAAGTTACGGTAGTATTTATATGAGCTCACTTTTTCTACAGAGTAATTGTCCTATCAATGTCATCACTGTATTAGAGGATTATTTTTTTAATATATTTTATTGATTTTAGAGGAATTGAGAGGGACAGAGAGTTAGAAACATCGATGAGAGAGAATCATCGATCAGCTGCCTCCTGCACACCCCCCACTGGGGATGTGCCCGCAACCAAGGTACATGCCCCTGACCGGAATCGAACCCGGGACCCTTCAGTCCGCAGGCCGACGCTCTATCCACTGAACCAAACCGTCCCGGCTGTATTAGAGGATTATTAAAATTAGGGTGCCTTACCAAATTTATTTATTGCTGTAGTTATTTCATGTGAACCAGTCAATTTTTTTTAAATCTTGTGGAAGCTTTTATTTCAATGATCAAAAAACTGCAGTAAATAGAATCTATACTGATTGACATTAGACATGCACCTCTACATGAAACTGCTGTTAGTTTTTGACAGGCCTAAATCTTTACAACTTATTTAGGCCCGTGTTTGAATTTCTAGAACCCCGATATACAGGATAAGTTAAATTCTTCCTCATGGCACTTGAGTAACGAGAATTATGTTTGCTGGCTAGATTCCTTTATAAGTAAAGGCCTCTGGATTCTCAGGCTGCCTGTACTACCTGAGACCATACTTTATATACTTAAGTAAATCACAGTATAAGGAAGGGAGATAATTTAGAAAGCTGAATTGTATTATTTGAATATTCTATAGATTTTTCCCCCCAGCACTGATGGTCAAAATACTAGTTAAGTGCCAAATAACTCTTCCCCCGTTGCCACCCTTTCTCAGACACCAAGATGTGTATCAGTGTCCATAGGCATCTGAAATGAATCCACAAAAGACAGATTTTACCTATGTGGTCCCACTATCAAATTACAAAAAGCAGTTTCACTATCCAAATTATAGGAAGTAGCTAATGGGACGTTCAGAAAAACAGTCCCACAAACAGTAATATGCATCTAAGGTTTTCCATTCATCTGCCAATTGTTTTCATAAGATTAACGTTAAAAAAGAGTAAATACACATGTGACCCTCAAACCCCAAACACAGAAAAATATTGGTCTTTGTTCATTTTCAGATGACCAGATATTTGCAGAGTGCCACAAGGTGGGAGCAAATCCCCCTGTAGCCTTTTCTTCAACCATTCTTGAACCACTTTCCTTTTCCAAAAGGGTAATACTGAAATCAGTCAGAAGGGGTTTCTGAAAAGACTGGCTTGGATTTCTGGGTCTGTTCCCATCGATTCAAGATGAATTGGCTTGTACCAATGAAGCGTTCAACGCAGTTCACAAAACAGGCCTTAGCCCGAATGTCCAACTTTCGCTTAGGCTTGTCCATGCACTTCTCCCAACAATGTTCCGTCACCTGGTGCACCAGCTGCTGGAAGCGCTGCTTCTGAGTCGCCACCTTGATGAAATGCTGCACTGGGCCCAAATCCGCTGCCGAGGAATTCGAAGAAGAATCCATCCCAGACCGGCCACGCACGCCTAGACAAACTGCACCAACCTAATTTTTTAAAAAAAATATATTTTATTGATTTTTTTACAGAGAGAAGGGGAGAGGGATAGAGAGAAACATCGATGAGAGAGAAACCGATCAGCTGCCTACTACACACCCCTTACTGGGGATGTACCAGCAACCAAGGTACGTGCCATTGACTGGAATCAACCCGGAACCCTTCAGTCCACAGGCCAACATTCTATCCACTGAGCCAAACTGGTTAGGGCCTAATTTTTTTTTAATATATGTATTTTTTATTGATTTCAGAGAGGGAGAGAGACAGAAACATCAATAATGAGAATCATTGATCATCTGCCTCCTGCATATCTCACGCTAGGGATTAAGCCCACAACTCAGGCATGTGTCCTAACTGGGAATTGAACCGTAGCTCCTGGTTCATGAATTGACATTGAAGCACACCAGCCGGGCTGAACCAGCGAATTTTTTTTTTTTTTTAAAATATATATTTTATTGATTTTTTTTACAGAGAGGAAGGGCGAGAGAGAGCTAGAAACGTCATGAGAGAGAAACATCGACCGGCTGCCTCTTGCACACCCCCTACCGGGGATGTGCCTGCAACCAAGGTACATGCCCTTGACTGGAATCGAACCCGGGACCTTTCAGTCTGCAGACCTACGCTCTACCACTGAGCCAAACCGGTTTCAGCTGAACCAGCGAATTTTTAAATCTAAATTTTTTTATGGGCCGAAACCGGTTTGTCTTAGTGGTGGAGTGTCGGTCTGTGGACTGAAAGGTCCCAGGTTCAATTCCGGTCAAGGGCGTGTGCATTGGTTGCAGGCACATTCCTGGTAGGGGGTGTGCAAGAGGCAGCTGGTCGATGTTTCTCTCTCATCGTCGTTTCTAGCTCTCTATCTCTCTCCCTTCCTCTCTGTAAAAAAAATCAAAATATATTAAAAATAAATAAATAATTTTTTTATGGGGGGGGAAAAGTAATCCAAAAGTAAATCAGATTGTCCTATTTCTCACTTGGCCTATCCTACTAATATAGTTTTATTTCTCTAACATAATTTTTACGTTTTTTCAAAAATATTCTAGAGCACATCTGGAAAGAATGGGATCCTTTGATTTTCAGTTTCTGGTATTGGACTTAACCGGAAAATAAAATTTTCTGTGGAATGTGAGAAAATAAATGGGTCCTAGATATTGGGTGATGAGAGCAAGAAGGAAGGGAGCATTATTTTGAGTCATACTTTATAAGGCTTAAGGTAGAATAGGACTGGAATAAGTATGGAGACATATAAATTTATCTACTATTACACAGAAGAGGAGTAGTATTTTCATTGTTAAGGTAAAGTCTGATGACAAATGGTCTGGCCAACCACAATCACTGTTCCTATGTCAGCTAGTCAGAGTATTAATTGTGTGGCCTTTCCCTAACCACAGTAAAACAGGTCTGATTTCTGTTTATAAAGGTATTTTATTCTGCTACATAAAGGTGAAACAATATTTACTGGCAGTACTTTTAGCATTTGGTCTAAGAGGTGTCAGGAGTATAAAAGGGAAATTTTGACTATCTCACTTCACTTGCAGTTTCGCTGGCTTAAAATATTTCAGCAGTTCACTAAATGCCTTAGGCACTGTTTGGACAAGTTATGTATCTTATTCCTGTTGTTAGGGGGGAAATGGCAGTGAACTTTTACTGTCACCAAGGGATGAGCAATTTGTTGTCCTAAAAGCAGACCAGACTTTAGGTTGGAGGAAAGAGAGCAGGGCAATTGTTAGTATGACACCAGCTTCATAGAGTATGGCGCATCTTTTATTATAAGTGGAGAATGTCAGGCCCGCAGGCTATATAAGGCCCTCAAAATAATTTGGTCTGGCCCTGCCAAAGCATTAGGGGTGAGTTAATTAAGTGTTTGACCAAATATAGCAGGCTAATTTTTAAGTTGATAATTTTGTGTAGCTCTCAAATGATGTTCTAAATACCCAAATGGTCCTTGGTAGAAAAAAGTTTCCCCATCCCTGCTAATCAGATTGCTAATTTTTGAATATTGGAGTGAAAATCAGGATTAATATATGAACTGTTGAAGACATTAAACACCCAGTCTGTTTTGTGTTCCGACAGAAAGTATAGTGTCAGTCACCGGTGACTGGGCACTTAATGTGTTTAAAATAAATATTACTGTACCTGTAGAGGTACTTTAGAAGAAGACATATTAATTTATATATTAGCATAATGATAAGGGCATTACCACTTGGGCATGGCGTGTACTATTTAGGAAACATTTTTACATATTTAATCATCACAGCAACCCTTTGAGGTAGGAAAAGTTGCTCCTCTATTAATGGTGAAAAATAGGTTCAGATTCTTCAGTTGGTTCACACAGATTACACAGGAGTACTACAAAAACTTCACTAAGTGAGAAAGACATGGTCTTAACCTCAATAATCTTGAGCACTGGGAGTCTCACAAAATAAAAAGTTGTGAGGTGATGGATCTCTGGTATCTATCAAAGGAAACTTTAGACTCATGTGCATTCATAATACATGAATAGGTTGCATTTGTCACCTGTTTGCTCAAAAGCACACAGAAAACAGCTCACCAATCCAGCATCATTAAAAGTTTCTCGCATGGTAGTGCGTAGTATTCATGGCAGTTTACACAGCCATCTAAGAATTATTCTCTGCACACCACAACTGATAGCTTAAGTGCAAGAAATAAGACCGGTAAGTTTAAGAGTTACCTTGGCTTAGAAGCCTCATATAAAAACAGGTGCCATGCCAAAACCGGTTTGGCTCAGTGGATTGAGCCTCGGCCTGAGGACTGAAAGGTCCAGGGTTTGATTCCGGTCAAGGGCATCGGTTGTACCTTGGTTGCAGGCACATCCCCAGTAGGGGGTGTGCAAGAGGCAGCTGATAGATGATTCTCTCTCATCAATGTTTCTAGCTCTCCTACCTTCCTCTCTAAAAACTCAATAAAATATGTATAAAAAATAAAAACAGGTGCCACAATATATACAGTATATAAAAAGCCAGCGACCGTAATGCCGGAACAGCCAGATGACCAGTCTCTATGACACCCACTGTGGCCAGTGAACCCAGCCCCTCCCCCTGGGCCAGCCCATCCCTGATCAGCCTGCCCCACCCTGATTGAGGGCAGGGTGGCTGGCCAACCGCTCCCGTGGCCCCTCAGTTCAGCTCCGCCCCCAAGTGGGACTCCCCTCCCCCACCCAGATCCAGGACCCCATCAGGGCAGGCCAGCTGGCCCCCACCTGTGCACCAGGCCTCTATCCTATATAATAAAGGGTAATATGCAAATTGATCCTAAAGGCAGAACAATCAGAAAGACCGCTGGAGCAGTCACTATGAGGCACACCAAAGACCTCTTGGTCCCTTTCCTCAGCTGGCAGGCTCCAATCACCTGATGGCAAACAGGGAACTGGTGGTGGATGGTGGGGGGATGCAGGTAGCACCAGGCCACGGCGCTCATCCCACCAGTTGGGGTGGGGCCAGCAAGCAGGCAAGAACAGTCAACTTTTCAGTTCCTTCTCCCAGCCGTCAGGCACTGATCACCCTATGGTGAAAGGGGAACCTGGGGTGGGTAGTGGCAAGGAGTGGGGCTGGCTGTGGGCAGCTGGGGAAGATGGCCCTAATCACAGGCCAGGCCTAGGGACTGTACCTGAGCACGAATTTCATGCACTGGGCCTCTAGTCTACATAAGAAAAAACCTAAGCGGCCATTACAGCAGAACAACTGGTTGCTATGATGTGTACTGACCACTAGGGGGCACTCAACACAGGAGCTACTCCCTGGTGGTCAGTGTGTTCCCACAGGGGGAACGATGCTCTGCCAGAAGCTGGGCTCACGCCTGGTGTGGTGGGACCCTTCCCACCCTGGAGGCAGCACCAAGGAGTAGCGAGCCAAGCAGTAAGGAGGGAGCAGATGGGCAGTTAGGAGCGAGGGGTCCTGGATTGCAAGAGGGCGCAGGCCAGGGTGAGGAGCCCCTCCCCCTTCACAAATTTTGTGCATTGGGCCTCTAGTCTGTTAATCTAGCAATAATTCCATAGACATAGCTTCTAGGTTGCTGCAAAAGCCATACTCCAGTGAAGAGTCACTGCATTAGAGAAGCACAAAGCTATTTCCACCAGGTATTTATAGTTTTCACTCAGTCTAGGTATAAATTATCTTATTAGAGTTCATTTGTACCACATGCAATCTTGCCTAGTAATACATTCCATCATTTCTCCTTAAAAACACAGCCAGGGCTAGAAAATTAACCCACAGTCAAATTTGTCTATACAGCAAGGATTTTTGTTAATCTTTTATCCACAGGATTTAAGAAGTGAGATGTCAAATCCAGCTTCATGAAAGAGGAAACATTTGAGCTGGGCCTTGAAGAATGGCTAAAATTTGCAAAGAGAAATAATAAGGGGGTAGTAAAGCACTGTGGATGTTTGAGGAACAGCAAGAAAGTCCCATGGCTGGAAGAAAGTGAGTGTTTAGGAGAGTGGTGGTATAAAAGCCAGGACAGCTAATATTGGAGTGCCTTAAAGGTGAAGCTACAGGGTTAGTTTCATAGGCTGTGGATAGTGTAAGGATTTCTAAGGCATTACTTGTCAGATCTTTGCGTTTAAGAGGATTAAGCTCACTGCTCTGTGTAGACTAGATTGGAAAAAAAACATAATGTCCATGAAGTCAAGAGATTTTTCCAGTGAGACAGGAAAGATGAGGGATTATAGAAAGGCTTTAGATTTGGAGTTTAGGGAGTCTTCAGAAGTACAATATGAAGACAAAAAACAAAGTAAAGGAAATGGAGTAAGTATAGGGAAGGAAGGCAAAGTTCACTGGAAACTAAGAAGAGAGTGGTAATACGGATGGAATTAAGTTGGAAGGACAGATTTTTTTTTTAATAATAAAGACCGTTTGTTCATACATAAAAACTAGAGGCCCAGTGCATGAAATTCGTGCATGGGGAAGTGGGGGTGTCCCTCAGCCCTATCTGCACGCTCTTGCAATCCAGGACCCCTCAGGGGATGTCCGACTGCCAGTTCAGACCTGTAGGATTGCAATCTGGGACTGCTGGCTCCTAGCCACTCGCCTGTCTGCCTGCCTGAATGCCCCTAACCACTCTGCCTGCCTGCCAGCCTGCCTGATCATCCCTAACCACCTCTGCCTCAGCCCCCGCCACTGCAGCTTCATCCGGAATGACATCCAGAAGGTTGTTTGGGTATCGGACTAATTAGCATATTATACTTTTATTATTATAGAGATCACATTCTTTCCACCACAGTAACAGATCCCAAATATTGGTCTACCATTTGATACTCCACAATCATTTTGGAACCTTTTGAAAATTAGATTCCCAGACCCTTCCTCTGGATTAAGGATCAGCAAACATTTTGTATAATGGGTCAATAGTAAATATTTTAGACTGCATGACATATGTAGTCTCTTTCACACATTCTTTGTATTTTTGATAACCCTTCAAAGACATAAAAACCATTCTCAGCCTGTCATCCATACAAAAACAGACTAGGCTGGTTTTGGACAGCAGGCTGTAGTTTGCCAACACCTGCTCTTGAGAATCTGATTTCAATCCATCTGGATTAGGACCTGGGAGTAGGAATTCTTAAAAATCTCCCCAGGACTTCCTCCTCTATCCATATAGAGCACATGTGTCAAACACAAGGCCCGGGGGCCAAATCCAGCCCGCCAGGCCTTGCAATGTGGCCCGCACCGCGCTGTCATCACCACTCCGCTGTCAGTTTATGACATTGTCAGTTTATGACTGTTCAGTAAACCATTCGGCCCGCGATTTAGGCTGGATTTTAGATTTTGGCCCCTTCTCTAATTGAGTTCGACACCCCTAATATAGAGTAAGGACCAGATATAAGTTGCAAATGACAAACTAAGTGAAGGGACTTTTCCAGACATTGAACAGGTAACAAAGAGGTATAGAGGGCCTGGGAGACTAAAATCAGGAGGACAGCCGAAACCGGTTTGGCTCAGTGGATAGAGCGTCAGCCTGCAGACTGAAAGGTCCCAGGTTCGATTTAGGTCAAGGGCATGTACCTTGGTTGCAGGCACATCCCCAATAGGGGGTGTGCAAGAGGCAGCTAATCAATGTTTCTCTCTCATCAATGTTTCTAACTCTCTATCCCTCTCTCTTCCTCTCTGTAAAAAATCAATAAAATGTATTTAAAAAATAATAATAAAATAAAATCAGGAGGACATTTGGGACATGGAGAAGTTGGAAGAAGCTAAATGATGGTCTAAAGCAGCGGTCACCAACCTTTCAGACCTCATGGACCATTAGTTGGAGAACACTGGTCTTAAGGGAATTTCAGCCAGAGAAACCTGAGAAGGGGATACTTTCTTAGTGATTCACTTTCTGTCTCCTCCATTACACTGACTTGTAAGCCTGACTTAAGAAATATATTTTATCTCCAAAGGCAATAGTAATCCCTTCAGCTACATTTAGAGATCCTGTGTCAACTTAATCTAGCACACTCCTTTCTAGTTGGTAATTATGTGTTTCGCCTGGATGTTCAATTTGAGACATATTGGGAAGAGCTTGGTTTAAAAGCCTCTTCTGTGTCAAAAGCAATTTTCTTTATGCTTTTCAAGAGAGTAGGCAGAAGGCTAATGAGGACAGATTACATCATTTACCTGAGACAGGCCCTGTATCCTTGTCAAGAGACGTTTGAATTTAAGGTTTGAAGACTGTAATTTAAGAGAAATGGGATAGATCATGGTTTCTTCCTTAGAAGTCTGGAGGGGTTGCCATGGCAATGCTAACTCCTACCTTCACCTACAGAGTAGGGGAGTACCTACTATTTCCAGGAACCCCCGCCCCCACCCCCAGGCTTGGCCAACTATATTGTGGGAAAAGAGTATGGTTGAGTCTTTTAGTACCTGCTCCAGGGTGAACAGTTTGAGCAGCACCCAATAATGCTGGGCCTCTTCTTCCCAATGGCCCTGGCCCTTCAGAGATACCTCTGTCCCTTACTTACACTCTGAGCCCAGATGCCTGCTAGAGGCATGGTTACCCCACTTCCTTCCACGTATAAAGCACTTTCAGGAAGGATTATCATAATGCTCTCCCCAGTTATTAAGCAAATCCCAACAAGAGGTTACAGGTGTGAGAGACGGGGACTGCTTCATACCCCCTTCAGAGGAGTGTTATGAAAGGATTTGTAGGCACAGGTACTAAAAGGCTGTTGAGGACGAATGTTCATTAGCATGAAGGTGTTTGTTTTTTGTTAATCCTCATCAGGGATATTCTCTCTCTCTCTCTCTCTCTCTCTCTCTCTCTCACACACACACACACACACACACACACACACACATTGATTTCAGAGTGGGAGGGAGGTGGGGAGAGACAGGGAAAGAGAAAGATTGATTGGCTGCCTCCCACACAAGCCCTGACCAGTATAAGATCGCACCAGTATTAAGGAATTATTGTGAAGTGTTTTAAGCTTGATAATAAATTTGTCATTTTTAAAGAGCCATGTAATGAAATATTTACAGATGAAATGACATCTCTGTGATTTGTTTCCAAGGAGTCAAGTGGAAGTATTAGATAAATCAAGATTAACCATCTATTGATAGTTGTTGAACCTGGGTGGTGGGTATTAATCTCTCCTTTTTCACATGCTTGAACTTTCCCATAATGATAATGCAGGTGTAACCTGTCTGCACTGCTGCACAGCTATTGTGCTGAAGCCAACACGATCGTTTCAGAGACCGGCAATGAGCGCTTGTCCTTTACTCCTCTTAGTGCTTTGCCGTTATTGACAGCATCTCAGGTTCACTAGGCCGTTCGACCCGGATACTCTGCCCAGCTCCCTCCCCACTACCTGAGCTCAGAAGAGAGAACGGAGCATTCTCAAAGCAGTGCACATTTGGGTCACGAAAGTCTTTGCTCTGTACTATGTGGCTTCTCAGGCAGGAGGAACTTAAGGAAGCTGAACCGGTTGTAGTGAGGCTGGGATTCTGAGTGTGGGGCCGCTGAGGCTGCATTTCTGACACATGCTAAAGAGCGTCATCCGGGGACGTAAACACAGCACTTCGAGCTCAATTCTGGTGGAATTTAAACCTCTGCTTACTCATCTCCCTGGACTGCTTCTACTGGACACAGAATGCCGAAATAAAAGGGACCTTTGCCACCTTTAACGGCTTTATAACGCCAGTTTTTAAAAAGCTGCCATCTCTGCCCAGCCTCGGTGTGGGCATCCCTCAAGGAGAAATGCAAATGTGCTTTCTAAATACCCAATTTCAAGCTTCTCGATTCATCTCCATAATCTTCCCCAGTCTCGTTGGGAAGTAAGCTGTCATAGAGGGACCCTCAAACCTGTGCTGGGAGTCAGGAGGCCTCATTAAGCTGACACTGACAGCTGATCCCGTCAGACTACAGGCTGTTCCTAATCAAGGACCTAACCAGTCCCTCAGGCGGTTGTGATCATCGCCTATTTGCGAAATTAGGTCTTTAGCGGGTAAAGAGGCTTTGCGTGTGCACAGTGGAGCCACTCAGTTACTGGTCAGAGCCAACAAGGCCAAGGACAGGATGGGTTAACTCCCCTGTTCCCTGAGACCAGCCACTAAACTTGAAAACACATTCCAGTCGTTCACAACACAACGGAGCTCATTACCCCAAACGATGAACTCTTGCCCAATGACCCCATCCATAGCAGCTCTTCCTGTCTCGAACAGGGCTGCCGGTCAGCAGTAAGGTTGTATTTCTCCCTCTTTTGGTCAGCAAGTCTTGCTTTTACTTTTGTCTTCCTGCCTTCATTCATTCACTTCGTCATTCGTTTCCACAAATACCTACTGAGCACTTGGTTATGTGCCAGGCACAACTTTAACCTCTAGGGCTACGACAGTGAATGAGACAGCCCCACATAACCCCTGCCTATAGTACCTGTATCCGCTCCTGTTGGGCCCTCGTCACCATTCCCAGGGCCCGAGTTCAGGCCCAGATCCATTAATCCTCAGCTGAATTACTGCAATAGTTTCCTTGCTGCCACAGGGTGAGACTCTGGATCCATTAGCTGGTTGTCATTCTCTTGTTAAAAACGACAGCAACCCACCTTGAATTGCTAAGGTGATAGGAGAGCTGGGATAGTTTATTGATTCCTGTAACCAAACGACAGGAATGCCCAGAGCACAGGTTAATCTCAGGGACAGATGGAACCCCAAAACGTGGGCAGCCAGGAAAGCCTACCATTTCTGGTCTCTGCTTCCCTTCACTGTCACTTTCCTTCTTCCCAAGGACCAGCTTCTTCCACTTCGTGAGAAACAAGCTTCCCCACTTTAGAGAGATGCCTCCTCCCTAGCAGAGCTCACAAATCCTGGTAGAAGTGCCCTCGTGTTTCCCCATCCCTTCAGAACTCATGCTTGTCAGGGCCAGGGACCGCGTATGTATTGCCTCCTGCTATATCCCCTGCACCTGCAGCACTGCTTGGTATGTAGTAGTGGATGAATAGTTACTGCATTGGTTCATTCAGTCAGTCGGGTTTTTGTTTTTTGTTTTTTGTTTTTTTAATATATTTTATTGATTTTTTACAGAGAGGAAGAGAGAGGGATAGAGAGTTAGAAACATCAATGAGAATCATTGATCAGCTGCCTCTTGCACACCCCCTACTGGGGATGTGCCCGCAACCAAGGTACATGCCCTTGACTGGAATCGAACCCGGGACCTTTTAGTCCGCAGGCTGATGCTCTATCCACTGAGCCAAACTGGTTTTGGCCAGTCAGCCATTTTTTAATGTCTTCATGTGGCAGACCCAATGCCGTGTACCCAGATAAAATGGACCCTGAGAATCCCAATGCAGGCAGCCTCATGGGCCTGCAATCCATGCAATTGTACAGGGCCTGTGCTTAGAAGGACTCTTTACCGCTATCGTCATTTTTAAAATTCTTAATAGCTTATGAATTAGGTGACTCATAATTTCATTTTGTTCCAAACCCCACGAAGTACATAGCCAACCCTATCCTGACAATAACTCCAGAAACCTCCTTAGCACATTCAGATTTGAAAACAGTTTATGGACAAGTCAGTAAGTAGAGGGAAGGAATTTAACACACTGCCTTATATATATTAAAGCCATGTAAACAGTAAGTGGTTTACGGACATAATATAATTTAAAAATATAATTCTGGGACAGGCCCTCTGCAGTCCCCGGACCTGTCTCTTCCGTGTTTGGTCAGAACAGATCCTGGGACACTCCCTCTAGCCTCCTACCACCCGCCAACCTCTTTTCCAGTCACCATCGTCAGAACCATCTCAGCCATCCTTGGCCTCCAATATCAGCCGACACCATTTTTTGAGTTCAACTCCTTATTGCTGACCAACCATGAGCTCCCAAATTTATCAGAATTATTCCACTGACACGGAGGCTGCCATCAACCGCCTGGTCAGCCTGAATCTGCGGGTCTCCTCCACCTACCTCTCTCTGGGCCGAGGGCCTTGAGCCTCTTCCTGAGGATGCAAAACCAGTGCGGCCACCACACCCTCTTCTAGGACGTGCTGAAGCCTTGCCGAGGTGAGCGGGGTAAAACCCAGGACGCCAGGGAAGCCGCTGTGGTCATGGAGAGGCACCTGAACTTGGTAGCTGCAAGCCCTGGGTTTTTCCCAGGCAGACCCTCCGCTCTTTAACTTCCTGGAGAACCACTTCCTGGATGAGGAGGTGAAACTCATCGAGAAGATGGGCCACCACGTGACTCAAATCCACAGGCTGCCGGCCCCAGGCTGGGCTGGGCGAGTATCTCTTAGGAAAGCTCACCCTCAAGCTTGATTAGGAGCCTTTGGAGCCCAGAGGCCTTTGGGGGGCCCCTCTGCATCCCCCTGGTGTCTGGCTGAGCACCTCCCCAAAACACACTAGGCAGCCTTTTTATCACCCTGGAAGGCTCTCCCATGCCTTGGACCAAATGGAAACGATATAGCTTTTTGCAGAAAAAAAATTAAAAAAATAAAAATAATTATAATTCCAGGAGTCACAGAGTTAGCTTCAGCATTAAACACAGTAATACTTAAAACACTGAGATCAGGTTCTGGTGTGCCCTTCTCTGCCCTCCCTTCTTTGGCTCCTTCCACCCCCTTGTAGACACTCCTGCGGTGGAAAGATCTGCGTCAGCATTAGGGGCTGCTAACTGAAAAGAATATTGAGGGGGGAAAACAAGGAATTATAGCCTTCAGGGAAGCAATAACATTTTACTTAAAAATTGCTTGAGCTGAAGACTTTGTAGATGATTTCAATTTGTATGCAAATAAACTATATCTGGAGCAGAGACATGGCCCTGGGCGAAAACTTCAGGGAGACCAGGGCTTGGACCACAGAAAAGCCTTCATCAGTTTCTCTCTGCTGCCAGTTCAGGCTGAAACCGTAGATAATCCCAACGCTGCAGTTTTCACTGCCTTGGCCTAAAGTTAACGAATTCATTAGTACGTAAGAACTTTCCTCACATGGTGGGTGCGTCTCCACCTGTGTTTGCTGCATCATCTCTGCTGTGGGTTTTTTTGTTTGTTTGTTTGTTTTTCCCACATTTGTTGTCTAATCAGGCACTGATTTGGCATTAACTTTCAAATGCTGGCTCTCCTGTGCCTGAGGAAAAGGAATATTCACTGGTCAAACCTCACCTGACTCCTGGGAAACCTAAATCAGCAGCCAGGCTAGAAGAGAAGCTGAGAACCAACTGCCTTGCATCCCAAACCCTGCGTCCCAAGACCAGACTCTCAGAACTGAGGGGGAACAGCCGTTTAATGTACACATCCACTCACACGCACCACACATTACTGAGTACCTGCCATGCACTGGACACACACTGGACTGGTTGGCATGGACCATGCAGTGAGCAATCTAAGGAGAGTATAAGAAAGTGCAGGCCAGCCGGGACCGGTTTGGCTCAATGGATAGAGCATCGGCTTGGGGACTGAAGGGTCCCGGGTTCGATTCTGGTCAAGGGCATGTATCTTGGTTGCGGGCATATCCCAAGTAGGGTGTGTGCAAGAGACAGCTGATTGATGACTGTCTCTCATCGATGTTTCTATCTCTCTCCCTCTCTGTAAAAAATCAATAAAATATATTCAAAAAAAAGATGTTAAAAAAAAAAGTGCAGGCTTGATTCGAAGTGAATGGGGGCAGTATGGATACCCAGGGAACCCCTAAGAAGGCCCCTCACTAGAGATGGAGACAGGAATCTCAGGGAAGCTGGGATTGTCATTCCTGCCAATGAATTACATCCATTTGTCCAACTCTCAACCTCATGCCCAGCAGGACTCCTCTGTCTGCAAACTTAACAAGCCTGATGTGCACCTATCTTGAACACATGCCCCCTTTGGGAGTCCTGGCACCCTGGGCTGGGGTGGTGGTTGGAGTCATGGCCTCCCCAGAGAGGCTCTTTTTCCTCACACAGAGCTACACTCTTCATCCATCCATCCATTCATTCATTCATTCACAAATACTTTGTTGACCACATCCTCTGTGCCAAGCTCTGGGGCTCCAGCTGCAAACAAGGTAAATACCCACTCAGAGTCTGGACGTTCCTTTGGGCACCATGCCCCCTGTTCTTTTTTCCGGCCCATTCACAAATTGTTCTGGGCTGCAAACATTGCACGGCTCCTCCGCTGCCTGGAGGCAGGCTGCCTTGGGACGGAGGGTCACTGAACAATGGGTCAGCCGGAGTTTAGAGGGAGGTAGCGGTTCAAGCTCCGGCCCAGCATTCCAGGCATTGCACCTGTGCCCTGAGTTCCTTGGAAGCGGCTGAAATAACTTTTGTCACCTTTGGGTTGTCATTGTGACTGTCCTAACTCCCTCTTGTGGATTCTGAGTATGCATTTGCTGTAACACCTGTGGTCTGCACTTTACCTCGGTGAAGTGCTGCAACTGTAGTCACTGGCAGGCTTAATAAAGGCTCAAAATTTTTATCTCTGTCACTGGTGGTGGTCTCTTGTGAGTTGCCCCATAACAAAATGGCACCTCCTCCAAATCTCACCACATCCCTCAGGAGTAAGTAGTATTATCTGTTTTACCGGTGAGGGGCCTGGGGTCCGGAGAGGTAAAGTAACTGGACACACGTTGCCCAGCTGGCAAGAGAAACGGCCAGGCTTCCGCTCCAGGTTTGGCTCCACTAAGCACCTCAAGTCCCTCAGGCGGACAGAGTCATGGGGTCAGGCCCGCCAAAGGGGAGGCCAGCCGAACAAGCACACAACCAGCTTCTGAGGAGAAACGATGCAGCCCGAGAACCTGAGTGCTAGGGAGACATTTGGGAAAGCAGGTTCCCGGCTGGGATGTGGGAGAGAGCAAGCATGGGAGCACGGCAGCCTCGGCTCCTGGGCGGGGTCGCTCAGGGGTCTCACCCTCCCGAGCTCCGGAGGAGACATGGCGCCAGGCAGTCATGGGCAGCTCATCTGTCACTGCTCTCACCCTGAGTTCAGGTACTCCTCATTTCCGGCTCTGGGCGTATAGGCCTCTCAGCCCAATTCTACTTTGGCCCTTTCTGCCTTGGATTTACTTCTGAGAATGACTCATGCAAGCGTTGTAGGCAGTTAAATGTGAGCAGAGCAAGAACGATGGGCCAGGTACAGAAGGTCACCAGGGTGGAAAGCCCCGGGTGCCTAGCAAGGGACAATCAATTGTCGGGTGGGACCTCGCCCCAGGGTGACTTTTCCTCCCTTAGCATTTCTCTGGTCGTTCTATTTGGACCCCCTGACCTTTCTCTCCTAGAGCGAACACCTAGGCCTCCATTGTATTTTGGCTCAAAAAAAAAAAAAAAAAAAAAAAAAAAAAAAAAAATCTGCCACTGTGACCTCAGGACCAGCTGCATTGAATGATGACCCGCATGTGCCGGCCAATCAGTGGACACAACCCTGAAAGGACACATCTGGAAAACTGCTGAATATTTTATTGAGATCTTTCCCTGGGACCTCCCCTAAAATCTCCATCTTTAAAACCCTTAGGACTGAGGCCCCTCGTCGCTCTCTCTCCAGGGAGTAAGCCAGTACCTTCCCCTCCTCCCCATCCCCGCCCCCTCCTCCTCTTCCCCTCCCGCCCAGGCACTTTACCGTTACCTTCCTCACTCTAAACTCCAAAGGCCCTTCTTTTACCTCCATAATTTGTTTCCTAAAAAGCCCATTTCTTCTGGTTATTACTTTTTCTGCCTCTGTGATTTACCAAATAAATGATTCTTCCAGTTTTGGTCTTGGCTCTGAATTCTTCCCTGGACGGAGGCTGCTGAACCCAGGTTTGGTCTGACCCCCACCAGTCAGACACGTGGTGCTGTTCCTCCAACAAAAGGATGTGTAAGGGTGTAGGGGGACAAGACTTGGGCCTTGAGTGAGAAGGAGAGCTTTGTCAGGGCCCCATTTCCTTAAGGGCAAGATGGGGAAATACTACAAGTATCAGAGTTGGAATGAGGATCCTGGGCCAGATTTCATGATTCTTATTATTTTTTAAAAATATATATTTTATTGATTTTTTTTTTTTTTTTTTTTTTTTTACAGAGAGGAAGGGAGAGGGATAGAAAGTTAGAAACATTGATGAGAGAGAAATATTTGTCAGCTGCCTCTTGCACACCCCCCAATGAGCCAAACCAGTTTCAGCTGGACTTCATGATTTTACATCCTGTTTCTACCCCTTACTTAAAGCCTGGTAATCTTGGGCAGGTGTTCTAACCTCTCTGGGATTCAATTCCCTAGTTTGTAAATGGGGTACCAATGAAAATTCCTACCGTCCTGACAGGTTTGGCTCAGTGGATAAAGCATGGGCCTGCAGACTAAAAGGTCCCAGGTTCGATTCTGGTCAAGGGCATGTGCCTTGATTGTGGGCACATCCCCAGTATGAGGTGTGTAAGAGGCAGCTGGTCAATATTTCTCATCTCATCAATGTTGCTAATTCTCTACCCCTCTCCCTTCATCTCTGTAAAAGATCAATTAAAATATATTAAAAAATAATAATAAAAGGGGAGAAAAAAAAGAAAAAGAAAATACCTACCTGATAGAGTTGTTGCAAGGATTGAAGCTAGACTGTGTGCACCTCAGTAACTGGTGGACACGTGACGGGGCTGGCTGTGCATGTCCTCAGCTGGGTGACCCTAGAAGAGGCTTAGCCACATGACCCCCGGTAACGCGTGCCCATCCTGAGGGCTGCGAGGCGCAGAACCGATCCCTTGAGTAATGACTCTTCTGGGGTGGAAGCTTTCCTATAATGAAGTCAGCCTCATGTGGCCGGCGTTGGGAAGAAACTCATAAATCACACAAAGCAAGGCTGGCAGGTGGCATCTGGCCCAGCCCCGTGCACACTGTCCTCCACCCTGGAAATCCATCACAGCCCAGAGCATGGAGGCAGCCTGCTTAGCGCAGGCGTGGCCTGCAGCACACAGCGTCTGCTCTGAGCCTTCTGTGCTAGCGGGTGACCCATGCCCTCCTGTCAGGGGACCAGGGCCCGTCTCAGTCATCAAACCTATGGTTCTCAAACCAGTGTGTGCCAGAATGCCCCAGGGGACTTTTCAAACTTGGATGGCTGAGCCCCCCTCCCCGAGTTTCTGATTCAGTTGGTTTGGGTGGGGCCCAAGAGTTTGCATGTCTACGAAGCTCCCAGGAGAATGCCCCCATGCCACCCTGCTGCCCCCACCTGCTGCCCCCCCCCCACACACACACACTTATTGTGACCTGATCTAACCTTAACAACCCCTCTCCCTCCGTCATGGAGAAGGGGCCCAGGAGGTCAGAGTCCTCCTGCAGCTAGGGCAGCCCTCTTGCCATCGTGAACAGAGAAACCTGGAGCTCTGCAGCTGTCCCAGAGGTCTGTGGGGCCTGCAGGACACCCTGCCAGGCTGGGAGCTGGCTCTAACCCAGAGGCCCCCTTAGGGAGGCTCAGAGCAGCCACCTCTGGGTTCTCCCCTGCCAGCCCTGGTTTCCTGATCAACTGCTCTCTTGGGGCGCTGGTTCTGGCTCAGACCTCTGGCTCCTGCCTCTGGTCCCGCCCATTCATCGGTTCCCAGGGGAAGTGTGACAGGGAGCACGGGGGTGGCCTCCTTCCCCTGGGCTCCTCCTCACGGGGAGGCTGAGTGCCCTCGTGCTCAATCGGAGCCTGGCTCGTCCTGACTCTCCCCTGCGGAGCTCCTCTCCCTCCTGCTTCAGAGGGAGGCAGACTCACCAGGATCACCCCGGCCACTCACCACACACACGGAAGCAAGCCTGTCAAACCCGCCGGCCACAAGTTAGACATGCTTGAGCTAGAGGGTCTAGGGTGGCGCCCAGGAACAGGCGTGCTTCAAGCACCTCATGCGATCCCAGCAGGCTATCTGGACACACCCTGAGAGGCCCTTATTTTGAAAGACAAAATGTTGAAAGGCAAGCCTGTTTTCAAATACGTGAGGGTTCAGCTATCTCTAGCGCCAGGGAGGAAGGAGAAAACAGGTCTTTCTGGAACACCTCCTGGTCTTTGTATTCATTCTCTCTAGCGTGGAATCACTGACTTTTCCCGGCCATCCAGCCCCACCATTCCTTTCCTCCACCCTCCGGAAAGAAAACTGGGCCCTGGAGGACCTGTCGCTGGCTCCAGAAGCAGAAGACGTGTCTGGTTGGGTTTAAGTGGCTCCCAGAGCTCCCTTCTACTGTAGAATTTTCCTTCTATGATCACAGACGGGTCCACACCACCCTGATGCTGCGGGCACTGGGGAGGAAAGCCCAGGCTGCTCAGCACTAGCCCGCTGAGCTGCCAGCTGGCTAGTCTGGCCAGTTGACCTCACCAGTCCTCACCCAGCCCCCCCTTTCCCAGCCAGAGCATCAGGACTCCCTGGCCCCCACCTTGCTGCTCTGATAGCTCTTGCCTTCCCGTAGTCTCTGTCATGTGGTGTGATGGTTGCCTGTTCATTTGTCCATCTCCCCTGATAGAATCTTAGCTCTTAAGGCAGGGACAATTGTCTTATTTACATTTGTGTCATTGCCCCTAGCAAAGTGTCTAGTTAGGGGACAGGCACTCAGACAACGTTTAGTAACAATATCAATGATGCTTGTCTACTAAGCAAGGAGAGAAAGGGCTGGGTGCTTTGTAGTCATAAATAAATCACAAAAACCCTCTCAGGCTGTGAGTACCTGTTGGAGAGTGGGAATTTTTAAAAAAATATATATTTTATTGATTTTGTACAGAGAGGAAGGGAGAGAGATAGAGAGTTAGAAACATCGATGAGAGAGAGTCATCGATCAGCTGCCTCTTGCACACCCCCTACTGGGGATATGCCCGCAACCAAGGTACATGCCCTTGACCGGAATCAAACCCGGGACAACTTCAGTCCCCAAGCCGAAGCTCTATCCATTGAGCCAAACCGGTTTCGGCAGGAGAGTGGGAATTTTTGAGCATGCTTCCAGAGAGGCCGGGGACTGTGCCCCAGATAGAGCTGTCAGTGCTGACACCAGGCCAGACATTGAGATACGGTCCCACGGCCCCTTCCCAGCACGTAGGCCTTCTTTCACAGATCACTGTCAGCTTTCCTGAGAACAGGATGCAGTTACTGACTCCACCAGGTGCCAGGACCCTGTAAATAACATGCTGACGTTACTTAAGAAAAACTGCTTTGTTTTAAATTGTTTGCTCTGCAAAAGCAGGATGTAGTGAATGTGTTTAAAAACTGTCCTAACGCTGAAACCGGTTTGGCTCAGTGGACAGAGCGTCAGCCTGTCGACTGAAGGTCCCAGATTCGATTCAGGTCAAGGGCATGTGCCTTGGTTGAGGGCATATCACCTGTGGGGGTGTGCAGGAGGCAGCTGATCAATGTTTCTAGCTCTCTATCCCTCTCCCTTCCTCTTGTAATAAATAAATAAAATATATTTTAAAAACAAAACAAAATAAAACTGTCCTTCACAAAGGGTCGGGGCTGCTCCCTGGACTCCCTGCATGGAGAGAGAGAGCAGTCGCAGGCCGGCTATTAAAGGCTCCCTAAATTTTAATATGGTCTGGACTCCAGTGGTCATTCACTCATTCCACAACACATTTTACAGGTGAGGAAACTGAAGCTGAGAAAGGAAATTACTTATTCAGGACCACACACTGGCAGAGTGGGATGGATCCATCCTCAATGATCGGGTCTCTGGAGCCCATACTCCTAAGACCCTCTTCCCACACTTCTGCAGCAGAGGGTTGTTCTCAGGTGGCTCCAGGGTCTCAGTCCCTCAGCCTGGAGGGGAGGGAGCCCCTCCCTGTTCTGCCTCAAGGTCTTTGCTAAGTGCCTGGCAGTGAAGGCCTCTTAAGATGAGAGAAGCTGCCTGGGTCCCCTCCCTTCTGGAGGACACTGACTCAGAGCATCGAAGGGGACACACAAATACCAGATGCTGAGAACCCAGTCGGGAATGAAACTGTGGACGTTACGAAGTCCAGGTTTCCTGTCCTGTTCGCCGGGTGGGAGAGGACTGTGCCCCGCTCAGTGCTGGAAGACCCTCCACAGGCCTGCAGATGGGGAGCCTGCGGGGGCCAGAGAAGAGTCTTCGTGAAAACAGCAGCCAAGCCTCAGAGGCCCAGGGAGGGAGGGGGCCCTCCCTGCTGGACAAACTGGAGGTTGGCCCCATAGTGTCCCTCCCGCCCTCCCAACCTCAGGTGCGCTGGGAGGCTTGCTTTTCTGTCCTGTCGGGTTATGCTAGGCCTGTTGTTACTGGCCAGCCAGAGGGCGTTTGCCGAGTCCTCCAGGAGCTGGCTAAAGGCTAGCAGCCTTTGTTTCCAGGAAAAAGAAGGGGAGTGGGGTGGGAGAGAAAACAGGCCTGAGAGGCAGGTTTGGAGAAGCGCAAGAGCGTGTCTCTGGCGAAGCAGGACCAGAGCCCTGCGAGGTGGGAGTGAAACAGACGCACGTGGGAAGCTGGTCCAGCCTGGCCGGGAGGGATGCCCACGAAGGCGGTGGATGGGCAGCAGGCTATGCTCCTCGAAAGGAGAGACGATGGACAGACGGCAGCCAGTGTCCTGCAGGAGACTGCCACCTTTGCCAGCTTAGCCCACACTGGGCTCTGCAGCCATGCTGTGTGCTCGGACTGGGCACCAGCCAGCCCTCTGCTCCAGGCCCTCAGGCCTGGGGGTCATAAGTTCTGGGGAACCCAGGCGAGCAGCCCTGAGCCAAGGTGGGGACAGGGTCAGAAACGGCTGCGTCCAGGAGAGGTTGAGTCTCCCACTGGTCTGGCCACTACAGTTCATGTGGGCACCGAAGTGTTTATTTCTACCTGGCTAAGCTCAACTTCTGATCATCCAAATGGCAGGGGCTTGCCATTGGTTCCCATGGAAACGTTAGGCAGAGCATCTGCTGCCTGATCAAACAAGGCTAGGCTGGGAGGACTCTTTCGGCAATTATTTTACTGTTTCTACCCAGGAAATGGTCCCGCCTGCCTTTTTACTGCTGCCTTCTTGTGTGGCGGAGGCAGAGGGCAGTGGAGAGGGGCTGGGGCTGGTGCTCAGGGAAGGAGAGGGCTGGCAAAAGGCAAGCCTTCGGAGAAGCCCCTTGGTTTTCCATTCAAACCCCAAGCAGAGTCTCTCTTACTGAGAGGTCACAGGAGCCAGGGCTCTGGTCCCAGCCTGCCCCAGCAGCAGGGCCACCTGCCGGCTCCCCCCAGAGCAGCCAGCCTGTCGCCCAGGCGTTCCGGGGTACCATAGGGCAGGTAGGTAGGCCGAGAAGCAAGCTCTCGGGTGCAGGAGGGGGTGAGGCTTGAGTAGAGGCCCCGACTTCCCTCCGAGGCAGGGGAGGGTGGCGCTGAGGGGCTCCACCCTGGACTCAGAAAGGCGCCGGAGCACGTGTCGGTGTGAGAAGTGGTTTTATTCCGTGTGTGTTTCATAAAGACGAGGTCCTCAAGGACAGCGAGTGGCACATGCTTTGGTCGAGAAGAGGAAAAGCAGAAAACAGAACAGGGCTGAGTCCCACCAAGGGGGGCTGAGGAGTGCCGGGCCTGGTCTGACAGGGAGGAGGGGCCCCTCTGAGGCGCGCTGAGCTGCAGTCCTCTTACACGCAGGAGACACCCCCGCTCCCCGGCCCCAAAGGTCCACGCTGCCCGCCAGGGTGAGCACGCACCACGGGGTGGTGGCGGACGAAACATCGCCACAGAGGATGGGAGACCATGGGTGTGCACGCTGGGGTACAGGAACACTGCCGAGCGGATGCCAGGGAGAGCCAGGAGGTGAGAGAAAACCACGGAGAACCCTCGGGTGGGTGCTGTGGCCCAGGGACCTTTGGCTTCTGGCCCCAAGGGCTGCATGGAGGGAGCAGGCGACAGCAGCTCAGGCGCACCAGGGGGAGAGAGGGGCATGGCAGCTCCAATCCAGAACAGGGGTTCAGACCCTTTTGGGGGTGAAGGGCCTCTGTGAGGAGCTGGGGGAGTCCATGGACACTCTCCTCAGGGAAATGCATCGATGCACGCACATGCACGACTTGGGGGGCAATTTCAGGAGATTCCTAGGCCCTCTGGAATCCATGGACTCCCAAGGCTGGTCTCAGGCTGGTCTGCTTTGGCAGGGGGACTCCTAGGGGTCCTGGCACCCCCAGTCTTTTGCCCAAGATCATACTGCCGGAGCCAGTGGGTGGGAGAAGAGGAAGGAGCACGGGGAATAACAGAAGTGGTCCCGAGACCAGGCCATGGGCTGTGAAAAGTCCTGGGGGCCTCTCTACACAGCCAGGAGTCACCAGCCAGCCTCCGCCCACTGCAGTGACTGACCTCCCGGGCCTCCCTCCTGAAGTGTGTGTGTTAGGGAGGGGGGCATCGGGGGAGGGGGGCATGAGGCTGAGCCTGGATGACTTACTACTCCCTAATGACTAGGGAACCCCAGTGCTCCAGACGGAGGTCCCGTTCTCATGGGCCACCCCCGTTCCATCAGGCTCTGTTTGCAGAGGCGAAGGCTGTGGAGAAGGAGGCGGCACTGCGAGCGAGGATGGGGCAGCTCGGTGGTGCGCGGCGTGGTGGCTGCCTGTCCTTACGGGGTCTTCATGGTGGGCCCAGACAAGGGGCACGGGCGCCAGCGGGCGAGGGAGGCCCAAAGGGGGACGTCTGGTCCTGACACACGGACAAACAGACGTGGGAGCTGCTGAGCAGTGTCCCAAGGCTGCCCCAGCAGACAGCCCGGCAGCCTCTTTCTAAGAAGCGGGGACCAGAGCATAGGGTGGAGGCAGGCCCAGCGCCCGGGGGCTGGTGCGGTCTGGGAGGTTGGGTCCCCCGGAAGAGACCCGCTCTTTGGGTGCTGTGCCGCTCTCCTGACCACGTCCTTCTGCAAAGCACCCATCCTCTGCTCCCGACCCCATCCCCCCGACACCCAGCCCAGCCCCTGCCTGGGACAGGCCGCTGAGCTACTCACATCCTTCTGACTCTCCACCCACACTGCAGGCGGCCCCTCTGCTCCCAGCCTCAGTTTCCCCATCCAGGCCACCTACATTCTCTTGCCATGACCTCACAAGCAGGCCCTGTGACACAGTGGGGACCCTACATGGGCTTCTGTCCTTGATCAGACAACGGGAGGGCCCCCAGACCACCGTCTGGGCCCCCAGGGAGGGGCAGGGAGGAGACAAAGGTGGGAGGGCACCTGCCCCGTCTCCACCAGCAGCGGCCCAGCACCCTGACCTCCTTCTCTCCCGGGATGAGGGCGGGTGGGCAGCCTGGGCATCGAGGCCCGCCCCCCAGGCCCGCCCTGAGCACGCTTTGGAGAACGGTGCCTCATGGCAGGGGCGTTTGCTGATGGTTCCGGCAGAAATGTGAGGAGATGGAGACGGCCCGCTTTACACTC
This sequence comes from Pipistrellus hanaki, assembly GCF_964339955.1. Taxonomy (NCBI): domain Eukaryota; kingdom Metazoa; phylum Chordata; class Mammalia; order Chiroptera; family Vespertilionidae; genus Pipistrellus; species Pipistrellus hanaki. The sequence continues at coordinate 25,276,311 of NC_140503.1, forward strand.
CCCCACCCCAACCCCCCTTCCAGCCCCAAAGTCTTCTCATGCAGAAGGTCCAGGAGGCCCCGGGCTGCCGTCATGTGTGCGGCTGCGGCAACAGCTGCCATTGCTGGGCTGGGGCGTCGGCCTGGCACTTGCTGGTCACCAGCTGGGTGGGCTGGGCCTCCAGGCAGAGGCCGCTGACCGAGTGCTGGATGAAAGAGGCTTTTCTCCTCCATCTCTGGGGGGAGAAGCAGGGAAGGCGGAGAAGGAGAAAAACAGTGATTAAACGTTAAGAATCACGCTCACACCTTCGCTGCACATGTCGGTAAATGCCCTGCCTATGCCCAGGACGCCCCTGCCCGCCATGGACACAGCCCGTGTGTCCCTTTCGTGGGGCTGAGCCTCCCAATGCACGCTTGTTCTGAAGTCTGGCACGAAGTCGGTGTCTGGATCAGAGGCGCGCGGGCTGAATCTAACCCAGGGATGTGTTTTGCTTGGCCTGCACGGCGTTCATTTAAAAGTTGGCTTAGCGGCCACAGAAGAATCTGCGTTTCCAGCCTCCCTTCGTGGCTGCCTGGGGCTGAGGGAGCCGCTCGGCTGTCCCTGGACCGTGACCTCAGTTCACCTGGGCCCTGCCTGGGCTTCCCCGCTGCTCCCTGGGGGCACTGGAGCTCGGGTTCCTGGACCAGTGACTCCTTCGGACGGGATTTCTTCCCGCAGCTCCAAGCTTCTCCCTGGCCTCTGACTGTGCAGCCGGTACCTACACCCGTGAGTGGGAACTGGCCGCCACCTCCGCAGAGAGGAAGGAGTGAGGCCAGTGGGATGGAGGGGCCCCCCCGAGTCCCCATAGGAATCATGCAGGACCTCCCGGGTCAGGGCCTTCACCTCCCGGGCCTCCTCTTCCCCAGGCTTGACAGCGGGGAGGAGGGCTGTTCCCGTAGGGCATTTTGGAAGAGCCTGGATGGAGGAGGAAGTGTGGCGGGCAGGACAAGTTGGAAGTCACGCTGCATCTGTATCCCCAGTCAGCTAGCACTCCAGAAATACTTACTGAGCACCTTCTATGTGCTGGGCTAAGACTGTGGGCTAGGCATCACTTATCCGGATTTAATTTACTTACTTATTTTTACTTTTTAAATTTTATTTATTTATTTTAAAATTGATTATGGTATCACATAATTGTCCTCATCCCCCCCATTCCCACCCCAAACTCCTTTTTAAATTTTATTTATTTATTTATTTATTCATTTATTTATTTTATTTTTTACCCTGGTTTTAATCTGAGCCTCCCAATGCACGCTTGTTCTGAAGTTTGGCACGAAGTCGGTGTCTGGATCAGAGGCCCCAGCAGTGTGAGCTAACACTGACGTCTGACTTAGGGAGCCTCGGTCTTGTCCCCTATACCATGGGCCGTGCTAGAGCCTTCATGGGGGCTGCTAGGGGGATTAGAGGGGGTGGTCCATGGAAAACTCCCAGCAGGGCTCTCAGTAAAGGCGAGCCTTTGTTTTCGCTGTGGGGTTGACAGAGGCCAGGGACGGTGTTGACAGAGTCCCTGCCCTCATTCAGCTCCCAGTGGGCGGGGCAGACGTTCAACAAATCCTGGCCAGAAGAACTTCCTCAGGAGTGAAATCATAGCCGTGCATAGACAGTGCCTGAGGCCTGCACAGGCCTCATTCCAGGGGGTTTATGTGAGTCTCTCTGTCTCAGCCTGGGGCTCCCCCACAAGGGGCTGCCACCACCACCGCCGCCTGTCCTCCCGGACACGCGGGCCATCCTGAGCCCAGGGACAGGAGGCTCACCTGTTTGCCTTCTCTCGGGTTACACGTCTGCAGTGCGACCGGGGACCCAGGCGAGGTGGCGGTGGCAGTCAGGCACTTCCCCTGCTGCTGGATGAGGTGGTCACTGAACAGCCAGGCCTGCAAGACAGGGACCGGGAAGCCTGAGTCACAAGTACAGCGATGGAGCCCTGGCCGCTTTGGCTCAGTGGATAGAGTGTTGGCCTGCGGACTGAAGGGTCCCAGGTTCAACTCTGGTCAAGGTCACATGCAGGGGTTGTGGGCTTGATCCCCAGTGGGGGCATGCAGGAGGCAGCCAATCAATGATTCTCTCTCATCATTGATGTTTCTACCTCCCCCTTCCTCTCTGAAATAATAAAAAAATATTTTTTAAAAAAGCACAGCAATGGATGCACAGGTTGGTTATGTGATATAGAAATATACTATATATTGTGGTACAGATTTCTGATAGGGGTTGGGGTGTGGATATTCACTGTACAATTCTCTCAATTTTTCCATAATAAAATAGTAGGGGAGTCTGGCTGGAGCTGGCCAGAGGGCTGTGGAGGAGAAAGACGGGGCATGGGACCAGGGTGGCCAAGAACCTTGACCTGCTCTGGCTTTGACCTGGGTGCATCAGCCTTCATTTTGTGCACACATGTCCTGGATGCCCTGCTGCCCGCCATAAAAGCTGACCGCAGCTGTGTCCCAGGAGAGACCTGGCACTGTTTGGGCAGCATTTCTCCCTCTGTAAGGTACAGTGGGCGGTGCACAGAGGGTCACACTGTCACAGGCTGGAAAGGAGAGGGGAACGTGGCCCAAGGAGCAGACCCAAGGAGCAGAGTGGGAGGACGGCTGGCAGGGTCCCTGGGAAAGTGGGTCTGTGGAGGGTGTAGATGGAGAGAGGATGAGCACGAGCAGAGGAAAGCCCCTTACCCCACTCTGGGTCCTAAGCCACTCACCTGGGGTGCTGGCGGGTTCTTGGCAGACCCCCTGCAGGTGCCCACTCCAAGCAGGAAGTTCCCGGCGGTATCCTGACCCTGGGACTCCAGGCAGTTAGCTCCTTGCTTAATGATGCCGGGGAGCACCTCCTTCACCGGGACCCTGAGGAGAGGCAAGGCCAGGCCTGTGTCCGGCCCTCCTCAGGGCTTACCCACGCTGCCCAGAGGGCAGCCCCTCAGCTCCTGGGGCACCAAGGTGCCAGGGGAAGGAGCACAGGTTGAGGGTGGGGGAGTGGGGGTAGGGGGGCAAACCTAGCTGGCAAGGAGGGGGGGAGGGGGAGAAGGGAGCAGGGATTCCTCAGGGAAGACAGGCCTGGGACCCCCTGGGTTCTGGGGAGCACCAGGAGCCCAGGGACTGCCGGGAGGCTGGGTCTGGGAGGACCCCGGGGAGAGAGCTTAGACCAGAAACCCAGCTCTCCCCGGCCCAGAACGAGGAGAGCCCGGGAGGGGCGGGGCCTGAACGGGGGCTCAGTAAGCAATCTCTCCCATCCAAGTACTAACCAGGCCCGACCCTGCTTAGCTTCCGAGATCAGACAAGATCGGGCGCGTTCAGGGTGGTATGGCCGTAGACTCAGTAAGCAATCTCAAAACAACAGGGATGGGGCGCTTTAAAGAGGCCAATGTAAAATAAATATGAAAATGCGTTCAATTTCACTAAGTGGCCTTAAAGAAGTACAGATTAGACAGCACTGTTTGATTACCACATAAGTATACATATACTGTGCATTTATATACATATAAAATATAGTATATATGTGATAATATATACTTAATGTGTATACATGTAAATATATATACTTAATACCAATGCCCAGTGTTGGCACTAGCTGTGGGATTGGATCATCTCCTTCCCTGCCGTTGAAAGCATAAATTAGCCTAACTGTTCTGGAAGGCAATGTGTTATTACTATTAGGTATCAAAGGCCTTACCAATGTGCACACCTTTGCCCTGGCCAGTTGTTCAGTGGTTAGAGCATCAGCCCGCAGACTGAAGGGTCTCGGGTTCGATTACGGTCAAGGGCGAGTACCTTGATTGTAGGCTCGACCCCTGGTGCCAGTTTGGGCACGTGCAGGAGGCAACCAATCAATGTGTCTCTCTCATATCCATGTTTCTCTCTCTGTCTGTCCCCCTCCCTTCCAATCTCTCTAAAAAAATCAATGGAAAAGAAGGAATCCTCTGGTGAGGATTAACAACAACAAAAATGTTCACACCTTTGACCTCATCATCCCCACTTCAGGAAACTTAATATCCTATGGTAGTAGTCACAGATGTGTGCAGAGATTTTGTTTAAAAGATATTCATCAGTGCTCGCTTCAGCGGCACATACACTCAAATTGGGACCATCTTCACCAGAGTGGCTGATTGCATGAAAACATTGAAAACCTGAAGATATCCAACAATAGGGGATGGACAAAGAAATCTGATGCATCTGCAAGATGGGAAACGCTTTAGCTATTAAAAATGACCGTGAAGGAATATCTGCTAATGTGGGCAAGTGTTCAGAGCATACTGTTAAGTAAAACAGGCATTTCAAAATACTATATCATTAAAACACTTTATATGCACAGCAAAAATATGCATGAACATGAACATACACACACACACACACACACACACACACACACTGACATAAGACACAGCGTCTTACCCTGTGGGCAGTAAACCAAGAAGGTGCCGGCCCAGCAGACACAGGTCTGTACACGTGGGTTTAGGAGGTTATACGTGATCTTGGATTGTGGACGCACGGGGGTGATGGGGAACCAGGAGGGCCTAGAGTCTGGCCATGTGCTAACCTTATCTGCCTCCCGTCACCTTGGTCGGGAAGAGAACTTGGGCAGAGGATGGGTGCAGGGACACCAGAGCACTCTGGCATTCTTCAGCACAGACATCCTCCTATAGGGTCTTGGCCAAACCAGGTCTCCCTCTTCCTCAGCGTTTCTCTCCCACACCCCGGCAGTCGTGTGGGCAGATATTAGAATCCCCTTTGGAAGGAAGTGGGTATCATTTGGGCCAACTGATCTCCTTTCTAAGCCCTGGCCTCTCCCCCTGAGCACTGAGGCATGAGCAGCGGACTGGGAAGAACTCACCGGGGTATGAATGAGGTGTGTGGTCTCTACCTTAAGTAAATCACGCTTTACGCTCACGCAGTGACAGAACAGAGGCTGACTTATGCTCCCCATTTAACACAGCTGGTCTCATCCACCGGCTGCCTTGGGATCGATCCATCCAGGCTTCTGACAGTGACAAAATATTCTTCCTCGTGGTCCTCGGGGGGTGACGTGGGGGACACTGCGTGGGGCCTGGGGTGAGGACTGGAAGGACACCTTCGATCCCCTCCCTCCCGACTCCGCCCCAGGCTCCCCAGCTCCAGGCCTGGAGTCCATGGCTCCATCCGCTTGCGGTGTGAACGCGGACAGAATGTAAAGCAATGGCCTTTCCCCTCAGAAATGACACGTCTGAACGAAACCATCCCCTCAGGAGTGGTTACTTGGGGAAGTCGTTTATTACACTTTTACAAATTAAAGTTCCTCCCTTCACCGCTGTCATCCAGGCAGCCTGGCGTGATCCGAGCTGCCAGCTCTTTTCTGAGGATCTGCCCTTGCCCAAATGGTTCTGGAATTCCTCAGAAACCGTGCCCAGTGTCCGTTTGCTTTTGTGACGTGTTTCAGTCCTGGACTGTTCAGTCCAGGAGGATATTATCTGGGTCCATCTAGCTTATTCACTGATCTTGCTTCTAACGTAACTATGGCTGTTTTTCAAAAATCTGATCTTCCCTTCAAAGAAATGCAAGCTCTGAGGGGTGGCGTGTCCTGGAAAGCCGCCCAGCATCCCTGGGAGAAAGCCTTGCCGTGGTAACCCGCCCCCACGCTGACAGCTACGGCAGGAAGAAATGCTGATTTCCACGTTATTATGGAGGCTTATTGACTATGCAATTCACTCAGTCAGAACCATTTATTGACAGCCCGTTTTGTGACAGGCACTGTTCGAGGGGCCGGAGATAAAGCAGTGGGCGAAGCAGATAAACTCCTCTGCCTTCCTGGAGCTTACAGCCAAGGGTGGGGAGAGGGCCACACAACTACCTGGCCAGGGGTGTGCTGGGTAATGACGAGGGCGACAGAGGAAGACGAAGCAGGAGCTGGGGATGGGGTGGCTGCAGATTCAGGGGAGGGGGTCCCTGAGAAGGGGACATTTGAGTAAGACGGGAAGGAGGTGAGGAAATGTGGATGTAGCCAAGACACCCCAAAGGATTTTGAAATAAGAAAGGAAGCATGGCTGTAGCACGGCTCAGAGGTTGAGCATAGACCTATGAACCAGGAGGTTACAGTTCGATGCTTGGTCAGGGCACAGGCCTGGGTTGTGGGCTCGATCCCCAGTTGGGGGCGAGCAGGAGGCTGCTGATCAATGATTCTCTGTCATTATTGATTTTTCTATCTCTCCCTCTTCTCTCCTCTCTGAAATCAATAAAGATATATTAAAAAATAAATAAATAATGTTTTTTGAAAGCGGCTCTACTGCACACGCCATTTGCAGGTTGCTTCCGGATTTGCTAGAGCAAACGCTTCCCGTGCGTTTCCAGGCTTTACAGTGACAATGTTAAGGGATGCACAGTATTTGTTTAAGATCGCTGAGTCATGATTCATGGAACCCAGCCCCCATTGCTGATTGCTCCTTGATTTCTCCCCCAGCAGCAGAGAAGCCTGCAGTGAATGTGTACTTGTCAATAGTTTGTTTTTGCTTCAGCTGCTTCATTTCCTTAGAATGAACGCCCAGAAGGGAGAGAACAGAGCAAAGGGGCATGCCGGTTTCTGTGGCCTTTGCTACACACTGCAGTGCTGTTCGCTAAAGAGACAATGTCTGTTTCTAGCTCTAAGACCCAGTCTGTTAACTCCTGGTAACAGCCTTCCAGCTCCCCCTGAGCCTTCCCATGAAGATAAACGTGGACAGCTTGAAAAGCCAGCCGGACAGCCCGGGATGGGGAGACTCCGGGCCAGGGGTCCCCCAAGCTGCCGGCCCCCACCCAGGTCAGATGCCCAGGCGGCACTCACGTGAGCTCTGGGTAGACGTTCTCCAGGTACCAGCTGAAGGACTTGCAGTTCATCTTCTTCCTCTGCTCGATCCTCGAGGCCACACTGAAGGAGGGGGCCAGGCTCAGGCTTGGGCCAGTGGGCACGGGAGGAAGCCCCCGGGGGGACTGGCCGGGGTCTCTCCCTCGCGCAGGCCAGGGCCAGGAGGCTGGGTCCCAGCCCGCCCTCCAGCCTCAGCCACCTGTCTCAGGTCATTCTCGGACTATTGAGTTCACCCAGGTGGTCTGGCCACTCCTCATTTCTCTACTCAAATTCCTGCTCACCTTTTAAGACCACCAGCCCAGCCAACAGGGGGCCAGGCTTCCGTCTCCTCCCTCCTGGAACCCTCAGCCAGCATCTCACATACCCTCCGCACAGGCCCTTCCTTCCACAGAGAGCAGAGCCGTATGAACTCGAGCTTGCCTTCTGGGCACTGCAGCTTAGCAGAAAGGGGCTGACAGCAAGAGGAACAGGCTGCAGAGGGAAACCTAGCCAATCAGACCACCTGAGTGTCGATGGGCACACAGTGTGGTCTCCTCACCTTCCTCAGCGACACCGACCATACCGACCACTGACAGGCGCCTCACCGCCTCTGTGGTGAGCCTCCGTTTCTTCTCCGGTAAACGGAAAATGTAACCACCCACCAAGGAAGGCTTTGGCGAGAATCAAATAAGTGAAGGGTCGTAAGTGCCTGGCACAGGGTAGGTCCTCATAAATGCTAGCTCCCACAAAAATAAGCAGTCCGTGACAAAACTCTTTTTAAGAGATAGCTATAACTAAACAGAGGGAGGAAGAGTCACTGATGATCCCTAAGAATTCATTCTGACCACCACCTTAAATAAGAAATAGGCGCATCTTACATTATGATCAAGTTTCCCTGTATGCACATTTAGGTGGACACACAGATGCATATAACTGAAATAAGAGTTTCGCAAAAAACAAACAAACAAACAAACAAAACAAAAAAAATCACCCCACAATACTACCCTCACTGCCATCGCCTGTTATTTTCTATTCCGTTCTGTACTGGTCTACAGTGTTCTCAGTCCTTCTTGCTTTTTTTTTTTTTTTTAAACAATGCTAATGACAACCCTCTAAATTAATTTTATAACCGATCTGCGTTTTGAAAATGCTTCACTAGACTGTAGTCATAACAGTTGGAAACAGGAAAACAGGCTCACAGCTCTCAGACACATTCGGAACCACAGGGGGCGGAGACAAAGCCCTGGGTGTCTTCTGCCAATGGTTCATCCTTAAGCCCTCCCACAGAGGTCCCTCTTCCTGCAGGCAGTTCCTGCGCAGACTCTTTCTCACCAACAGCCCTCTGCTCATTTCCCCCCACGGATCGCATCCTCATCAGGACCAGCGTCTCGTCTCTGCATTGCACACGGAGCGGGGGCTCCGATTCTAACCACGCGGAGCGCCCACACGCTGTGTTCTGGCTGAAGTTGCGCGAATGCGGGTGGAGGGAGGCCCACGGGGCGGGGGGAGGCCCACCTGCCGAAGGCCTTCCCGATGGCCGAGGGCCGGGCCTCGTAGTAATACTGCTTGTACTCGTCCATCCACACCTCCGCGGTGCGCTTGGTGTTCCTAAAGGGAGAGGAAGGAGCAAAAGCAGGTCACCGCGGGGGCGAGAGGCAGGGTTAGGGTCAAGATCAGCTCTGCGCGTTGATGAGACCATGGGTGGCAAAAGTCTCAGGGGAGGATCCAGAACAAGACGGATTGGGATGGTGTAAATGAGCACCATCTTTCTGGAGAACAATCTGTCACTATCCACCAACTTATGCATACTCTGTGACGCTCCACACCCAGGAATCTATTCCACCCACAGACCTGCACGTGGGCAATAAGGACGCGCACAAGAATGTTTGTTTAGTAAGTGTTGGCAACAATCTCAAGGCCCATCGGTGGAGGAAAAGGGACTACTCCTACATGACGGGGCCCGGGGTCACCCTGGGAAACAATGCCGTGCTGGATCCGCTCTGGCGGGGAAGGGTGTCTATAACTCAGTGTGAGCGGCAGAACAGCAAGCCGCATAAAATCACAGAGCAGGATGCCATTTACATAAACACACAAACCCACGGTGTACATGCCCCCCGCCCCCCCCCCCCCCACCTCTCTCTCTGTTTCTCTCTCCATGAACTGTAATGTGGAAATGTATGAAAAGGGCTGTGGCTAGGGATATGGATGGGCAGACGCTGAACAACTCGGAGTCAGGACATGGCGCCTGTGCCATGTGAGTGGGCCAGCTCCCAGTTGGTCATTTGGCTGGTTTTCCAAGACCCTCAAGGACAAAGATAGTCAAGGCCAGAGAGACCAGGTGGCAACAGCCCACCTTCATCCTTCCACCCGGAAAGCACCTGGGAGGGCTGTGGGGGAACAAGCCCCAAAGGCACGGAGCGGCCGGCTCCCAGCTCGTGCCTGGTCTGGGCCCCACCTGATGTAGGTGAGGGCGTTGCCCTCGGGGAAGTTGTAGGGATGCCGCTTCCTGAAGACATGGCCCACCCGGCTGCAGGGCACGATCTCCAGGCTCCCTCCGCACATCCACACCCGGAAGGAGAGCTCTGCGGGAGAGGGAGAGGGAGAGGGAGGTCAGCCGGGGAGGAGCCCGCGGTAAGTCCCGCTGCGTGAAGATGGGGAGGGGCTGGCTGCCCTTCTCCTGTCTCACTGCAGGCACCTGCTGGGGTCAGAGCACCTGGGCTGTGTACATACGTGCACTCACTGCTGACCTCCCCACATGCCTGTGCACACACACCCTCCCCACACACCCTCCCCACACACATACACACACACCATACACCCTCCATACACACACATACTCCCCACATACCCATCCCCCCACATTCTCCACACACACACATATCCCCCTACACCACACATACACACCACCACACATACACACACCACACACACATTCCCTCCACAACCACACATACACACCCTGACACACACCACACATACACATACACAGACACCCTCCACAAAAACACCTTCTACATACATCACACACACACACACCCTCCACACACTCTCCATATAATGCTCTTCACATACACCCTCTTCACACACACCACACACATCAAATACAGACATCTTACCCATACACCCTCCCCACATACCCTTCCTCCTCCCCCACACATTCTCTACACACACACCCTCTACACACCCTGACACTCACCACATATACCCCTTCACATACCCTCCACAAAAACACTGTTCACACATCACATATACCCCCTCCATACATACCACACACATCATATACAGACATCTTACCCACACACCCTCCCCACATACCCTCCACATACACACCCTTCACACACCACACATATTCACACCCCCTCCACAAAAACACCCTTCACACATATCACACACACTCCCTCCACACATACCATACACACACACACCCGCTACACACTCTCCATACAATGCCCTTCACACACACCACACACACCATATTCAGACCTTTTCCCACACACCCTTCACACACTCTCTGCCATCATACACACCCTCCACACAGACACCCTCCACACACGCTCCCCCACCACACACACACACACGCTGAGCTCTGGGAGAGCAGTGGGAACGCTGTGAAGGAACACCAAGACCACAGGCAGAAGGAAAAGGGAACCCAATGGCAGATCGCTGCCAGCCTCTGTCCGGAGCCCCATCCAGACATGAGCTAAGGGAGAACACAGCTGCTCCGGGGCCTGTTCTGGGCACCTGCGAGGTTGGAAAGCTAGCCATCAACCAAGCCAGCTGGCTGCCCTCCTCCCTCCTGCCCGGGTGCCATGTGCAGGCTGCTGGCCCTCCTCCTGTGGGAGTGGTGATGATGCTGAACGAGCATTTGCCCAGGAGCAGAATCTGCTCTGTCAGATGCAATGAGTACAAAGGAGAAAAAAGGGGCCCGTAAGGGGTGGGAGAGGGCGAGTGGCAGTGGGTGCAGGGCTATGGTTTTAATTGGGCTGATTAGGGAAGTGGTCCCTGGAAGGGGGCGTCTGAGCTAAGGCTGAAGGAGGTGAGGACTGCGGCTCCCAGGGGAAGGGCATTCCGGCAGAGGGATAAGCAAGGGCCAAGGCCTAGAGGGAAGAGCACGGCTGGCAAGGTCAAGGCTCAGCAAGGAGGCCCGGTGGCCGGAGCGGAGTGAGGTCGGGCAGAACTGATGGGGTGTGATTGCCGGGGAGTGAGGCCAGGCAGAGCCGATGGGGTGTGATTGCCGGGGAGTGAGGCCGGGCAGAGCCGATGGGGTGTGATTGCTGCAGAGTGAGGCCGGGCAGAGCCAATGGTGTGTGATTGCCGGGGAGTGAGGTCGGGCAGAGCCGATGGGGTGTGATTGCCGGGGAGTGAGGCCGGGCAGAGCCGATGGGGTGTGTTTGAGGGGAAAGGCAGGAGTCAGGATTTGGGTTTTGCTCTGAGTGATGCAGGGGCCCCAGCAGGGCCTTGAGCAGTGGAGTGACAAGATCTGACTATGCTTCCAAAGATCCCAAATGTGACTCCCAAGGATTTCACCTGCACCCTTCCCATCCTCCTCCTCTGCTCCCCCTTTCCCCCCCCACCCCAAACACACACACACACACACACACACACACACACACACACACACAAACCCTTAAGGCAGACTCCAGCCCTGGGCGTGGCTCTCCTCAGGCACCAGGAATGAGCCTGTTTGGGCCTCTCCCTTTCTTCAACGAAGAAACACAATGAAAGGCCCTGACCCACCAGCAGCAGGGTCTCCCAGCTCAAAACTATGGCCAGCGGAGACATTGCTTTGAATTTCTTCTAAGAAACAAAACCGTCTCCAGAACCACTCCACGGTTCACCTTTCAAGTCTCCCCGCCACTGAGCCCTTGCCTCAGGCAGAGTTTGAAGTTAGCTATTTGATCATTCACTTGTTTCTCTGTCAGACCCCAGCCTAAAAACAAAAAAAAAGAAAGAAAGAAAGAAAAGAAGGAAGGCCTCTGGATGCAGGAGCAACCCTTCGACCCTTGCTTCTCAGTCTGTAAGTCCTTACAGGAAACTGGCTTTGCCAAAGCTCCCTTCAGGCTGAGACCCAGGACACAAAGGAGGTCACTCAGGCCTACACACATGAAAGGTCAGAATGCAAGGCTCGCCACACCCCGTTCCTAAGTGAAAATGCTCCTGGTTTTCCTGGTTTTGGTTTAGAATCGGACATGGATTTTTGTTGTTTTAATATATTCTTATTGATCTCAGAGAGAAAGGGAGAGGGAAAGAGAATCATTGATTGGCTGCCTCCTGCATACCCCACACTGGGGATCAGAGCCTACAACTCGGGCATGTGCCCTGAACTGATTCCAACCTCCTGGTTCGTAGGTCAGCACTCAACCACTGAGCCACGGCGGCTGGGAGGGACCAGGCCTGATTTAAACCCCACTGCTCATCTGTTTCCTGATCAGGCAGAGAGAAGAAAAACCTGCACCTCGTGTCTCAGACACACAGACTGTGACTGATCACACCTCCCAACACGTAGGAGGCTCTGATCTAGGTGTGCCACACACCTGCGAGACATGGAGTTTCCTGACTGGAAGGCAGCGTCCACCTCAGATTTCTCACCTGTGAAATGGGTGCGATACCACCAGCCCTATTTACTTTGAAAGCAGCCTGGGTAGGATGCAAAAGAGAGCAGTGAGAAAAAGCGCTTCCAAGGACCAGGTCCCTGCAAGAGCAAGAACAGGCCTCTGATTTACAACCTCAAAGTACCTGCCCCGCTTCTTGGACACCTGCAGGGCCCCTTGGCACCTTCTCCACCTGCTCCTAGTCCGGAGGCTGCCTGAGTGGGCTGCACCACTGGGCTTCCTAGCTGAGGGGCACAGGTTCAGCCAGCGGAGGCACCAGCAGGAGATCAGCAGGGGGAGAATGAGGTTGGGTGTTCTCCCCAACCTGGGAGCTGTGGGCTGGCTACAGGTGCCCCAAGACCACAATTCCTGATGGATGGCGCTCCTCCCCATCTTTCAGACCCGGGGGTGGTGACACCCTCAGGTGCAGTCACCAGCCTTGCCCAACACTAAGCTGCTCCTGTGGTTCTCTCTCTCTTGCCCACACTCTACCTAATAAAAGAGTAACATGCTAATTGAATACCTTCACGACATCCACCAGCTAATCAGGAGTGAGCATGCAAAGTAACTCAACAAAGATGGTGGGTTAATTTGCATACACAGGCACCAAGTGGCCGGGGACGAGTGGGATGCAGGCGTTCTGCACCATCCCAGCCTCTCCTGGCCTCTGGGCAGCGTGGGAAGGCAAAAGGTGGCTCCGAGCCAGAGTGAAAAGTTGCTCTGGCCAGAACAAAGGCAGTGCCAGCAGCCAGGGGAAAGAAAGCCCATTCTTGCACAAATCTTCATTAGTCGTTTAATAACCCTCTTAAATTATCCACATTGGGTGTTCCACCTTTCTCTGGCCTTTAACCTGAACCTCACCAGCAACCCTGGGAAGTCACTGGTTCTTCCCTTTCCTTCTGGGGTTAGAGAGTTCCTGCAGCCTCATAAGTAATGATAATGGCTACCGGCACTGTGCCATGCATTTTATTTATTTTAAATATTTTTATTGATTTTGGAGAGAGAGAAAGAGAGAGAGAGGAAGAAAGAGTGTGTGTGAGAGAGAAACATAGATGAGAGAGAAACATCAACCGGCTGCCTCCTGCATGCTCCCTACTGGGGATCGAGCCTGACACCCAGGCATGTGCCCTGACCAGGAATGGAACCAGCGATCTCTCAGTGCACGAGATGACACTCAACCAATTGAGCCACACTTGCCGAGGTGCCATGCATTTTAACTCATCTTCTCACTCAGTACAGCCCCTTGAGGAAACTGAGGCTTAAGGAGACTTTAACTTGCCCAGGGCTGAAAGCTTGTAAGTGGTAGGATGTTCACCCAGTAACCCAGGGTACTGGTTAAATGTAAGCGGCGGGATCAGATGGCCAGGATTTGCACCCAGGCTTACATTTAACCAGTGCCCTCTACTGAACACACTCCCAGACTTTCTGAGGGAGAAGCAACGGGTGTTTAAGCTGTGGTCCATGATGCAGCCTGTATGTTCTTCCACATACACATCTAGCCATGTGGCCACAGACTCCTCCTAACCACCTACTTCTCTTTGTTTACTAGCTGTGTGGTTCTGAACAAACCACTTAACCTCTCTGTGCCACAGTTTTTTAAGTTAGTAAAGTGGGGATAACAGTGCTTCCCTCAGAGGGTCATTGTGAGGAGGAAGTCCTTAGAACAGGGCCTTACAAACACAGAGCTCAGAGTTACCCGTTATTAATACCGTTAACGTTTCCCAACTTACCGAAGTTCTCTCCCCCCCAGATGTCCATCTGGGCATCATACTTTCCCAGGTGGTTAAACCAGGACTTGTCAATCACGAAGATGCCTCCAGCTATGACGGGCGTCCTGGGGGATGAGAGAGGCAACACGTGAGCTTCGGAAGCTGGAAGCCCCTGCTCGTGGCCCCAGGGCCCCAGGGCCCCAGGCCCCCAGGCCCCGGAATCCCCTGCTTGCAGAGTCCCTGGGGCCCAGAACAGATTCCGCACTTAGACTGTAGGTTCCCAGAAGTCCCGGTGAAGGATCCGGCTCGCAGTAGCCACCCCGGCCCCTGGCCCAGGGAAAGGAGGCTCTCTCTGGAGCTCCCAGCAGCCCTGACCTTATGGGCTTGTTGGGGTCTGTACGGGCAATCTTCTGCTCCAGCGGGATCTGCTCCCACTTGAAATGCAGGCTCCAGTCGAATCCTAAGGGACAGAGGAGGGTGAGGATGGAGCTCAGGGCTGAGCCCTTCGGTGGCTGTTGGCCCCCCACTCTGCCACCCCTGAGAGTCTCCCGGGATCCGAGCCCAGCTCAAAGGCCGTGGGCCATTTGTGCAGTCATCCCTTCATTCAGAATGAGACAGGTCTCTGCCTCTGCAGAGTTCCCACCAGGACGGAGACGACAAGATCAATCAATGAATGGATAATATGTCAGTCGGGAGTGGAAAGTGCTAAAAAAAATAAAATAAAGGAAGGGTGCCCACAGTATTCTGGTAAGGGCAGTCAGACGTTGCCCTCTGTGGAAGTGACATTTGAATATAGACCTGAATGAAGGACTCACCCATGCGGGTTTCTGGGAAAGGGAATTCCAGGCAGTAAGTGCAAAGGCCCAGAGGTGACGTCCCAAAGGAGAAACGCCTGGCTCCCTTGAGAATCCCACTCAATCCCAGGATCGAATTAATGGTTATGTCCACTTATTGGAAGTCTGGGCCCCAAATATAACATCCACTCTGCCCACGCGCTCCCAGCAATAGGTTCTCTGGAACAGTCTGTTCCATAGAACTTTCGGCAATGATGGACATCTTCCGTATCTGCACTGTCCATCTTCCATATCTGCACTGTCCAATATGATGCACACCAGCCACGTGTGTCTAGTACAACTAAGAAACTGGATTTTGGACCTTTTTTTTTTTTTTTTTAAACATCTCTCCTTTGTTGCCTGAGAGATGCTTAAGGGGGGGGGGGGGGAAGATGCTTAAGGGGGTTTTATTGATTTTAGAGAGGAAAGAGAGAGGGAGAGACAGAAACATCGATGAGAGAGAATCATTAATTGGCCGCCTCCTGCACTCCCCCTACTGGGGATCGAGCCCGGAACCCAGGCATGTGCCCTTGGCTGGAATCGAACTTGGGACCCTTCAGTCCGCAGGCCAATGCTCTATCTGTGGAGCCAAACCAGATGGATTTTGGATTTTATTTACATTTAATTAATCTAAATTTAAGTAGCTAAATGTGGCTTTTGTCTATTGTATTGGACCATACAGCTCTAAAGTCTTGAGCAGAGCTGTCCAAAAGAAATATAATGCAAGCCACAGTTGCAATTAAAATTTTCCTAGCCATATCAAAAAGCAACAAGAACATATTAAATTAATTTACATAATACCTTTTAAACAAAATATACCCAAAGTATTATCATTTCAACTTGTAATCAATATAAAAAGTTACTAATGAGATATTTTACATTCTTTCATACTAACACTTCAAAACCTGGGACGTATGTTATACTTATAGCACATCTGAATTCAGACTAGTCCTATTTCAAGACCTCAACAGCCCAACGTGGCTTATGGCTACCGTATCAGACAGCACAGATCCAGACCACTTCCAGGGTTAGGAATTCACACAAGGTTGAGGGTTCCTCTTCCCCCACAACAAAACAGCTGTCGTATCGTGTCCATCTGCCAGGACTTGGCCATGGTCCTGGGCTGTCAATGCTTCGGGGGAGGGAGAGACTAGCTTGGCTGCCACTGTTGGCTCGGCCCTTTGTCCCCACCCCAGGGCTCAACCCAATCCCTTTTCGTTTTCTGGAAGTGAGGGTGTCCAGAGACTCTCCGGCACAGCTGGGAAGAAGAGCATCCAGCCAGCGCGTGGCCTGCCCTCACCTGCCTGGCTTCTGGTCTAGAGCCCCTCCCTGGGGAGCAGGACCCACCTCCGCGAAGGTCAGCAGATGCAGCAAGGTAAGCAAAGTTGTCCAGGCTGATGACATCAATGATGGGGCTCACCACGCGGGTGTGGTCCTGGGAGAGAGAAGATGAGGCGGTGTGAGGCCAGGGACTCTGTGAACAAAGGGCCAGCCGCCTGCTCTGGGAGGAAGGTCTCTCCGAGGCCCAAGACCATGCACTCAGCATTTCCTGCAGGGACGGGGCAGGCTCCCGGGAGGGGTCCCGTATCGTCACATCCGAGCTCCTGGAAGGTCCCACCTGGGCCCATGGGCACAAAGCTCTCCCAGCCTCTTCCTCTCACGTCATGGTGAGCCCCGCTGGAACCTCACCTCCTCACCGAAGCTTTCCCTGAGGGCTTCAGGCCGAGGGCTTCTTCCTCCTTAAAGCTGCTCTCACAGTTACAGGCTAGACGATTCCTGGGACAGTGAGTCACATGCTGCCTGAGGTAGTTCTTTTGTCGCTGGTTTGAACTGTTGTTTTATTATTGTCTCCACTTTGTACATGTGTGGCTTGGGCCTTCCCAACTGGGCCAGCAGCAGCTTGGGGGCAGGGACCCGGAGTTCCCTGGGTTCCTTTCAGGCCTTATCCACTTCAAGGTCAGACTTACTACTCCCTTCATCACCTCTAAAACATCGGTGGTAATGCTGATTTTACTAAAGTTCCGTTTAAAAAAAAAAAAATCCTCACCCGAGGAGTGAGGATATTTTTTTCCACTGATTTTAGGGAAGGTGGAAGTGGGGGGGGGGGGGGGCAGGTGGGGAGAAAAAATGTCTATGTGATAGACATATTGATTGGTTGCTTCCCATAGGCACCCCAACCTGAGACTGGGACTGGAACCTGCGACCCTCTGGTGCGAAGGCCAACACTCTAACCACTGAGATCACTGGCCAAGGCTAAAGTTTTTTTTATTGGGGGGAAGGGGGTGTGTACTGGTGGTGGTGAATTGTCATATACCACATGTGAAACTTAGCGCCCTCTATCAGCCCTCTGTGGAGGGACCTGGGCCAGAGCCCCTTCTTCCTCTCCTTCCTCCCACTCTGCATTGACCTGAAAATCCTCTTGTCTGAAACTTGGAATCTAGCTCTGCCCCTCAGTTCACACCCCGTCTCAGGGCGACAGAAGCCTGGGAGGTGGAGGACCAGGGAGACCATCCATGGTTTCTCTGTGGGGCCTCAGCTTATTCTTCTTAGAGACTTTTATATACTGAGGTACGATTCCCATTTTCATAGCAATTTTATTAGATATAATTGATATACCATAAAATTTATCATTTAAAAGTGTGAAATTTTATTTTTATTTAGTGATTTTTAGAAAGAGAGGAAGGGGGAGAGAGAAACATCCATTTGTTACTCCACTTATTTATGCATTCATTGGTTGATTCTTGCATGTGCCCTGGCCAAGGATTGAACCCACACCCTTGACGTATCCAGGTGTAGCTCTCACCAGTGGAGCTGCCCGGCCAGCGCTCAGTATAGTCACAAGGATTTTAGAATAGTCACAAGGTAGTGCAACCACTATCTAATTCCAGGACATTTTTATCACCCCCACAAGAAGCTCCGTATGTATCCATTAGCAGTCACTCCCCCCTACACCTGCCCTCTAGCCCCTGGCAACCACTAACCCCCTTTCTTTTTCTATGAGTGTGTTTATTCTGGCTATTTCACGTAAATGCAATCATATAATGTGTGTTCTTTAGTGACTAGTTTCATTTACTTAGAATCAGGTTTTCAATGTTCCTCCATGCTGTGGTATGTATCAGCACCTCATTCTTTTGTGTGGCTGAATAACATTCCATTGTATGGATATACCACATGCTGTTCACCATCCATCAGTTGCTTCCATGCTTTGCCTGTTCTGAATAATACTGCTCTGAGCACCGGGCACCAGTTGTTGTGGGAATGTTCTCGTTCCTCTTGGGTTATATCTAGCAGTGGAGTTGGTGGGCCATCTGGTAACCCTGTTTAAACTGCTGAGGAGCTGCCAGACTGGTTTCCACGGGGCCACCCTGACATTCCCACCACCAATGCATGACTGTTTTTGTCCCCATCCTCACCAGCACGTGCTACTGTCCATCTCCTTTATTACAGCCATCCTGTTAGGTATCTCGCTGTCGGTTGGACTTGCATTTCCCTAATGACTGAAGAATGTCAAACACCTTTTCATGTGTGTGTGGGCCATTGTGCATCTTCCTTGAAGAAATGTCCATTCAAATCCTGTGCTCATTTTTAGATTGGGATGCTTGTCTTTTGATAGTTGAAGTTGTAATCATCTCATCTGTCCAAAACCTCCCCATTCTACGTAACAGCAGGCACAGAGGAGGGGCCCCCTGTCCTCTTCTCTCCTTGAGAACGCTGCTCTCTCTCCTCCCTCTTTCTCCGGCTTCCCAGCCTAACCCGCCCCACCCCTACCTGGCCCAGCGCAGGCCCCTGCCTCCCCAGGAGGAAGTCAACCATGCCCATTCCTGTCATATGTTTATGGCTCACTCAGGCTTTCCTCCCGTTTAATTCTCACAGCAACTGGATGGGACAGATAATACAATTATCCTCATTTTCAGATGAGAAGCTCAATGAGGTGGTCACTCAGGAGGCTGCAGGCCACTTAGGCTCCTCCTCTGCCTGCCCAACGTCAAAGACGGTTCACACCCCCTCGCGCCAAGAACCCGAGGGGCACATCCCAGAGCCAGAGCTCCCCCGGGGACAGACGACTCACCTCCTTCACCCGCTGCAGCAGGGGCTGCAGCCACTCAACGTTCACCTCACAGTGGCTGTCCAGGAAGGTGAGGACGGCGGCCGCGGCCACGTCCGCCCCGCGGACCCGGGACCGGATCAGCCCTGCAGGGGAAGCGGACGGATGGGAGGCGCTGAGCCCATCTGCTTCCCAGCCATCTCACAGAGTGTCCGGGCGCTCCGCCCTCGGGACCGCAGCTTCCCGAGTCACCGTGATTGAACTTGACTTTGTACTTATTTCCTCTCTTTTCCTTTCTCTCGTCCATATCCAAGAAGCATCATTACTCCAAGGCCATTCTCAGAATGGCCTCCGTGTGCTAGACACCGGGCTGGGCTCCGGGGACACACTGGTGACCAGTCAGAGTTCGGGGCATGGGAACTGCAGTACAGAGTGGTGTAACACCAAAGGAGAACCAGAAAGCAAAGCCTCTCCCCACCTCCGGGAACCTCACGCGGTCCCGTCACGTGTGACACGGAAGGACTCCTCTGTAGGAGGACAGGCTGGAGTCAGCACACGCCCCTTCACTCACCTTACGCATGTGTAACCGCTCTGAGCCTCAGCTTATCACCTTGAGGTTCAGAGAGCACAATCCCTGCCTGTCGGGCGGAGTGCCCGGTGCCCAGGAGGCCTACATTGTTAGATTCTGCCCTGCGTCCACCCCTTTCCCCATGGCTCACCCATGGCTCATCGACAGTCGGACAACGGCCCGGGCAGGGGTGGGGAACTACCTGGTCAGGAGAGAGGAGGCCCCGCTGGCCCTGCTAGGACAGGCTGGAGGGAGTGTGGCCTCTGCCCCACCCTTTTAATCCAGAGGTAGAGCTATAAAGCACCTAACTTAAACCTCCTTAACTACGTAAATTCACATCTATGTTGGGCAAAACCCCAGGGAATAGCATATTCCCACACTAAAGGCACCTCACAACCCTGGATAGAAAATCCTCACTTATCGCAGTGCATAGGTTCTGTGACTTTAAGTGAAATGACATATAACAAAACCAGATTTTTTGCCATAAGCAAGAATTGAGTTCCTATAGCAACTCATCAATGTTATAATGAAACCATATTATTTGAGAACTTACTATACTCAGAGATTTCTCTCTCAAGGTCCATTCCACTATGAAGGTCCCCTCAGCTTGACTGGTTTTTCTTAAATATGCCCATCACATAAACACATCTCTGTCTCTCTCTCTCTCTCTCTCTCTCTCTCTCTCTCTCTCTCACACACACACACACACACACACACACACACACCCCTACCATCAGTGGCTCCCTACCATCTGCCTTATCAAGTCTAAATGCCTTTCTCTGGCTTAAGGTCCTCTGTCATCTGCCGTCACTCCGCCCATTCCGCTGCTAACCAGACCCGGATTCTCCTGGGAAGGGAGTGTGAGCAGAAGGAGGTGAAGAGGCTGGGCTTTGGGGTGAGCCCCCTCCCTGGATTGGGATCTGGGCTCCTCTATTCTTCCCCACCCTGGGGAAATTACCGAACCTCCTCAAACCCCATTCCCTTATCTACAAAATGGGGGTTATGGGCTATTATGAGGGCTGACCATGAGAGAGCAAAAAAAAAAGTGAACGCCTACGGCAGGATCAGTGCTCGGAGGAGGGCTACTAGCATTCCCTGTGTGCTTCACCTGACCCTCGACCTTCGACCTTCGACCTTCGCCTCTGCCTGCGATGAACATCCCAGAGCCTGGAAAGCCCTCCTTTGCTCGCTGTCTCACCGCGCCCCTCACCCAGTCAGGGCCCACTCCCTGATCAACCCACTTCCTCTGGCGCCCTCTCTTCTGATCTCCACCTGAATCGCTATAACCAGCCTGGTGCTGTGAATGCTGACCCCTCGGCTGGATCAAAGCTCTCCAAGGGCAGGGCCCACGTTTTAGACTTCCTTTGCGTCCCCTAGAGAGCGCAGTCTTATGCTGTCGTTGATGCCCAAACACCTCTTAGCTACAAATGAAGTCGTCTGCTTTATCCCACCCTTTGATTGTCCCAAAGCACTTCTATGTAGCCTATCTCATTTAATCTTACAATCACCGCGCAAGGCAGAAGGGGGACTATTATCATCCCCGTCTCCCAGCAGACCAACTTGCCTACAGTCATGCCGGGAGGGAGGCTGGCCTGAGGCACAGGAGGCTCTTTCCAGAGACTTTGGTTCTGGCCACGGGAAAGCACAGGGCCGTGCTGGTTCGCATGACACAGCACCCAAAGGGAGTGGGCGTGCAGAGGTCTAGGCCCAAACGGGTCCGCGGGGGCACCCAGGGTCCAAGACTTACCTTCCCTCCGGTCGTTGCGCAGGCACTTGACCTTGGGGATCCTGGTCAGGAGCAGACAGTCTTCGGCTGAGGGTGGAGAGGAGGAAGCTCACTGAGATCACAGGTGGCGTGGCCACCACGGGGACTGCCCGGCCCAGGGGAAGGGCTGGGGCCGGGAGGCTGCAGGAGCGTCCTCCCCAGTGGCCCTGTGTCCCAGGCCACACTAAGGCCCGCCTGTACTTGTGGCTTCACCCCCAGGGGCGCCAGCACGGTCACGTGTCTAACATCTGTGGAGCTAGACTAGGGGTGTCGAACTCAGTCAGAGAAGGGGCCAAAATCTAAAATCCAGCCTAAATCGCGGGCCGAATGGTTTACTGAACAGTCATAAACTGACACTGTCATAAACTGACAGCGGAGTGCAGTGATGACAGCGCGGTGCGGGCCACGTTGCAAGGCCTGGCGGGCTGGATTTGGCCCGCGGGCCTTGTGTTTGGCACATGTGAGCTAGACTGACAGGTCAATCTTCGCCCTGTGCCGGTTGTAATAAGGAAGGAGGCTGCTGATGCTTCAAGTGTTTAAAAATGTCACCTCACTGGTGTCCCATCACAGAAACACCACTCTTGCCCCTCCTTGCAGTGCCGGGAAGGGACCCCAGGAAAGACCGAAGACTCCAGTGGCAGGGCAGAGGCCGGCAGGTGGAGGCCGGGACAACCTCCAGAGGGCTAGCCTCCGCATTCTGGGGAGAGGGGGGTCTGGAGGGGGCAACGAAAGAAGGTGGGTACTTACGATCTGAGCTGAAGTCATCCACTAAAATGATCTCCTGGATCAGGTGGGCAGGCGTTCGGTTCAGGACACTGGAGCAGGGACGGGGACAGAGGAGCCCAGATTTAGGGGCCACTTCGGTTTACTTCTCCCTGCCATGGGGCTACCTTCCCCCCACTGGCCAAGGGCAGCAGCTTGCAAACCTCTGGGCACTGATCAATGGATGAGCAGCACCGTGTTCCTCAGGCTCTGCTAAGGGCCCAGCTGACCTGCGGTCCGGCCCCTCAGGCCCCTGGAACCACCGGGTGGGGGGTGAGGACTGCCCTAGTCTGGTGGTTGGGGCAGGACCTGCAGCTGCGCTGGCTGCCTGCCCGGGGCCACCCCCGCTGACAGAGATACCTGCCCGGAAGGCTCCTGAGGAGTCAGGAGAAGTGTTCTCAGGAAGCCCCTGGCGCTTTCCCTCCCATCACCCCCCCCCCCCTCTCCTCCCTGGGAAAGGAAACCCAAGCTTCTGTTACCCCTGGAATACCACGGGGCGTGCCTTCTGGAGTCCCGTTCTCCTCTAAGCTCATTAAAGAAGCCGGCTGAGTAGGAGTTAGACCTGACCACAGGGCCACGCTCTCTGAATCACCGACAGGTGCCTCCTGAGCTGGCACCATCCGCCCGAGGCCTCACGTCCAGCCCTACCTCTCCCCGTTCCTGACCCTGGATTCCTGCCCTCCTCCCAGGAACCTGACCTTGTCTGGGACTGTGCACCTTGCTAACAACTGACTCTGGGGTCTCCCTGACTCTGATTCACCAGCCCCGGCTTCTCAGAAGGCAGGACTCCCCCTCTCAGGGCCCGCTGGTCTTCACCTGTCTGGCCACAGCACCTGATCTCAATTACCCGCCCCCCCCCCCCCCCCGCCCCCCAGCTCAGCAGACCGCCCGGGCTGGGGGACCGGCCGCGGAGACAGGTCCCGAGGGGGCTCACCTCTTCACGGTGCGCAGCAGGGTGGACCGGGCTTCGTTGTGGAAGGTGATGATGACGCTGGTGGCCGGCAGGTCCGAGGAGTAGGTCAGGGACGGACAACTGGGAAGGGAGCAGAGAGGTCAGAGGGCAGCTGTGGGAGTGTCCTCAGGGCAGGTTCTGAGGCTCGTCTTTGTCCAGCCTGCGGCCCCCGCCCCAATGACATTTGGTAGGATCTGGAGAGCAGTCACCCCGGCCTGCTGTGCTGTGAATGCCTCCCTCTCACTGCCCATCCTAACAGCTGGCTGCTGACACCAGGCATGGGGCAGCTTCACCTTCCCTCTCCGCCCCTGTCTCTGCCCCCCCGCCCCTGTCTTTGCCCCTCCGCCCCTGCCTCTGCCCCTCCGCCCCTGCCCCTGCTTCTGCCCCTCCGCCCCTGCCTCTGCCTCTGCCCCTGCCTCTGCCCCTCCGCCCCTGCCCCACCGCCCCTGCCTCTGCCTCTGCCCCTGCCTCTGCCCCTCCGCCCCTGCCCCTGCCTCTGCCCCTCCGCCCCTGCCACTCTGCCCCTGCCTCTGCCCCTCCGCCCCTGCCCCTGCCTCTGCCTCTCCGCCCCTGCCACTCTGCCCCTGCCTCTGCCCCTCCGCCCCTGCCCCTGCCTCTGCCTCTCCGCCCCTGCCACTCTGCCCCTGCCTCTGCCCCTCCGCCCCTGCCCCTGCCTCTGCCCCTCCGCCCCTGCCACTCTGCCCCTGCCTCTGCCCCTCCGCCCCTGCCCCTGCCTCTCCCCTCCGTCCCTGCCCCTCCGCCCCTGCCTCTGCTCCTCCGCCCCTGCCCCTGCCTCTGCCCCTCCGCCCCTGCCTCTGCCCCTGCCTCTGCCTCTGCCCCTCCGCCCCTGCCCCTCTGCCCTGCCTCTGCCCCTCCGCCCCTGCCCCTGCCTCTGCCCCTCCGCCCCTGCCTCTGCCTCTGCCCCTGCCTCTGCCCCTCCACCCCTGCCCCTCCACCCCTGCCCCTCCGCCCCTGCCTCTGCCTTTGCCCCCCCCGCCCCTGCCCCTGCCCCTCCACCCCTGCCCCTGCCCCTCCGCCCCTGCCCCTGCTTCTGCTCCTCCGCCCCTGCCTCTGCCTCTGCCCCTCCGCCCCTGCCCCTCCGCCCCTGCCTCTGCCTTTGCCCCCCCCCGCCCCTGCCCCTGCCCCTCCACCCCTGCCCCTGCCTCTGCCCCTCCGCCCCTGCCTCTGCCCCTCCGCCCCTGCCCCTGCCCCTCCGCCCCTGCCTCTCCTCTGAGAAGACAGCAAAAGCAGTTCCCGCCAGCCCACTCCCTCCCCAGCCGCTCTTGCTCGCCTTCCTCAGACACCACATTTTTGGCCCTTGGCTCCCCAGCCCCCCCACACACACACACGAAAAGGGAACGAAAACACTCAAACACTCCACTCCTGCCAGCCTTCATCTCTTCCTGCGAAGGCGTTATTCACGCTCCGGGGGCCTGGGGAAGGCGGCCGCGGCGCTGGTGTTCATGGCAATCGTCTTTATTACAGCTGCTCTCTGACTATTCCAGCAGCGACTATTTTTTTCACGACGGCGTTCATTCCAATGACAGCCGCTTACAGCCGAATTCCCAGGCCCGTTTCTTGCAGAGCAGACGGGAGGCCCACCAGCCTGGAGCCCACCCCCGTGGGAGAAATCCTGAGAGGCTGCAGAACAATTCCCCTTGAGAGGGAATAGGGGTGGGGGTGGGGTAGGAGAAATTCACCAACCCACCACTAGCTTGGATTTGAAGAGTCTCGTTTTAAAATGTGTGTATCCCCAAGAGGAACTTCTCAGTGCGCGCCCACCCTCACACCAGGACTGGGTGCATAGCTGGGCCCAACAAGGCCCTGGAGCCACCCACAGCTGCCGGCACATGGGTGGGCCAGCTACACCAGCCCCGTGCTGCTCTGCCTGGCGTCTGCACCGGGAGCAGAGAAGGCCCCTTACCAGCCTGGAGAGCTGAAACCCTTCCGGAGAGAGGACTCTGAGGGGAATCATGAAGTATGTGCGTGGAGGGGGTTCAGGAGAGGGAACAGAGTATAAAGATGAGGAGGGTGGAGGAAGTTTGGGGGGAGAGGGGGAGCGTTAAGTGAAAGGAGCGGAGGCTCGGAGGGGAGAGAGGGCGGCTCCCACTTTGGGTACGGAGCTCAGCTGTTCCTGTCGGTGAGGGCAGGAAGAGGAGGGACCAGAGGTGGCGGCTCATGTAAACTAGACAGGACACAAGGGCCTGAACCAAGGAGCGGGCTGATGACTTGCCCAAGGTCTGTCATTCACACTGGGCGGAGTTAGCTGGGATTTAACGTGGAGGGTGCCCGTGGTCCAGGTCGAAAGTCTCTCCCGACTGCCATCCTGGGAGCACTAAGAACAAGACTGGGAAGCTTTTCTGGGAGTTTTAAGGGGTGAGGGCAGTGGGGCGGGAAGAGAGGAAGCAGAGAGATGCCGGGGACTGTGCACAGCACTCCATGGTTGGCACAATGTGGGCAGGGCTGCGGCCCATCTTCACCGGGGGCACCGCCAGCAGGGCACCAGGAACACCTGGCGGTGGTCCCCTGGCAGGTCACTCTCCTTGGGACTTCAGAAGGAGGTGCTGAGGGGCCCCCTGTCCCAGCGGGGAAGGTCTCCTGGGGACCACAGGAGTCAGGTCCAGAGCCGAGGGGGAGGGTCTGGCGTCTCAGAAAAGAGACTGAGGCTGAGGAAGTCTTCCTCATTTCTTAAGTGCATGTCGCTGAAGAAAAACAAGCTAACTGAGGGGGCCCTTCCCTCCACCTTCTTTCCCCGTCGGCACAACGGGGGCCACACCTGTAGTGCCGGGTGTCCCGGATGGGCCTGTCGGAGGCCAGCTTGTCGCTCTCCAGCTGGTTGAAGGCGTGCTGCCTGTAGGGGTCCTCTCCGGGCTTCAGCTGCTTGGCTGCCAGGTACGCCTTCTCATCAAAGCCTCTGGAGGGCGTTCCTGTCACCTGAGAGGGAGGTCGGCATCAGAGGGGCCCCGGATGGCAGCCACTGGGCGGTGCCCTCCCTGCCAGGCGGAAGCCCACAGCAAGGCCTCCTGTGCCCCCAGCCCAGCTCCGTGAGCGGGAGACCGTCATTTCCCGCGCTGAACAGATGAGGAGGCGGAGGCTCAAGAAGCCAAAAACAGTGTTTGCACGTGTGGGACAGGGAATCTATGGGAACTCTTTGTACTTCCTGCTCAATTTTGTAAACGTAAAACTTCTTTAAAACACACACACACATACCTGAAACTACTCTTTTAAAAAAAGTAAAGGCTATTTTAAAAATATATATATATTATTGATTTTTTTACAGAGAGGAAAAGAGAGGGATAGAAAGTTAGAAACATCGATCAGCTGCCTCCTGCACCCCCACCACCGGGGATTCGCCCGCAACCAAGGTACATGCCCTTGACCAGAATCGAACCTGGGACCTTTCAGTCTGCAGGCCAACGCTCTATGCACTGAGCCAAACCGGTTTCACCAGTAAAGGCTACTTTTAAACAAGACTGCCCTGGCTGGTGTGGGCTGGAGCATCGCCCCGTGCACCAAAGGGTTGTGGGTTCAATTCCCAGTCAGGACACATACCCAAGTTTTGTGTTAGATCCCCAAACGGAGTAAGTTCAGGAGGCAACCAATCAATATTTCTCTTTCACATCAATTTTTTTTCTCTCTCTCTTGCTCTCTCTTCCTTCTTCTCTCTCTTTTTTTTAAAATATATTTTATTGATTTTGTACAGAGAGGAAGGGAGAGAGATAGAGAGCCAGAAACACCGATGAGAGAGAGTCATCCATCAGCCGCCTCTTGCACACCCCCCACTGGGGATATGCCCACAGCCAAGGCACATGCCCTTGACCGGAATCGAACCTGGGTCCCTTCAGTCCCCAAGCCGACGCTCTATCCACTGAGCCAAACCGGTCTCAGCCCTTCTTCTCTCTTTAAAGAAAAGAAAACTTATCCTTGAGTAAGAATTAAAAAAAAAAAAAAAAAAAAAAAAAAAAGGACCAAGGTCAAACCTATGAAGTCACTGGTTCTTGATTCCAACTAGTAGTTTTAATTTCGAAACCTATACTCTTTTTTTTCTTTTCTTTATGGAGGGAAGGGGGAGAGAGAGAGAGACAGAGACATTGATTTATTATTCTTTTTTATGCATTCGCTGCATCTGCCCTGACTAGGGATAGAACCCACAAGCTTAGTATATCAGGATGATTCTCTAACCAACTGAGCTACCCAGCCAGAGCTGAAAACCATACTCTTTCGTTTGTTAATCCTCACCCAAGGATATTTTTTTATTGATTATTAAAGAGAGAGAAAGAGAGAAATACTGATGTGAGAAAAACATATTGATTGCCTCCTGCCACGAGCCCAGACCAGGGCCTGGGCTGGGGATGAGTCTGCAACCAGGTATGTGCCCTTGACTGGAATTGAACCCAGTTCCCTTGGGTCCACAGGCTGACCTTTTATCCACTGAGCCAAACCGGCTAGGGCCTGAAACCCATGCTCTTGACCACTTCTGTGTATAGGATATGGAGAGAGTGACTCTGGAGCACACCAGACCCCCAAGATGTGGTGTCCTGAGGAAATCATCGAGGAGATTGGAGGCTGCCAAGCTACCAGCAGATTGACAGTCTCTTAGGGGTGAACTTGGGCCTGACACTGGGCTAGGTCTGATCAGTAAAAGTCAGGGCTTAGACAAGCTGCCTCACAGAGAACGACCTGTGAGGACGAGCAGGCTTTCACAGGCTAATGCCAGACTGCTGGGTGTCAGGTGCACAGACAAGGATGCATCTTCTCAGGGACTTGCATTTGCTGCTGAAACAGCCTCACATCAGACCCACTGGGCCCTCGGTGCTAAGTGCCAGGCAGTGATAGATCACAGATGCCATGGCCCAGACTCCCTCCTCTTAGCCACACCCTACTCTGTGCTCCCAAAGTCCCCCCAGGAAAGACACTGGGGAAGAACACATCTGACATGAATGGAGGAGCCCTGACATCTCATTATCTGAGCTAAACTGCTGGCCAGGCGTTCCCAGAATGCCTTGAAATACCATCAGCTGTGAGTGCCTCCTGACTCCAATCCTTTCAGCTGCCCAGCAGCCTGGGCTGGAGCTGGGGGCATGCAGAGGCAGCAGGAAGACGGATGAGAATAGTCTATGCACAACACCCTGCAGGGGGACTCTGCCACAGGCCTGGTTCCTAGAGAGATGGTCCCAGAAAGCAGCTGGGCCTGGAGACAGGGAACCGATGTATTGGGTGAGGCTGGGGAACACCCACCAGCAGCCCAGGGCCTCCATGTTCCCGAGAGCCCAGCTCTCAACACCACGACAGGAATGCGGAAAGCTCCTGGGAGCGCTGATCTCCTTACAGGGTGTCACTCTGTAGTGCTCCCGCCTCCAGCTGCATCCGGTCCTAAGAGCCGGTCCCTGAGCTCCCTGAGGTCAGGGCCAGGAGGGAGATGTCTTCCTGCGGCCACTGGGCCCAGCCAGCCCCAGCTGCACATGGATGCTCAGGGTGTGACAACGGCCACAGGTGTCGCTCTGTGATATTCTGAGTTGGTGTAGGCCAAGGGCTGGCTGGACAGGTGCAGCAGAGCCCTATGGTCTCAAAATCCATTTCAGGAGAGACTGACGGAGGGAAGGAGGAAGAGAGAATGTGCTGACAGGAACCCTGGATTGCTGGGAGGACTAAGCTGTCCAATCTGAGAGTGAGGATGAGAGAGGTCCTCTGTGCCCTTCCCACCGGAAAGAATGGATGCCACCCTCCCCCCCTCTCACTTCCTTCCTTCTCCTCAGCTGGGGGAGCTGGAAAGCACCTCCAGTTGATGGTGGAGGAGTTAGAAAAGAAAAACTGCAGGAGCTCCCACAGGGAGAGGCTGCCACTTCATTATCCTTCAAGGTGAATGTGGGAAATAACATTTATTCATTTAGGACGCACGGTCACTCCGTGGGCTCAGAAAGCCTCCGAGCACTCTTCTCACACTCACCCATCACCCAATAAACACCGACAGCGAGCCACCATCCTCCAGCCACTGGGGCAAGCTTCTGGGGTTCCAAGGCACCGGAGCTCCCGTTCATTTGCTTACAAATGCTTGAATTCACTCACTCACTCACTCACTCACTCACTCACTCACTCATCCACCCATTCATTCAACGAAGGTCCTTGAGCACCATTCGTGTCTGTGGTGGAAGTGGAAGGAATGCTTCTGAGACGGTTGCCCCACCCACGGCCTGCTGCCCTCCAGCACCTCATCCACAGCTTCCTCGGGGCCACAGAGAATGTTGTGGAAGAGCGGCTGCTCAGGCCAAGGCTCTCGAGAAAAGTTCCTCTCAGGCCTTAAAACTGAGCTAGACTCCCTCAAAGATGCTGTCAGGAAACCCTGCTGCTCCCGGCCACAGATCCATAGCCCTCAGTGGTCCAACCCTCCTATGAGACAGCTCGTGAAGAAGGGTGCCATGGAAACACCAGGCCCACCCCCTCCCAGAGGCCTGAGCCCCGCTTTCACCTTGACCCAGCCGTCCCCAGGGTTTGGAGTGAAACATCGCTTGGCCCTGTCTGCCGAGCAGAGGGAATTCTGAGGAAGGGTGAGATGTGACCTCGGCAGAGCTGTCACTTCCTCTCATCCAGCGCCTTCCTGGCCTCACGCCAGGCACCGCCCAGTGCTCCTCTTCCTCGGATATCTAGCCCCAGTTCACACGCCCACACCACCGCTCATTTCCTTCCGGCTCTCCAACTCTCCTTTCCCGCTGGCCCTGTTCTTTGATCTGGAGACTTCCAGGCCTTTGGATGTCCCATGGGCACCTCTAACTCAGCACCTCAAGATGAATTCCTTACTGATCTCCAAAGCAGCTGTCTCTCCTGCTCTGCCTGCTGCAGTCCCATCCTTTGGGTCCTCCGAGCCACAGATCCAGGGGCTCTGATGCCCTCTCCATGCTCCGAAACCTGATTTAGACCCCTGTCCTGGGTGTCCTCAGGCAGCATGCTATGGGCATCCCACTGCTATTCACAAACAGTCACCGGAAGCCTAGTACACGCAGTCACTGTGCAAGAGGCTATGAAGACAGAAAGAAACACAAAGCAGTGGGGCCTCCAGAAGAGGAATCTGGGAAAAAGGCCCCCTTTCCTCCCCAATCCTAGGTAAGGACGGCCATGGAGGACCATGAAGAAACACCCCACCTCCAACATTTTTATTATTAAAAATGTTTTTATTGATTTTTTTTTTTTTGAGAGGGGGAGAGAAGGAAACATTGAGGAGAGAATCATTGCTCAGCTGCCTCCTGCACGCCCCCTATTGGGGCTCAAGCCAGCAAGACTGGGAAACTGAAGCAGCCACCTTTCAGCCCATGGGAGGATGTTTAACCAGCTGAGCCACACGGCCCCACCTCCGACCTTAGAGCACAGGTGGCTGGAGAACTACTTGTGGAAGGTCACCCCACCCCACCCCAACCCCAGCGGGAGCAGGAGCCTGGAAATGGCCCTGGCCCATGGACTGGGTACCAACCAGGAAATGCTGTTCCCCTCCTCCGCTGTCCTACGGGGGAAGTGTGCTGCTACTGTCCCCTGTTCCCATCCACGGTGCTTACTTAGCACATCGGCATGCGAGGGTAATGCACCCTTTGGCTCTAGGCTGTGGGGCCGTGGGAAGCTATATCTGGATCAGCCTGAGATCCTGGGCTTGGAGCCACTTGGAACCACTGCTGCTGCCCTTTCTGGAGGGGGTGAGGGCACCGGAGGCTGTTTGTGGTTTTTCTATCACAGGCTCTGACATCTGTATTTACTTCTCTTCCTTTTCCACTAGATGGTGGGCTCCTCATTTCTGAGCTCCCAGCACCTGGCATATAGTAGGTATTGAGCAGGCATTTGCTGAATAAAGGAATGAATGGGCGAATGAGTGAATGAATGAATGAACACCTAAATAATGTCTCTGTTCCCAACTTATTGGTAATCGACCGAGGAGAAAACAGCAAACAAGTGGGATCCTTTGCCACATCACGTGACTTCCGGTGGCTCTCGCTGTCCCTCAGGGCAAAGCCCTGGAGCTCACAGTGACCAAGAGACTGTGTGAGTGGGCACCCTGTCACCTGACTGGACTCAGCTTGTACTGTTGACCCCTCTCTGGTTCTGCCCCAGCCACACTCATCTCCTTGTTCCTTGAGCCACTGGCACCCTTCCTTTCTGCCCTTTTGTTCCTTCTGCCTTCTTTCTGGAAGGCTCTTCTCCCAGATGTCTGCATGGCCCCCTCCTCCATCCCTGCAGGGCTCTGCTCAAATGTGGCCTCTGTGAACCTGCCCCTCCACCAGCTGCAGAACTGTGGCCCGACCCACCCTCAGATTCCCTGTCTGTTTCATTCCTGCCCTGCTTTGTTTTCCTTACAGCACTGTGTGTATTTTGCTTATTTATTTTATCTCTTTGACTGTTTCTTCCCACAAGAGTATCAACTTCACTGGGACATGGGTTATCTGTTTTTGCTTAATGCTGGATCCCAAAGACCAGAACAGTGCCTGAGTGATCACAGGACTCAAAAACAATGGCTGATGAATACGTGAACGATGAGCCATCGTGACCTCAAGCATCTTCACCCCCTGCTCCTCACACATTCTTGTCTAACACAACACTCAGGACTGAGGTGGACCGAGGAAATGGCAAGGTAGTTTTTGCCCGCCTCAGGGATCTCCTCGCCTACTCATATGCTCCTCGCAAAGCTGTCAATCACTGTCTCTTGTCCCACCAACACTGCGATCACTTCCACAGGGGCGGGCACAAGACCCAGGCTAGGCTGATCTTATCACTGCACCCCCAAACACAGGGATTAGTGCAGGAATGGTCATTTGACTCACTCTGACCCAATGAGGATCTTCCCTATAAGGTGAGATCTTTTTATCAGCACTGCTGAGTCTGACAGGTGAGCGTCTTCTTATCAATCACGTGGAGAAAGCTTGTCTATGTAATGTACAGCACAGAAACTTACTGTAGTGTATGTGGGAAAGTTGCTAAGAGAGTAGATATTAAAATTCTCATCACAAGAAAACCATCTGTAACTATGTGTGGTGATGGATGTTAATTAGACTTATTGTGGTGATCGTTATGCAATAATGTTCAGGGTGTCCCCAAAAACCGCATACACACTTTAATAGCTGATAGCTCAGTTGATGTTTCTTTCTTTTCAGATTTAACCCATTGGAATTAATAATTATTCAAAGTGTGTATACATTTTTGGGGACATCCTGTATAAATATCAAATTATTACGTTGAACACCTGAAACTTATATATTGTTATATGTCAATTAAAAAAAATAGCTCAGCTGGTGTGACTCAGTGATTGAGTGTCAACCCATGAACCAAGAGGCCACTGGTTCCCTTCTTGGCCAGGGCACATGTCCGAGTTGCAGGCTCGATCCCCAGTAAAGGGCGTGCAGGAGGCGGCTGATCGATGTTTCTATCTCTCTATCCCTCTTCCTTTCTCTCTCTCTAAACTCAATAAAAATACATTAAAAAAGAGAGAGAAAAATCAGAGCCAAGAGGAAATAATCAGAGCCAAGAGATGGGAAGAAAGAGCTCTAATGATATTGCTTGGAGTTAGTCATACCCATTCCCAAATTTACATACGTCTTTTAAAAAAATCTATTTTTATTGATTTCAGAGAGGAAGGGAGAGGAAGAGAAATAGAAACATCAATGATGAGAAAGAATCATTGATTGGCTGCCTTCTGCACGCCCCCTACTAGGGATGGAGCCCACAACCTGGGCATGTGACCTTGACTGGAATTGAACCTGGGACCCTTCATTCCAAGGCCAATGCTCTATCCATTGAGTAAAACCAACTGGGACTACTTTGGGTTTTTGTTTTTTTTTTTTAATCTACTATTATGTATGTATGTATCCTTTTAAAAAATATTTTTATTGATTTCAGAGACGAAGGGAGAGGGAGAGAAACATCAATGATGAGAATTATTGATCAGCTGCCTCCTGCATGTCCCCTATCAGGCATGTGCCCTAACCAAGGAATTGAACCATGACCTCTTGGTACATAGATCGATGGTCAACCACTGAGCCATGCCAGCACGGCTCTATTTCTTTTCCCCTTAAACTAGTGTGAGTTGAATGTTCTTCTCTAATGACAAAAAGTTCAGAGATTTCAGTCCTTAGTCCTTTCAATGAATAGAAAGCCATTATCAAAAAGTATGAAACAAAATGAGCCATTAGTCACAATGACATGGTGTAGGTGGCAGCCTTTCATTCCAAGATACCAGGCTGGTCTCTGGCATCTGGCCCAGTGACTTGAGCCGGGAGAGGGGTGGGGCATTCCCAGTCAGCAGGTCTGTGGTCAGGCTTTGGGGCGGGGGAAGGTGGCTGGTTCCCATAGGGACCACGACTGAAGAGGCTCTTGCCGAAACCGGTTTGGCTCAGTGGATAGAGCATCGGCACAGTATTCGGCATATAAAAGTCCCGGGTTCGATTCTGGTCAAGGGCATGTACCTTGGTTGCGGGCACATCCCCGGTGGGGGGTGTGCAGGAGGCAGCTGATCAATGTACCTCTTTCTCATCGATGTTTCTAACTCTCTATCTCTCTCCCTTCCTCTCTGTAAAAAAATCAATAAAATATATTAAAAAAAAAAAAAAAAAAAAAAAGAGGTTCTTGATTTGCCATGGCCAGGAACAAGGGTGGGGAGACGATGAGTGACAGCCTGATGAACCTCCCACAGCCCTCCAGCCTTTCGCTAAGCAGCCTTGGTTGACATTTAAGCAGCTGCCTCCCCTCCATTCTTTGCTCTTTTGGGAAGTGCCAAATTCAGCCCTTCCACGTCCAAGAAGGTCAATCACATCTGAAGTTGTTTAAGCTGAAATAATGACTCTGCTCTATAAAGTGAGAAGAATTATTTCTCTTCTTGCAGAGCCTTCTTTTCAGTCCGTCACTTCAATTAAACTTTGAAACATGTCCGACTTGCTTCACTTTTTCTTTCTAGCTAGATCTGCATATTTCTTCCTGACTTCTAAATTTAGAAAACTAACGGCCGAGGGGAAGGTTTAAAATAAGAAAGGACAATATTTTCCATGTCACGTTCATAAAAAGCCGTTCAACCCAAATCCCCAGGCCTTGTAAACTTCCTTTTAAGACATACATGCACCCCTAAATTTTAGATTTAAATAACTCAGACTCCTTTTAAATAACTGCTGTTCAATTTCCTTTTACTGCCAGTAAAACGGGTACCTGCTGGGTTTGCCTTTCGCTGGGTTTCAATGGAACTGCGAATATAAAGGCTCTGGTCCTGTTTTATGGATGCCTCCTGACTTTTTTCCCACCCTGGGTCTCCAAAACACCTGGAGAACAAAATGTGATTCCCTACCACTCCCCTGGGAACAAAAATCTCATCTGATGCTATGTCTGAAGTTGAAAGACTGCCATTCATTCCGAGAGCTGGGAATGGCAGGGAATCGTGATTCGCCATCTCTCTGAGCACACCGTCTCAGGTTCCACCTTTCCCAAATGAAAAGGCAGGTCCCCCAGGGCCTCCCCATGAGTCACTGGGTTCTGGGGAAGTAGCCAACCCCTCTTGGCCTGCCAGGGTTCCTCCCGTCCACACATGGGGGTGGCACCGGGCCGGGAACATCAGTTTGGAGGCAGGGAAACTCACGTAGGGCCTGCCCCAGACATGTCCCCATCTTTCACTTCACATCCCTCCACGGCTGTTGTAGGGATTACCAGCCTGGGCTTTGAAATCTGACAGCCCTGGAATAGAACGCCAGCGCTCACTGCTCTTACCCTTTCTGAGCAGGCTCCTTCACCTGGAAAAATGGGGATTCGTGGGAGGATTAAAGAAGAGAATGCAGACAATGTGCTTGGCACAGTATCCGGCACATAAATCGTAATTTTATTGTTAGCTCGCCTGCCTTTTTGCCAGTGGTTCTCAGCCTTGTCTGCACGTTAGAATCGTTTGGAAAGATTTTTTAAAAATCCCGATGCCCAGGCCTGTCCCAGGAACGATGAAATCAGAATCTCTGGAGGTGGGACACATGCTCCAGGAGTTCTTACGGCTCTCCAGGAGGCTCCAGTGCGTTACCAAGGCTGAGCTGCTGCTAGGCATGGGCTGGTGAGATCACAGGACCAAGGACCAGGAGGGTCCTTCGAGCCCATCTCCCCTGGTCCCCTTCCCAAGGACTCTCACCGTGAGTCTGCTGCTTGGCCTCTATTTGTGCTGACCCGGAGCTATACCCTTTGCAGAGCTGACTGCAACTCAGCTAGTTTCCATGGCTGCCATGGAAATCACCACCTTGCACCAGCTATGCCCACAGGCCCGGGGAGCTCTGATTTAATTACATTCTCCACAGCGCAGGGTAGGGGCTGCTGGAAGCTCACCTGGGGCTCCCGGTTCCATTTCCCACACGACCTGACTGTTCCAGGAGCACTGATGACGCCACAGTTTTATGACACAAGTGGTCTCACCAGGAAAGAGGGGCTACACTGCCCATTCCTTAGGGATCTCAGCCAAACAGGGTCCTCTATTAAAGCCTGGGACAGGATGAGGCCCACCACTCCAGATGGGCTCTGCTCAGATCCAGGATCCAGGTGGAAATAAGCTCTCCGGGTCTCATTTCCTATGTCCTTCCCACCCCAGAGGACACGTCGGGACAGAGGGACGGAAGAGTGGTTCACCCTAGGGAATGTGTGGTGTGACAGCTCAGTTTCTACCTGTTCATCAGTTTACCCTGCTGGAGTGGAGCATTCCTCGGTCTGTGAAGGATACCTGAACCTTGCCTTCCCCTCCCAACCACACCTCTGCAGAGCATGATGAAGACTTAGGCCTTTTCCACAGAAATGAGCCGGTGCTGACTGCTTGCTGAGGATCTGCTATGAGCTGGGGCTTCGCTAGGAGCTTATTTCTAACTCCCAACAGCCCTGCCAAAGAGATGCTCTTATTCTTATTTTCCAGGGGGTGAACACTGAGGCCCGGAGAGGTAACACAACGTGCCTAAGGACACACCACTGCCGAGGGGCTGGGCTGGGACTAGAAGTGAGGCTGTCTGGCTGCAGGGCCTAAGCACAAAGCTTCCTCTATGTGCCTCAAACGACTCCTGGACCCAGATGTGCCTGGCACCTCCCTTCCGATTCTGGATCCCTTGGCTCCAAAGGAAGCTGGACACTGGTGCCCAGAACACAACCGGGTCCTGACAAGTGCAGCCTGTAGAGCTGCCTCCCTCCCGGGCTCGTGGTCAGAGCATCAGTTCATGGCTCAGATGGGGACTTGCCCAGTGCTGTCATCTCCTGGCCTGACACGGGCATGGAAACTTCTCTGCTTATGGCTGGGGGGACGGGGGGGGGGGGGTGGTATGGAAAAAGTGAAAAGTACAAGTGTTTGTATTACTCAGACCCAAAAGCAAACAACCGCATTTCCTTGGGTCAGCCCTGGCCCTCCTTGGTCTTCCCAGCCAGGACGCCCTCAGGGTCCTGATGACTTCTGTTGCAATCACAGCAAAAGGGGGAGGCAAAGCCGGTGCCTGTTTCGGTTCCTGTCTGTTTGGAGGCACCAACCCCCCCAAACTACATTGCCGTGCCCTGCAGCTGCGAGAAAGAAAACCAGTGGCATAAACAGCCGAGGCAGGGCAACCCCAAGGCTCCCTGGGCCCCAACAACACCCTCCTGGCCAACACATGGTGCAGGTCACCACCCGTTCTGCTCCCGTCACGCAAGTGTAATAGGTCAATGTCTATACGCTAGCATGGCACTTCAGGTGTTTCATTTCAGAGTCGACTGAACTTGAACCTGCCAGATATTAACAGGAAAAATAAAAAGAATAATGGGCCTTATAACACAGAGAACACATACAGTATGATTATTTCATGGGTGGCGACAGCCTCCTGCCTCACCCACGGAGGTCGGGACCGGCTGGGCCAGGATCAAACCCAACCCATTAGAACTCAGCACGACCCTGATCATGGGCTAGGCATCTCAGTTTATAACGCTTTTTAGAACAAAGAATAGTAGTTGAGCCTGGCCGGTGAGGCTCAGGGCTTGAACGACTACCTATGAACCAGGAGTCACAGGTTCGATTCCAGATCAGGACACATGCCTGGGTTGCGGGCTCAATCACCAGTATGGGGAGTGCAGGAGGCAGCCGATCAATGATTCTCTCTCATTATTGATATTTCTATCTCTCTCTCCCTCCCTTCTTCTCTAAAATCAATAATATATATATATATATATAATATATATTATTCTTTTAAAAAGAAGAATAGTAGCTGATGTAGTACATTATTGGTATTATGGGTCAATTGTAGAAGTACATATCCTATGGTTCATGACTAATAATTAAACAGATTCTATCTACCAATAGGAGAAAGCATAACAGAGGCTGACTTTTAAAATCAGATTAAGCAAAAAAGAAAGAGGAGGAGGGTAGTGGAATTGAGAAACAGCAGCAGCCTGCCTTATGAGTGTTTTCTTTGAGGGCCACCTCTGGGGCAGGTACAACGTGTCCTTCCAGAGGGACCATGCCCCTGGATTGGCACCTGCCCCCGAGGCCCAGCATTTTATTTAGGTACAGTACAAAAACTGGTCATAAAGTCTCGAGGCAGGAATAATACTAATATTTTAATGGATGGAGCCTTTTGATTACTTCTGGGATGTACTGAAGATGCAGTTTTATTCCATGAGAAATCAGAGACACAAGTCACCTAATCACGGTGTATCACAGGTGCACGTGCTGGGACCAGTGGAGATGTGGAGTCAGGCACCACACTCACTGTGGTTTTTGCACAGGGCACTGAACCATAACTGTCAATGAGCAACAACCCAATGACCGTGTCATGTTTGTAGGATAATCCTAGACAAACCCACTTATGATATATATGTTCTTCATATATTCTCAGTGACATAAAGATATGTCCTCCCTGACTGCATCTACAAACTCAGTGCAATCCTGATCAAATAACAACCCTGTTGGGGTTCCACTGGAAGAGTCTGAATCTGAGCGAATAATCAGGGAAAAATCTGAAAACATAAAAAAGGGAACTGGATGATCTCTGAAGGATCTTCCACCTTAAACATTAAGTGATCTGTAACAAGATCCATTCACTCCATCTGTCTTCAGTGCCCACTCACTGCAGGTCATGGAGGACCTCTGAGCCCTCGGTCCTATGGGACCTCCCAGTGTGCTTGACACACAGTAGGTGCTCAGCAGTGTCCCCTCAAGAGGGTGTGTACATTGTGCTCCAGAGACCCCGGTTCCCCAGGAACTGAAGGGAGAGGTCAGCAGCTCTGATTGCCATAAAAACGGTACTTGCCCCCTCTGCGGTCTTGGGGTTCGCACAGGAGGTAAGAATACGAAGGATCTCTAGCATGGGGAGCTGCAGAAAGCAGGGTAACCCGGGAGCCCCACGGGCGGCTCCTGCCAAGTGCCTGAGCGAGGCAGATGGGCATGCTGGATGTGGAGGGACAGAAATGGACGTTTCATTGTGATTGAAGAGTCCTTTGTGGGAACGGCATTATTGTGGGTTAATGGTGGATAGTGGTTTTCTTCCTTGACTAATATCTTTGAATATTACATTAAATTGTTTTTAAGCCATGGGAATGGTTATTAAATTAGTACCCTTTTGGAAAACAGTCTGGCAGTACATTTCTAGCGCTATATTTTTTGGCCCACGGCCTTTTCTGCTTTATTCTGTCCATTATCTTCCCCTATCCATGGTAGGCTGCCAGCTGGGCCCCAATTCTCCCATATACCCAGAAGAATTAAATTTAACCTTTGGGAAGGGGGTGACATGTGTAAATATGTTGCTCCTTTAGGGTTCCTATTTTAATCTTATAACTAATTATAGACAATTGTTAGGTATAAAGATGTTTGTGACAGTCTTATTTATAAGACTGGAAATGTGCAAATCAAAATGTCAAGAGTAGGGAAATAAATACGTAAATTATGTTCTATGAACTGAAAAGAATATATGGCAACCATTTACAATAATTGATATAGGCTGTGGGGAAATAAGTACACTCTTATGCATTCTTACAGGGAGTATAACCGGGTATAAATCTTCCAGAGGAAATTTTGCGAGTATGTATCAAGAGTCTGAAAAAGATGTGTACCTATGATTCGATTTTAGAAACCTGTCCTAAGGAAATGATTAAAAATGGGTTCCATTTGCAGTAGCAAACAATTGTAGAGGAAAAAAAAACCCCTAGATTTCCAGTAATAGGAAATCAGGTCAATGAATTATGGTACACCCCTTCCACAGAACACATCGCAACTACTTAAAAAGACATAGACATGTATTCTGTTAAACAAAGAAAGATGTTCGCCATCCGCAGTTCAGTGAAAAAAGGCAGGCTACAGGTGACTATGTGCATTGTGATTCCATTTTTGTTTATCTAGATGTTCTGATTTGTCTTAATGAATAATTATTACTCGTGAAATCAAGAAGAAAAAATAACGTTAACCACAGTAGCAATGCAAGCCCTGTAGCAGCACAGAAAAATGCTTGCTCAATAACGGGAGGAAAGAGCAGGATGAAAATTGCATATGCTCTGTGATTGCAGATATGTAAAAATTATGGACTGTGACAAGAAAGGCACACTGAAAAATAGAAACAGCGATTTGTTAGGATGGGGAGATTACGGGTGATTTTCCAGCCTTTCGGTTATTACGATGTTTGTGTCACTTTTATTTTTTTAAGTGGGAAGAAGAAGCCCTTTGAGACGTTTCCTCTCTAGCTTCTCCCCTCCTTGGAACAGCCGTCTTTGTGGAACACAGGCTGCTCACTAAAGAGAATGCCTGACAGGGAGCCTGCCTCTTTACAGCTCATTTCTACTTCTGCGTGAGATCTTCTCCTTTGACCGTCCCACACACTTCTACCCTGTCTTATCGGCCCTGACCCTTGACCCAAGCACCCTGATGGTGTTGGGATAGCCTGCCCCTTTTGGACACCCTGAACCCCGCCCATCAAACTTGCCAGCCTTGAAGCTTACTATCCCAGAGTCTCACCAAGGCAGCAAGCCAAGCCAACATAAACCACTGGTAATGGATTGATGCATATTTGACCCCTCCCATAACAGGCACTCATATACACAGCTCTTGGGAGTATGTTCCTTTGTGGAAAACAAATTGGAAAATAAATCAAAAGCCTTTAAGGTGTTTACAACCTTTGCTCTAGCAATTATAATTCTAGGATATTATAAAATAACTAGAGGTCTGGTGCACGAAATTTGTGCAAGGGGCTTGGTGCTCGCAGCCACGTGGCTTGCCTTGGCCCAAGGCAACTGCAGCCGTTGCCTCAGCCCTCACAGCCCCGGCTTCATCTGGAAGGTCATTCAAAAGGACATCTGGTCTAATTAGCATATTACATTTTTATTATTATAGGTAAGTGTATGAAGATGGGGTGCAAAGATATACTACTCCAGCCGAAACTGGTTTGGCTCAATGGATAGAGCGACGGCTTGGGGACTGAAAAGTCCTGGGTTCGATTCCGGTCAAGGGCATGTACCTTAGTTGCGGGCATATCCCCAGTAGGGGGTGTGCAAGAGGCAGCTGATCGATGACTCTCTCTCATTGATGTTTCTAACTCTATCTCTCTTCCTTCCTCTCTGTACAAAATCAATAAAATATATTAAAAAAAAAAAGATATACTACTCCATATTTTTTATACCAGTAAAACATTGGAAACAATCTACATGTCCGACAATGGAAGCTTGGTTAGATAAACTATGGCACATCATAAGGTGGCCATGTTAAATAGAGGCTACCCAGTTAAATTAGAATTTCAGATAAAGAACAAATAAATTTTTTTAGGATAACTATGTGCCAAATACTGCATGGGATATACTTATTCTAAATAACACCTGTTAATTGCTTATCTAAAATTCACATTGGAAGATAGTTGCACTAAAAAAATTATCCATTGTTTATCTGAAATTCTAATTTACCTGGACATCTTATATTTTTATTTGCTAAATTTGGTCACCCTACATATCCCATAACAGAATACAGCCATTAAACATGTTTCGAGGCAGTGTCCTTGCGATCTTGGATCTGTCTCTTCCTTCCACAGTGTTTGGACGGAAAAGACCCAAGAAGGGACGCCCCTTCTTCCAGCTTTCGGCCACTCTCCTGCGTCTTATCCAGTCACCACCTTCAGCATCACTGCCAAGACCAGCCAACACGCCATTTTATTTTTCCTACCTTAACTCCTTATTGACAAACAACCATGAGCTCCTAAATGCTGCAGTCTACTGTCTGGCCAACCTGCATTTGCAGGCCCCATACACCTACCTCTCTCTGGGCTTCTATTGTATTTTGACCT
Organism: Pipistrellus hanaki; assembly: GCF_964339955.1. Lineage (NCBI taxonomy): Eukaryota > Metazoa > Chordata > Mammalia > Chiroptera > Vespertilionidae > Pipistrellus > Pipistrellus hanaki. The sequence goes on from NC_140503.1 coordinate 25,317,579, forward strand.
GGACCATGTGGCTCTCGAGGGCATGAACCACTTCTCTGGTGAGGCAAGTTGGCGGAGAAGAAGCGTGAGGGCACCGAGCATCTCTTAAAGTGGCAAAACGAGCACGGTGGCCGCATTCTCTTCCAGGACGTGCTGAAGGCTCCCCAAGGTGAGTGGGCAAAACTCAGGCCGCCATGGCAGCCGCCCTGGCCTTGAGGAGGCACCTGAACCAGGCCCCTTGGAGCTGCAGGCCCTGGGTTCCACCACGCAGGCCCTCCGCTCTGTGACTTCCTGGAGAACCGCTTCCTGGATGAGGAGGTGAAACTCATGGAGAAGATGGGCCACCACGTGACTAACACCCGCAGGCTGCCGGCCCCCAGACTGGGCGAGTAGTATCTCTTCAAAAAGCTCACCTCCAAGTGCGACTAGGAGCCTTTGGAGCCCAGAGGCCTTTGAGGGGCCCCCCTGCTTTCCCCAGGTGCCTGGCTTTTACCTGAGCCTCTTCCCGAAACTAGTAGCCATTCTTTTAACCCCGAAGCCCTCTCCCAGGCGTTGGATCAAACGAAACAATAAAGCTTTTTGCAGAAAAACCAAACAACAAGAAAACCTCATGCTTTGAAGGCAGTGGCTTTCAAACTGTGTTTCTTCTCTCCCTCTACTCTGGCTAGAACTTCTCATCTTTCATCTATTTTATATGTCATTCTTCTACATAAGATTTGGTTAAAATCACATAAAACAGTAAAAAAGAGTTTTAGGAAATAACAATAAGAGACAGTGCTCATAAAATAATATGTAGATAAAAATCAGTTAAAAATAAGTATAATTCTAGATTTGCATGTACACATGTATAGAGAGAGAGAATGAGACAGGCAGATACCAGACATTCTGGGGGGGAAAAAAACTTAATAAAAACAGTCATTATCTCTGGATGTTGGGATTGTAGATGAATTTCAGAAGATTTCCAGAAGACCTTTTCAGATTTTCTGCTATGAACTAAATGCATTTACATTTGGAAAATAATTACTATTCCAAATATTCCCTCTCAAATGACATTAATACCTTAACATCATTAAGCCTTCATACCTATGATTCTTAAATCTGGAAGCTATGAACTCTTCGGAGATCTAATGCATCTCTGTGTCCTTGTCTCAGGTGTATTCACACAAAAGTTTGTATACAGTTTCCCCTAGTATCTTTTGTTAAGATCCCCTCCCTAGATTCTAGAATGCCATTTCTGTACTTTGCCCGCTTTTGAAGTAGCTACTTACTCTGTTCCTGTGGTAGTGGTTCTTAACCTGTGGTAGTGAACAGTGGTCACACATCTACTCTGAGACCCCGCTAAAAGCAGCACTCATAAACCCACATGCTGCTGTAGGCGGTTGAGGAGGTTCACACACTCCCTGAGGTCCACTCTTGGGCTCCAGGTTTAGAACCCCTGGTGCAATCCCAAGCCTTTGGCACTCACTGGAGCCCTGACTTGGCTAATTCCCTTTAGGACCAAACTGATTAAATATAGATTTTGAAAAAAGGGACAAAGCCAGGGATAGAATCTAGCTCAGCATTTTCAGGGCACTGCCACACAGCAAGCACTTCTAAAGCAGTGTGTGTGTGTGTGTGTGTGTGTGTGTGTGTGTGTGTAAGAGAAAATGATACTAAAGAAGAATTTATTTATTCTTCTTCTTGTTTTTTTTTAGGAAGAATTTCTTGCACACAGAGTACTACTGAAAAGCATTAGAGTTGGGAGGATTCTACAAACAGAAAAAAGAACCAGAAGGAAAATCCTTACTTTGTATGATGCCTTGAGATGGCTGAATGGGGCAGGGAGGGGGTGATGGGGTGGGATATAGGAGTATTGTGCCAACTCCAAGCTGGCTGTCCACTCCCTTTAATAGCTCTCTCAAACATCTGTACCATGAACCAACCTCATGTATACTGCCTGAGAACCATGCAGGGGCCAATTGGCAAGGTAAGGGAGACGGCTGAGTAACTGGGAGGATGGCCTCATGGAGGGCTTAGCAATTTGGCAGTAGCTAGTAGAACGTTAAATGTGCACGCCTTCCTGTCCAGCAACTCTACCTCCTGGTATCTCTTACAAACAAACAAATGAACAGACAAACAGCTTACCTACATACCCAAAGAGGCATATACTAGTACAGGGTGTTTTTTGCAGCATGTTAACCAACACAAATTTGTCTCTGATCCATTTTACATTTTAAACCAACACATAATCGCCAAACTATATGAACATAATATGATTTAGACTTTGCTTCGGGCAATGGGTGCACGATGCAGTGTGCAGATGATGTTTAACTGAGTTGTACACTTGAAACCTGAATGGTTTTGCAAACCAATGTCACCCCAATAAAATCTATTACAAATATGTATTTGCATTTCTTTTCCAAGGGGAAACCACCACAGTATTCTGCACAGGGAAAGTTCTAAGCTCAGGCCAACGCTGCCTTTGTCTTTTTCCGCTCTGTACTCACAGGATCACAAGGCCAGTGGGTGCCTAAGAGAGCCTTTGAACAGTGGCAGGCGTGGTGGCTTTCAAACTCCCGGAAGACTCACAGGGATGCCATTCTGGTGGAAACAACTCTTGCTTTCTCTCTCTTTGCTTTCATCTTAACAAAAAGATTTTAAAAGTTCATGTGGAAGAACAAACATCAGAAAAGAGCCCTGCCTCTCTCTAGTCCCTCTGCTCCCCAACCCCCAAAAGAAAGCAAAAAACAACGGAAGAGACTTGCTTTGCCAATTATTAAAACTCTTAGAAGCCTGATTTGTGTGGCTCAACATTTGAGCATCGACCCAGGAACCAGGAGGTCGCAGGTTCGATTCCCGGTCAGGGCACATGCCCAGGTTGCGGGCTTGAGCCCCAGTGGGGACTGTGCAGAAGGCAGCCAATCGATGACTATCCCTCTCATCAATGGTTTTATTGATCTCTCCCTTTCTCATCTTCTCTCTCTAAAAATTAATAAAAATATTTTTTTAAAAAATAAAACTCTTGGGGGAGGACCCAAGATGGCTGCTCGGGTATACACCTAGCCGCAGCAGCTCACAACAATTTCAAGGGAATACAACTAAAATGTAGAGTGGACATTGCCCAGAGCTACAGGTAGTCGACTGACTGAAAACTCTACAATAGGAAGGAGGGAGAAAACCAGAAGGAAAATCAGAGGAGCTGAAAAAAAGCCTAAGGTACGGAGACATGCTGCGCGCTCGCACACACGCGCGCGCGGAGAGGTCGCAGCCGGAGAGGAGGAGAGGGCTGGGTGCTGCCTGGCGTTCCCTAGCAGGAAGGAAATAGAACCCCCAGCCTGGGCTGAACCCCCGAACCGGCAGCGCTGAGCCCCAAGTTATGTGCCAGACCCTGGGGACCCAGGCTCCGGCAGGGGGAGACAATCCCGGGGGACGGCGAAATGCGGGGCCCCCGGAGTCGCGCGCACATGGCGCGCAGAGGACTGAATGTTGACTCTGATGCTGGATTACCCTAGCCGGAAGAAACAAAGCCTCCGGCGGCAGCTCTGAGCCTCAGTCCAGACCGCCCCGAACTCCAGGTCTGGGCCAGTCCCTGGGGACCCAGGCTCGGGCAGGGGGAGAGGGAGCTGTGAGGTGGAGTCCTGGGAGCGCGGCGAAAGGCCGAGCCCCCGGAGTCGCGCACACTGTGCGCAGAGGACAGTCTGTTGACTCTGATCCTGGACTCCCCTAGTGGGAGGGAGAAAGAAAGCCCCAGACTGGAGGAACGCCACGAGGAGCAGGAGCCCCTGCCGGACACCGGCCAGCCGGGCGCCAGCAAGGAGCTGGGCGACGGGGCCCCCAGTGGGGGGGGTGCCCCTGAGCCTTCGACTGCTGAGCGCTGGCAACGGAGCCAAGGACGGGGGCTGCTTCCTGGGCGGCGCCGACCCCGGCAACAGGCTGGAGCAGCGCGGGAGCCCGCGGAGAACAAAGGGGTGCCACAGGCCAACCTGCTGAGCTCCCAGGACAAGGAGGAAGAAACCAAAGAAGTTCTCAATGTGAAGAAATCAAGTGAGAGCAAATGATAGTAAAATTACTTAAGAAAGAATACAAAGAAGATCTTGAAAAATCAAAGACTAAGTCAGAACTCAACGCACCAGCCAACATTGCAACATAAATGCGTTTTGTTTTGTTTTTTTAAAAGAAAAAAAAAAAGAGAGAAAAAAGGGACAGAATGTTGGAACAGCGGCGACCAGGCCTAGAGAGGCCAGGCACAAGGCAGTGGCAGCTGGGCCCGGAGCAGCAGTGGCCAGGCCCCAGAGCAGCAGCAGCCAGAACAAGAGCATCAACGGCCAGCACTGGAGCAGCCAGACCTGGGGCAGTGGCAGCCAGGCCTGAGGCAGAGGCGGCCAAGCCCAGGGTGGCCAGTTCAGGAACACCCAGACACGGAGTGGCTGGGCCCGGAGAAGCCCGGCCCAGAGCAGCCGGGTTGGGAGCAGCCAGGCCCAGAACAGCAGTAGCCAAGCACGGAGCATCCAGGCTGGGAGCGGCCAGGCTCGGAGCAGCCGGGTCGGGTGCGGCCAGGCCTGGAGCAGCGGCGGCCAGGCTGGGAGCGGCCAGGCCCGGAGCAGCTGGGTCTGGTGTGGCCAGGCCTGGAGCAGCAGCTGCCAGGCTGGGAGCGGCCAGGCCCAGAGCAACAGCTGCCAGGCTGGGAGCGGCCAGGCCCGGAGCAGCGACTGCCAGGCTGGGAGCGGCCAGGCCCGGAGCAGCCGGGTCTTGTGCGGCCAGGCCTGGAGCAGCAGCTGCCAGGCTGGGAGCGGCTAGGCCCGGAGCAGCCGGGTCTGGTGCGGCCAGGCCAGGAGCAGCGGCTGCCAGGCTGGGAGCGGCCAGGCCCGGAGCAGCCGGGTCGGGTGCGGCCAGGCCAGGAGCAGCGGCTGCCAGGCTGGGAGCGGCCAGGCCCGGAGCAGCGGCTGCCAGGCTGGGAGCGGCCAGGCCCGGAGCAGCAGGGTCTGGTGCGGCCAGGCCAGGAGCAGCGGCTGCCAGGCTGGGAGCGGCCAGGCCCGGAGCAGCGGCTGCCAGGCTGGGAGCGGCCAGGCCCGGAGCAGCCGGGTCTGGTGCGGCCAGGCCAGAAGCAGTGGCTGCCAGGCTGGGAGCGGCCAGGCCCGGAGCAGCGGCTGCCAGGCTGGGAGCGGCCAGGCCCGGAGCAGCCGGGTCTGGTGCGGCCAGGCCCGGAGCAGCGACTGCCAGGCTGGGAGCGGCTAGGCCCGAAGCAGCCGGGTCTGGTGCGGCCAGGCCCGGAGCAGCAGCTGCCAGGCTGGGAGCGGCAAGGCCCGGAGCAGCCGGGTCTGGTGCGGCCAGGCCCGGAGCAGTGGCTGCCAGGCTGGGAGCGGCCAGGCCCGGAGCAGCAGCTGCCAGGCCCGGAGCAGCAGGGTCTGGTGCGGCCAGGCCAGGAGCAATGGCTGCCAGGCTGGGAGCAGCCAGGCCCGGAGCAGCGGCTGTCAGGCTGGGAGCGGCCAGGCCCGGAGCGGCCGGGACCAGAGCAACTGGTCCCAGAGCAGCCGGGTCGGGTGCGGCCAGGCCTGTAGCAGCAACAGCCAAGTCCAGAGCAACTAGGTCGGGAGTGGCAGTGACCAGACCCGGAGCAGCTGGTTGTGGAACGAACCAGAGCAACAGAGGCCAGGCCCGGAGCAGCCAGGCCCGAAACAGCTCGCTCCTCGCCTGTACCTGCCCACGGCTGCCTCTCAGACATGGCTGGAAACTTTTGCGGGAACTTGAGGGTCTGCTGAATCAAGTGATGAAGGCTTAGATCTGGATGTGTTGAGTTAGTATAGCGCTGGGGTGTTGATCTGTGAGTGCCTTGGGTGGGGCCTGGATGAGGCTGGTTGACCTATTTGGAAATGTCTTTTGTGTGAAGTGTATCATTGGGCATGTGGAGGTATTATTGATATGAGAAAATGCTAAGTAACAGATTTACTATCTTAAAAGGGATTTACTATCGGGGAGAGGGAGGGAGGAAGAGACTGAACATAAACTGTGCACCTATGGATGAGGACAATGGGGGATGGGGAGGGGGCAGAGGGTGGGGTGGGAACCTGGTGAAGGGGGGAAGAAATGAGGAACCTTTGTAATAATATGAACAATAAAGATTGATTTAAAAAAAAAAAAAAAAAAAAAAAAAAAAAAAAACTCTTAGAAGACCCGAGTTTGGGAGCAGAGAATGTACTTGGAGAGAGGTACTAGGCAATAGGAAAGATAGCCGTGGGGTATAAAGAAAAAAAGGTTAAAAGTATGAGAAGATCTGGAAAAACCTCGAGTCAGGGAGACAGCAGGGTATTAAGGAAGGAGTGACCGTGACCTTTATTCTGAGGAGCCACAAGCCAGGCCTCCAAGCAGAGGGAGTCGGACACATGAGGAAGCAGTGACACCACCACCTCCTCCTCAGGCTGCTTTGGGCTTCCCGATGGCCATGGCTGTGGATTCTAAAACTTATGCAGTCCAGGCCTGTAGAGCTGCTGAGAAATTGGTCAATATTTATTATGAGATAATGGACCAAAGAAGATGGCACTGACCCGGCTGTATCTGGTTCAGTGGAATGGAAATGTTACAGGGTTGGAAGCCTGAACTGATTTTTTTGAGGTGTGACCTTCTACTGAATTCCAGATTAATATGTTAGATTGCCAACCAGTTCATGAGCAAGCTACCCCGGCCTAGAGTATAGAGTTCTTGTTGTGACCAGTGGAGCTGTGAGGCTTGATGGAAACAGACAGCCCTTCTTCAATCAGAACTTCCTACTGACCGCTCGGACTGCTCCTGACAACACTGTGTGGAAGACTGAAAGGGACTTCTGCTGTTTTCAAGAGTGGGCAAAAGTAGCTAACGGGGGCAAAAGTCCATTCTCCTTTGGTCCAGTAGTTTCAGCAATACAGCTTATGTGAATTAATTCTTCCATTGTGGTTTTAATTCCTAGCAGCTGCTAGTTTGGGCTCTTGCCCTTAAGAGTTTTAATGCTAGTTTTTTTTTTTTTTTTACATGCCCTATATACATTTTACTAATGACATCTAAAAAAATATATGTTTTTATTTATTTCAGAGAAGAATGGAGAGAAAGGGGGGAGGGGAGAGAGAGAAACATCAATAATGAGAGAGAATCATTGATCGGCTGCCTCGGGGATTGAGCCCACACCGGAGCTGGAGATCAAACCTGCTGGGATTAAGCCTGCAGCTGAGATATGTTCCCTTGACCAGGAATTGCACCTGCAACCCCTCTGTCTGCAGGCCAAAGCTCTAACCACTGAGCAAACCAGCCACGGAGGGATACCCTTAACTTCTAAGTCTTCCATGTGAACTTCAGGCCAAAAGTCTCCCCTGTGTTATCCACCCTCAAAGTAAGTGATTTCCTTCCTGTGTTTTACACTGTGAACTACATTATCTTATTTACTCATTAACTTAGAAATTATTTAATTTTATGATTTGTTCTTTTAATTGACATTGTGAGCAAATAGATTTGCTTTAAAACATGGTCTAGTTATGTGGTTAAGGCTTTGTCTTTTTAACAGAAAAACAGAGAGCAGTAGATCTTCCCTAGCCCATAAACTTCAAAAGAACAAATTGATTCATTTTATGTTTCAACATCTAAAGAGAAAGAAATATAGTTTTGGTTTTTGGTTAAACTTTAAATGTATTTTCATTCTTGAATTTGTTGTTTTACTGTTTTTAAGCTACAAGTACCAACTTGGTACATTGCAGCTCAAAGTTAATATTTCTTTTTTTTATAATATTACTTTTATTTTTATCATTTTTTAAACTTAAATTCTTTATTGTTTAAAGTATTACACATGTCTCCTCTTCCCCCCGCCACTGACCTCTCTCCAGGCCACTCCCACCCCCCAGCACATGCCCTCACCCCCTACTGTCTGTGTCCATTGTCTATGCTTATATGCATGCATACAAGTAATTTCTTATCACTATATCTGAAAAACAGTAATTCATTTACTTTCCCCCAAAACAACACATTACATTTCTGATATATTAACAAAATAGAATTTAATAGGAGAAGTGGTATAATTGGAATTTAAACCACTCTTACTTATAGTACTAAATCAAAACTTATACTTTATTAAAAATGAACTGACTCTGATTTTGGATTGGCTTTTTAAAAACCACAGCTTTAACAGCTACAGTCAGAGTGCCAAGCACTGGCCTTCCTTTGTGGAGAGCAGTCTCAGAAAGCTGCACATAATTGGCAATAAGTAACTTGAGCGGTTTTATACTATTTAGGAATTAAATGTCTTAAGACTTGTGTATGAACTGGTTTTTCCAAATGCTGTGTAATTTTTAAATGGCTAGAACTACTCTTCTATGAACTAGACTTTATTTTTGATATGTAAATATTTTTGTAACTTGAAAAAAAAATTTGTCTTGACGAGTTTTCTAAACCAGCAACAACAACAATATGAACTTTAAAGTCACTATACCAAAAATATGGTCCTGGCTGAACATAAGACAAATGGATCAGTGGGACAGATACTAAAGTAAATCCCAAAGTAATTTAAAATATAAATATAAAAATCAGTAAAAATATTATAATGAACCTTAGCAGAATAACCAGTGAGGAAGACCCTTAAAGAGGGTAGAAAGTACATAGCTATTAAGAAAAAAAATAGCCGAGACTGGTTTGGCTCAGTGGATAGAGCGTCGGCCTGCGAACTGAAAGGTCCCACGTTCGATTCTGGTCAAAGGGAATGTACCTTGGTTGTGAGCACATCCCCAGTAAGGGGTGTGCAAGAGGCAGCTGATCGGTGACTCTCTCTCATCAATGTTTCTAGCTCTATCCCTCTCTCTTCCTCTCTGTAAAAAATATTTTATAAAAAAAAAAAAAAATAAGAAAGAAAGAAAGAAAAAGAAAAAAGTAGACTGGATTATCCAAAAATTAAGAATTTTCTTATGGCAGAAATACTATTAAAAAATTCAAAAGACAAATGATATATCATTTAATACCTCAATATTTATACCATGTTTAACAAATAAAAGATTAATTCCTTACTTTGCCAACACCATGATCTTGGGACTTCCAGCTTCTAGAACTATGCAAATTAAAACTTGTTGTTTGAGAGAAAAAAAAATTAATCCCTAGAATATGCTAAGACTCCCTCAAAATGATATGAAAAAGACAAACAATCCAAATAATAAATGGGCAAAAGATATAGAAGGCTCATTAAAGAGGAGATGCAAACTGCCAAAGAACATATCAAACAATTGATAAGTAGGAAATGAAAATAAAGGAAGACGCCATTTTCATCTATCAGATGGCCAAAAATGAAGAAAAAATAATGGCCCTAACCGGTATAGCTCAGTGGAGAGAGCGTTGGCTTGCGGACTCAAGGGTTCCAGGTTCAATTCCAGTCAAGGGCATGTACCTTGGTTGTGGTACATCCCCGGTAGGGAATGTGCAGAAGGCAGCTGATCAATGTTTCTCTCTCATCGATGTTTCTAACTCTCTATCCCTCTTCCTTCCTGTCTGTAAAAAATCAATAAAAGTGTATAATAAATAAATAAAGAATAATGACCTCCACAGCCGATGATATCAGGTAATCCATCAGGGAAAGGCACAGACATGAGATAATCACTGTGCATCTTCCTCTTGTTCAAAGATGAGAGAGCAGGACATTATGTTTCTATTAAACAAGAGGCAGGCAAACTTCTCATATATCTTTAAACAAAACAAGAGACCCCCACAGCTTTGTGGGGCCTCCGGCCCCCACCCCAGACCCTGAGAGGGATGTGTTCCCTCTCCTCAGTAGGGGGGGCGGGCCTCTGGGTGCATTCTGGGGTGTCAGTGGTGAGGGTAGTAAGTGACAGGGCTGCAGACCCTGACAGGGCCTCCGAGGGACCTGGCCCAAGAGTTGACTCCACATGCCTTTTAGAAACTCTACAAAGCAGAAGTGAGCCTCAGATTCTGGCAGGCAGCCAGACTGGGTGTGAATAACTTCACTCAGCCTCAACCTCTGCCCCTGGAACATGCGGACAGTGACAGAACCTCCTCCTCAAGGGCTTTCTGAGAATTCCATGAGCTGATTCCTGCAAAGCAGTGAGGGGCACTCCCCAGATCCCAGATCTCTCACATCAATGTCTCTCTCTCTCTCTCTCTCTCTCTCTCTCTCTCTCTCTCTCTCTCTCTCTCTCTCATCTGAAGCCTTTGCCACAAGAGCATCACAGTTCCACTTCTCCCTCCGCATTCCCTCCCTCATGTCCAGTGAACCTGCCGCATGCAAGTCTCTGGCTCAGAGCCTGTTTCCCAGGGACCTGAGTCTAGGTGAGCTCCCTTAGGGAGCGAGGGAAGAGAGAACAAACAAGAAGACCAAGTCAGGCCTGGGCCCTCCAAAGTGTCAGCATCAGGGAAGAAGAAGCCCCGGCACAGAGAAAGGGAGGGAATGGCTGTCACCTCTGGTCTCTCAGAAACCAAGAGGGACAGTGACTGACAGCATCAAAAATAGCCTCTAGAGCCCTAGCTGGGGTGGCTCATGAGGTAGGAGCATCGTCCCACACTGAAAGGTAGGTTGTGGATTTGATTCCCGGTCAAGGCATGTACATGGGTTGCAGGTTTGATCCCTGGTCCCGGGACTGGGGTACATGGGAGGCAATGGGTTGATGTTTCTCACATCAATGTTTCTCTCTCTCTCCATTCCTCTCTCTAAAAATCAATGAAAATGTCTGTGGGTGAGGATTCAAAAGAAAAAGGAGCTCATAGAAAAGAAGGATGAGGACTGGGAAGTAACAAGGGGATCCAGGCCCATGGAGGTCATTGGTGACCCTGACAAGAGCATTGAAGAGAAACGGTAGGGACAAAAACCTGCTTGGAGTGGATAGAGAAAGAATGGAAGGAGAGAGGCAGCACAGCAAGCACAAACAACTCTCTCCAGGACTTCTGCGATTTTAACGATAGCCCAGAGACCCGAAACAGCATGCTGCTTCCCCAGGCCACCACAGGCAACATGACAGGTCGCCAGGGATGGACACTCACCATGCCTCCTCAACCCCAACCTCACACAGACTTTCTAGTACTTCATCCAGATTTTCCAGCTGTTTTCAGAGGGCGGGCCGCTCTGAGACACCAAAGCTGGAGGCAGAAGTGCAAGGCTGTGGCTTTGGGTGATGTCTAGAGCTGAGCCTCAGCATCTCTGAGGACACAGGATGATGCTCTCACCCCTAGAGATAAACCTCTGCAGGACAAAAGCCTCAGCCTCCTCAGCCACACCCTCTGTCTACACCACAGCGCCTTAGAACCTACCCAATTCAGCCTCTACCAGATCTTCCCACTGGGCCCCGAAATTTGGCTTATTCATTTGTCTTCTGCCACAAGGACTGCTTACTCACAAGAGCTGTTGCCACGGCAACCAAACAGCCAACCTGCTGTTCCAGCTAACAAGCCATGAGCCTCCTGCTTGGCTAACCCGGGGGAGGTACCCCCAAAGTCTGAGAGGCTGGAACATGGTGGGGGGATGTGGGAAGTGAGAGAGGGGAGCAGGAGGGCATTCATGACGGCAGAGTGCAGCGTTTTTTGCAGTGGTTTTGTAAATCCGCAACAGGCTGGGGCTGGGAGAGCTGCCGGAGGGGTCCCCACATCCTCTAGTGATGCTAACCACTTCTCCGCGAACACATCCCTCACTCCCTCCCCTCCTCTTCTGCTAGCAGGAGGGGGAGGCCACAGCGCCAGGAAATCCTGCAAATGCAGCTGATGGACCTGAGATAGCCCCTTCCCCCGGCACCCACCCCCCAAGACAGAGTGGGCCCTCTGGAGCCGGTGTTGGTGAGCCCCAAAGTTGCTCTTGAGGGACTCTAACCCCTGTGTCCTCCTGACTCTTCCCCAGAAAGGGGTTATTTCTTTGAACCAGCCCCAAAGGTCTTTAATCCGAGGTGTATTTTAGTGACCGAGGGTTCTGAAGTCACACAGGTAAGAATTCCAGCCTTGGCTCCTTCGCTTGCCACCTGTTTAACTTTAGGCAAACTGCTCAACCTCTCTAAGCCTCCGTCTCTTTAGCTGTGACGTGGGATGAGCATTGTACGAATATCACCAAAGTATTTCAAAGAATAACTGAGACTGAGTCAAGGGTGCAATACACAACGACTGGATACACCGCAAGCTCACGGTCAGTAGAGAGTATTATCATTATCTCCCATCCAAGTGCTAGCCAGGCCCAACCCTGCATAGCTTTCGAGATCGGGCGCATTCAGGGTGGTATGGCCGTAGACGAGAGTATTATTATTATCATTATCATTGCTATTTATCATCACTATGAATGAGGATTATATTGATTAACAGACCTAGGGGTCAAAGACATGAGTGAGAGATTTTTAAAGAACTGAAAAAGAGTCTGGCTCAAGTGGCTCCGTGGCTTGAGTGTGGTCCTGTGCACCAAAAGGTTGCTGGTTTGATTCCAGGTCAGCGCCCACACCTGGGTTGCGGTTTGGTCCATGTTTGGGGACCGTATAGAAGGTAACCAATCAATGTTTCCCTCTCACAGTGATGTTTCTCTCTCTCTCTCTCTCTCTCTCTCTCTCTCTCAAATCAATAAAAACATATTTAAAAAAAAAATACACTGAGAATGACTAAAGCAAACTTCAGCGTAGTATATATGTTTAGTATCACTTTTGCTTTAAAGAATTAAGTCAATATCTTTTTAAAAAAATGTATTTTTATTGATTTCAGAGAGGAAAGGAGAAGGAGAGAAAGAAAGAAACATCAATGATGATAGAGAATCATTGATCGGCTGCTTCCTGCACCCATAACCCAGGCATGTGCCCTGACTGGGAATCAATCAGAGGTCGAAGCTCAACCACTGAGACACCGCAGCTGGACAACAGTGGATATCTTTGGATGATGGCATTATGGTTAGTTTTCTTGTGTTTTTTTTTCCCCTCAAGTTTTTTTGGACTGAATAAGTATAACCTCCGCAATAATTTTTTTTTCTAAGAGCATTTAACAAAAATAAAATTTTAAAGATTAGAAATGAGTATTACAAATGAGCTACAGATTAAAAACCAGTGAAGGGTATATTTTAAACAGGTAAGTTGTATGGTATATGAATTCTATCCCAAAAGGACTGTTAACAAAATGCCTTAAAAATGATTCCAGGTGTGCAGGGAATAACCCATTCAAAAATTCTTTACATAAAAATGTATAACCTAAAGCAAAGTAAGAAGAGAAAGAAAGAAAATGAGGCAAGAACTAAAAAGCAGAACTATTATGTGAAAATTGAAAAGCTGAATGACTCATTCCATTGGTGAGGCAATAGAAACCAAATACTTGCGTATACTGCTGGAGGGATATAAATTGGTACAACTGCCAAAAAGAGAAAAATCAATGAAATTACAAATGCTACCAAGGCATTTACTCTCTGACTCAGCAAGTCCATTTTAGGAAATTCATCCTATAGATATTCTCCAGTGAGAAATGACGGACCACAGCATTGCCTGTAATAGTAAAAACAACACTGGAAACAGCCCAAAAGCCCACCAGTAGGTGGCAGTTTCAATACGTTATGGTACATCCATACAATGAAACAATATAAAGCTGTGAATATAAAAATAAAGAAGGAAACTGACAATCTTCTGATATGGGAAGACTTCTAAACTATATGATTAAGTGTAAAAAAATCAAGGAACAAACAGGATATATAATAGATATGCTTACCCTTTAAGTAAAAAGTGGGCAAAGACTATAGATTTATATTTCCTTACATATGCATTCTGGAAAAATACATAAAAGTAAGAATAGCTGAATGGCACTGAGTGAAAACTGAGCAGATGGGGGAATAGAAGTTTCGAGAGTGAAACTTTTCACTGTGTATCTTTTTAACTATTTGATCTTAAAATCTTATGAACAAACTACCTATTAAAAATTAAATAAAGCCGCCAAAGCTGGTTTGGCTCAGTGGATAGAGCATCGGCCTGCGGACTGAAGGGTCCCGGGTTCGATTCCGGTCAAGGGCATGTACCTTGGTTGCGGGCACATCCCCAGTAGGGGGTGTTCAGGAGGCAGCTGATCGATGTCTATCTCTCATCGATGTTTCTAACTCTCTATCCCTCTCCCTTCCTCTGTAAAAAATCAATAAAATATATATTTAAAATAAATAAAAAAATGAAGCCGAAACAGGTTTGGCTCAGTAGATAGAGTGTCAGACTGCGGACTGAAAGGTCCCAGGTTCGATTCCGGTCAAGGGCATGTACCTTGGTTGCGGGCATATCCCCAGTAGGGGGTGTGCAGGAGGCAGCTGATAGATTCTCTCTCATCGATGTTTCTAACTCTCTATCCCTCTCTCTTCCTTTCTGTAAAAAAATCAATAAAACATATTTTTAAAAATTTAAATAAAACTTCATATGCTTAAAGGAAGAAGTTAAAGAGTAAAATGATATGATAGTTGGGAGGGGTCTGGATGAAACAGAAGGGTCGATGTTAATGTTAAATGTTGAAGCTGATCTGTGGGGGTTCATGGTATGTTTGAAATTTTTCATAACAAGTTATTAAATATTTAAAAGGTCTAAGGATAGAAACAATCTACTAAGACTATCGGTTAATAATACGGATTTTGTAATCAAAGAAAACACGATAATCTTAAGAGAAACATCAAAAGTAATGTCCATCACTAGCTACACGTTTCCCCTATCTTTCAGGCAATCTGTGGATACCATCCCAATAGAACTTTCCTTGTTTTGAGGCAAAACACTCAGAGATCCAATTTTCTACTTCTTTGTATGTTTTGAAGTGCTGCTGAGAAAGTGCATGTGCCATTGATTGGAACAAGTGGTAATCTAAAGGAGCAAGGTCTGGTGAATGCGGTGGTGGGTTAATATTTCCCAGATAAGATCTTTTAACGTGTCTTTAACTGGTTTTGAAGTGAGTGACGGTGCATCATCATGAAGCAAAATTACTTTGCCGTGATTTCTGGCACATCCTGGTCGTTGCACGATCAAAGTGTGGTTCAAACTGATTATTTTTTGTCGGTATCAATCAGTTTTAATGGTTCCTCCTGGTTTTAGAAGCTCATAATATACCACACCCTCCTGATCCCAGCAAACGCAGAGCATTGTCTTCTTTCTGAAGTGATTTGGCCTTGTAGTTGATGTTGATGGTTGACCTGGATCAACCCATGATTTTTGCATTTTGGATTCTCAAAATAAATCCACTTTTCATCACCAGTCACAATTCGATGCAAAAAAGACTTTCTTTCATGCCACTGAAGCAACATTTTACTGACGACTTTTTGGTTTTCTATTTGTCTTTTGTACAGCTGAAGTGGCACCCATTTTCCTTCCTTTAAAATCTTTCCCATTGCTTGTAAACAATTGGAAATTGTTTGCTGAGCAACGTTTAATCTTTCTGCAAGTTGTTTTTGAGTTTGACATGCATCTTTATCCAATAATACTTGTAATTGTTGGTCTTCAAACTTTTTCGGTTGACCTGGATGTTCTTTGTCTTTCGCATCGAAATCATCACTTTTAAAGCATTTAAACCAGTGTTCACAAGTACCTTGAGATGGAGCATGCTTACCATAAGCTTCCCCAAGTATTCAGCAGCACTTTTCTTTAAGATAAAGTAATGAATTAAAACTTCCTGCAAATGCTCTTTTTTTGGTACAAAATTCAACATTTCTAAGTGTAAGAATATCTATAATGTTAACACCTTCAGCAAATTTTACATATGAAATTTTGAAGCTTGTTGTCAATACAACAAAAGAGCTTACATATCAAATCACATATATATCAACATATGTGGAACTCCATCTATTGAAAAAATCCATATTACTAACCTAGTAAATGCCTTTCAACTGGCAAATAAATAAGGAAAATGAGGTCTCTCCATACAATTATTTGTCAAAAACATCATGTGACGTGAAAGAAGCCAGACACGTGACCACACACTATATGGTTCCATTTATATAAATGTCCAAAAAAGGCACATGCATAGAAACAGAAAGTAGATTAGTGGTTGCCTAGGGCTGGGGGAGGGAAGGGGAAGTGACTAACTGGGCAGGGGGTATCTTCCGAGGATAATAGAAATGCTCTAACTTTGGTTTATGGTGACGGCTCCACAACTATAAATTTAGTAAAAGCCACTGAATTGTACACTTGAAATGAGTGGATTTTATGGTGTGTAAAATAAACAACTATATAAAGTGCTTTATTTCAAAAGTAAGGGAATTGGCCCTAACCGGTTTGGCTCAGTGGACAGAGCGTTGACCTGCAGACTGAAGGGTCCAGGTTCGATTCCGGTCAAGGGCATGTACTTTGGTTGTGGGCACATCCCAAGTAGGGGGTGTGCAGGAGGCAGCTGATTGATGTCTCTCTCTCATTGATGTTTCTAACTCTATCCCTCTCCCTTCCTCTCTGTAAAAAAAATCAATAAAATATATTTCTACTCTTGATCTTAGCCAAAAGGCTGAGAAGCGATAATAAAATATATTTCTAAAATAAAAATAAAAGTAAGGGTATTGGGGCTACTAAGAGGTGATAGTGGGTCCTAGCATTAGACTCAGTAGCTTAAAAAGTCAGCTCTTCCAGGTTAGCTAGGCAAGCTATGTTACCTTTCAATGTCCTAATCCGTAAAGTAGGTCTGTAATAATTAATGCTTACTGTATTGCCAGGCACTGTTCCAAGTTCTTCACACGCAGTAAGCCTCACAACTGTTCCACGGTGGGGGTTACCGCATTTCACACATAGGGACCTGGACACAGCGAGGTTAGGTGACGTGCCCATGGCCACACGGGTCACACATCTAGCAAGCAGCGGAGCAGGCATTCTGATGTTGAGGGCCATGTGCTTAACCACTGCCTGGCACTACCCCCCAAATACACCACTAACTGAGGTTATTACGAGAACAAAATAAAAACAATTCATACAAAGTACTAAAAAAAAAAAAAAAAAAAAATGCTAGCCAGGGAAGAAACCACTGTCTAATAGACTCAAATGGCTTGGGTTTGTCTAATTGTATTTGGAAGTGTTTGGAGAGTATAAAAAGCCAAGCCTGTTTATGGAATAGCATGTCAGAAAGGAAAGTGCCAAACCTACAGAGTAGCCATAAAGAAATCCCTTTTATGGTCTAGACTTGTGGTCGGCAAACTCATTAGTCAACAGAGCCAAATACCAACAGGACAATGATTGAAATTCCTTCTGAGAGCCAAATTTTTTTTAACTTAAACTTCTTCTAATGCCACTTCTTCAAAATAGACTCGCCCAGGCCTTGGTATTTTGTGGAAGAGCCCACCCTCAAGGGTCCAAAGAGCCGCATGTGGCTCGCGAGCCACAGTTTCCCGACCATGGGTCTAGACTTTAAGGCAGGGGTCTTCAAACTACGGCCCGCGGGCCACATGCGGCCCGCAGAGGAGTCTGATCCGGCCCGCCAGGTTTTTTGGGCAGTGAGCGCAGCCGAGGTGTTACAGTAGGAATTAGTAGTTCATATAGTCCGGCCCTCCAGCGCTCTGAGGGACCGTGATCTGGCCCCCACTTTAAAAAGTTTGAGGACCCCTGCTTTAAGGGATGGAGAGAGGAGAGAAAAGTCAACGCAATTCCTCATGTGTACTAGGAGGGTCGCTAGGAGAGGTGGGGACGGGTCCTGGTCTCCCTGGGCTGCATCCTCACCAGCTCAGCTGTCTGCACAGCTGGGACCGGGGTCACCCAGCGGAGAGACGTGGGGAAGTCGGCGTGAGGTCCCACCCGTGGATTTGGGGACAAACCTCAAATACTTCTACGTAAAATTTAAAAATATCAAAACCTTACCAAAGTAACAAAGACAAGCCCTCCAAAAAGAACCTCCCTGCCCAGCCGGCGTGGCTCAGTGGCTGAGCTTTGACTTAGGAAGCAGGAGGACACAGTTCGGTTTCCAGGCACATGACTGGGTTGCAGGCTCAGCCCCTTGTAGGGGGCATGCAGGAGACAGCCAATCATGGACTCTCTCCCATCATTAATGTTTCTGTCTCTCTCTCCCTCTCCCCTCCTCTCTGAAATCAATAAAATATAGATATTCTCCACCCTCATTTTCAAGGGCTGGTAATTTTCTGAGATCGATACCATCTGGGTTGAGATCTTGTTCCCAGCCCAGAGGCGAGGTGTATAGGGAATTTTCCCCAGCCAGGCTGAGTGCTGGAAGGTGCTCTCAGAAATCTTAATATGGATCTTTCTTTTAATTTTTTAAAATATATTTTTATTGATTTTTTACAGAGAGGAAGGGAGAGAGAGAGAGAGCTAGAAATGTCGATGAGAGAGAAACACCGACCAGCTGCCTCTTGCACACCCCCTAGCGGGGATGTGCCCGCAACTAACGTACATGCCTCTGACCGGAATCGAACCTGGGACCTTTGAGCCAAACCAGTTTCGGCTAATATGGATCTTTCAATCACTCTCCACAACAGCATCTTGGGGACAATGAGAGCCTTACTATTTTTATAACCTTTTCATTTGCTTCCTTGAATTTAAAATCAACAGTGAAACCTAAGGGCAAAGCCCATTCCGGAGTCTTGTTGTCTCAGCTCCTCTGGGGAGGCACCAAAGACACGGATGACCTGGAGTCTGTCCTGAGAGCTGCTCCCAGGGCCAGGGGTTCAACTCTGGCGTCTTGGGACAGTTTTCTGTCCCCTCCTCTTCCCCTAACCCATAACCCCTCCTCCTATTTGCCTGCAGGGCAATCCAAGATGTTGGTTTCCTGAGACAACGGGTGCTTCTCCGGGGAGCACTGAATTAGGCAGAAGGTCTGCCTCCCAGGAACCTTGCAAAGATCGGGGAGATGATGTGGGACAAGGCACAAACATGAGCATCTGATGATAAAGCTGCACACCTGGGTACGCAGCAGTAACCAGTGTGAAAGAAAAGAGCCACATGCTAACCTGACAGGCTCAGGGAAGGCCTGCATGGCAGTCTTGCAAACCCAGAGACCTAAAATAACCACAAAAGATGATTTGAAAACTTAATATCTAACTACAAACAGGTTATAGTGGGTAGTCATGTCCCAGATATTTCACCTGACAAAGATCAGCTTCAATCTTTATTGAGCCCATCTGCCTTCCAGCCTCTAAGATAACTTATCTGTGAGATGTCTGGGTAACTTGTAACTTCCTTTTTACCCCGGACCCCTCAGGGCACAACAAATGGCCTCGAGACATTCCCTCATTGTTGTTATCAAGTTAATTGCCAACTGTTAATACATTAGAGTATCCTGTACTCATAAAAGAAGCTCATGTCCATCATTTCACCTTTTACACTATCCCAGAGGATTCCTCCCCCCTCCCCTTCGCTCTGTCCCACCTCCTTAATTTATCACCAATGAATTTCATGTAACTCACCTACGTCCCTTTCCTTTGATTGCAATGTATAAATATAGAAATGTAACCCGCCATTCTCTGGAGCATGATCTCAATCCATTAAGGTTCTGCTTCCCGGCAGACATTGACAGTTTGGCTCAAATAAACTCACAAAAATTCTTTACAGGTTTCAATGTGTTTTTTTTTCGTTAACACCAGCATTGTGTCACTGTCTCTTGCTTTTAAGAATCTTACACATTAGGTCACTGACACTGACCAACAAAGCTCATTTGTTAAGTTAATTATGAAAATGGCCCAGAACAATTTCTACAAGGGGCACAAACAACAGCCTTTGTTTTGGGAAGCCCAGCACCCATTTCCCCCTGCAAAGAGGACTCTGGTTTCCTTTTAGGGAATTCTCTCTCTCTCTTTAAATCTTTATTGTGGAAAGTATAGATGACCTGCTTCCCCCCATTAACTCTTCCAGGCCGCTCCAATCCCCTCCCCCCAGGCCCTCTCCACCCACTGACTGCTCACGGGTTATGCATATACGCTTAAAGCTGATATATTCCCACCCACCCTCCCCTGCTTTCCCTCTGAGGTTCAACAGTCTGTCCATGCTTTTTATGTCTCTGGGTCTATTTTTTGACATCAGTTTATTTGGTTCATCAGATTCCACACATGAGTGAGACCATGTGATACTTATCTTTCTCTGGCTGGCTTATTTCGCTCAGCATAATGCTCTCCAGTTCCATCCATGCTATTGCCAATGGTAAGAGTTCTTTCTTTTTTATTGCGCATGGTATTCCACTGTGTAGATGTACCACAGTTTTTTCTATTCACTCATCTGCTGATGGGCACTTAAGCTGTTTCCAAATCTTAGCTATTGTAAATTGCACTGCTGCTATGAACATAGGAATACATGTGTTCTTTCTGATGAGTGTTTCGGGTTTCTTAGGATATAGCCCAAGAAGTGGGATCACTGGGTCAAATGGTCTCTAAGAGCGACCTCACTGGGGTGGGAAGGGGACGTAAATCGAAAGGACTCACCTCTCTCACCACCACCATCACCATGGCCTTGCAGGTCCCTTTGAAGACCTCCCACTTCTTCCCACCAAACGGCAACCACAGGAGGTAAGCTGGGCCAACCAGGCCTTCCCAGGCCTTGGGCTTGAGACCAGCAACAGAATGATAGTGCCTCTGCCTTCTAGCAAAGTGAAGCTTTCAGAGGTCTTGACCACCTGATGCAGCCGGTTCCCAGCCTCCCAGGACCCTAGCTAGCCATTCAGTCCCCTAACACTTACGTTTGCCATGCTAACACCAAAATGGCAGTCCCTTCAAAGCAATGACTTCCAACAGGCTCAGCCGTTCTCAGCCTCTCCAAAGCCTCAGCCTCCCTCACGGGCCCCCAAGGGAAAACAAAGGCCTCTGTCCACTGCTGACCTGGGCTTTTTATCCAGGAAAAAAGCCCATGTCAACATCAGACCCAAACACGAGCCTGGGTCACACTCCACGCTCCCTGACTCTGGGGACCCTGGGTGAGTTTTAAGTTTCTGATGCTACAGAAATGGACTGATTTCCAACCCACAAACGTCTGGGTGGATGGAAACCTACAGAAACCTTCTGGTCCTTGAGGACGTACCGGTGAGGTCCCCTGAATCTCAGGATCTCCGAGTGACCCCAGGTGGGGAACTCGTGAGGTCTGGGGCCCCCTCACCGGCCAGGCGAGGCGCGCTCTCAGTGAGGAGGCACCGAGGCAGGGCCGGCCCGCTGGAGAGGTGTGGTCCCGTGGGCCCAGCATGTCAGTGTGGGTGGGTTTGGTAGCCTCTCCACTTAATTCATTCGCCACCGATTGCGTCAGCGGCTTCTTCGCAGCTGGCTCGCAACTCTTTCTGATTGTGTAACGGTTTGCCCTAATGCAGAACAAATGTCTGAGCTTTTCCAAAGAGGAAGCAGGGCAGGGTGGGCAGCGCTGTGGCTGGGAGGCCTGGATCCCAGCCCTCATCTGCCCAAACAAGAACCCAGCTGTGTGACCCTTTCCCAATCCTTTCCTCCCTTTAAGTCAGGCCACTAGGCGGCCTTCGGGCCACTTCCTCAGACTCTCCAGGCCCTTCTCCCAGTCCCCCGGGAAGCAGGGTGTGGGGGCTGGGAGAGGCGGTGGCGGGAGCCTTGGCCAGTGTTCTTTGGACCTGCAGGGTCACTGATCCCAAGAAACATTTTGGTTCCTCAGCACCACAGTCTTTGAGGACTCGGGAGGAATCAGGGACAATTCAGAGTTCCTGGTCTATAAAGGGCCTTCCCTGAGTCCTCAGAATTAGTCACTCAACACCCAGATATGGATCAGCTGGAGAATTTTCTAGTGGGATTTGGGCCCCGCAGTTAGGATTTTCGGTTAGTGTATCTCCCTTAGAGGCAGCTGCACCATCTCATTCTGATGGGACCGCCATTTTGGAGTTAGCAGATCTGAGCACAAGAGGTAGTGTAGCCCAAGAGAAAAAAAAACTGTGGAGGTGGGAAAGGCAAGGTCTGTATTGGCTCTGCTGCTGCTGACCAGATTGCTGTTCACCATCTCTGAGTCACTTAACCTCTCTGAGTCGTTTTCCTCAACAGCAAAATGAAAGAATTGGACTTCTATTCACTTATTTATTATGTATTTCCTGTATCATTAAACACGAGGAGACAAGACATTCAGAGTTTTGGAAAGGAGGGACGGGATACCCCCAGCACCAGTGAGGGACCCCAGGATCCCGGAACAGTTGTAATTAATTGCCCTGCTGAATTTCCAGCTGCACCAAAACGGAAGCACCGTGAGCTGCTCAGTTCTCACTGTTCACCAAAAGAAAGCTTACCCATCAGTCAGGAGAGAGAGGCTTCTTTTCTGCATTCAGTTCTACAATCAGCTCAAACTTTCATTCAGACAGGGAACCTTTACTGAGCATCTGGGAGAGGACCCTGCCCTGGGCCTGCAGCAGCAACCAGCCCGAGGCCCAGGTAGGGACGGAGGCCCCAGTAGAGATGGTGATTTTAGGCCCCAGAAGAGACGGTAATTTTATCTCGGGGATTCTCACACAGCTGAATAAGACAATGGTGCCAATGGTGACCGTACAAAGAGGCTGAAAGGCGCTCTAGCAGTGAGGGTGTGGCAGCAGAGCTGTGAATCTACAAAGACTTTCCAACAGCGAGCAACATCACTAATCACTGACGGGTACGCCAGTGGCCTGGCTTCATGTGGGGACTTGATCTGGAAAACCAGGAGTGTGAGCGACTCACAGATCCTGGAGACTCTCTCAATTACTAATCAACCCATCCAGCTTTTGACGGGAGTCAGACACTGGTCAAGAGATGCTGAGCATCCTGCAGCAGGTCTGGTCCTAGTGCCCTGTGCTTTTGACTGGAGAAAGAGCAAGTCACATAAACTGATGAAAAAAAAAAAATAGATCCAGAGACAGAGAAACATCAAACAGACAGTCAAATTTCAGAGGGAAGGCAGGGAAGGGTCGTGGGAGGGGGTAAGAGATCAACCAAAGGACTTGTATGCATGCATATAAGCATAACCAATGGACACAGACACTAGGGGGATGAGGGCATGTGTGTGTGTGGGGGGGGGGGATGGCCGGGGAGAGGTTAATGAGGGGGAAAAGAGACATATGTAATACTATATGTAATACTTTAAACAATAAAAAATTAAAAATTTAAAAAATAACTTTTAAAAAAATAAAAAAAGAGCAACATGTTGCAATGGCAGTCAGTGTCTGCCTTTCTCTCTTTCTTTCTTTCTTTCTTATTAAAACTTTTACATTTTATTATAAACATTTTCAAATGTGCTGAAAGGCTTAAAGAATTATATAGTAGCCACCAAGAATCCACTACCTACATTCTACCATTAGCATTTTGCTGTATTCACTTTATCATATATCTATCCCTCTATCCACTCTTTCATTCATCAATTAATCAATCCCTCTTAGTTTTTTTGGTGTATTTAAAAGAAAGCTGTAGACCTCAGTATACTTCACCCCTAAATACTTCAACATGCATATCGTTAACTAGAGTTCAAAATTTGTTTTGGCAAGATATATTGATCTTAAGAGTGCCTTTAGATGAATTCTGATAAATGCATACATCTGTTAACCTAAATCCCTCCCAGGAAACAGAACATAAATATCACTCCAGAGTTCCCTCGTCCTCCCCTTCGTAAGGCACTCTGCCGATGCTCCACCCACACATCCCCTGCTGCCCTAATCTGTGTTCTGTGCCCCGTGATCCTGGTCACTTTGCCACAGCTGGACCAGGATGGACACCTGATCCCAAAGTGGTCATCCAGGTGTTGGCCAGTGGACCTTTAACTTCTGTGCCAGGCTCAGTAGGATGAGCTGGGCAGTCAGAGTCTCTCTCGGAGGTGGGAAATGGAGAGACTGCCTGGCTGGGCAAGGACCCTGAGCTGATGGCCTTGAGGCAGATCTGGGGCTGGGTCACCATGATCACGGACCATGTGAAAAGTACAGGGAAGCCAGAGCTAGTGGGGAACGTGAGGTGACTGACACACAGAGCCTCTGTGTGAGGGACATGCCCCTGGGGGAGGGACGGGAAAGAGGGCCTCAGTTTCCTTTCTTTGCAGCTGCAGGCCCAGGCCCCTCCTCTGAGCAACTGCCACAGCCCCCCTAAAATGCAAATGCACATGCTGGTCCATAGGACAGTTGCTATGAAAATTAAAGAATCTTTCTTAAATGGGAAAGTGGGACGAAGTGGGATGGCACCGAGGCAGCAGCTCTGCTCCCTGTGGCTGCAGACCAGGCACCTCCCCTGAGGAAGCACAGTGGGTGCTGCGATGGGAGATAAGGAAGAGGTTGGGGTCTCCAATGTTCCCTGCAACCTCTGAGAAGTTAGGGTGATCCTAGTCCCAGGAGAGGGTCAGAGATGGTGCAGCAGGGCAGGTGTGAGCACCCCAAGGCGGGAATCCATTTTTCCAAACCAGGAGCGGCATGGCTGAGCAGGATCATTCCTCCTCCTGGCATTTTTTCTTTTTAATCCTCACCCAAGGATAAGAAGGAAAAGTTTTTTGTTTTGTTTTGTTTGAGAAAGGACAGAGAGAGAGAGAGAGAGAGAGAGAGAGAGAGAGAGAGAGAGAGAGAGAGAGAGAAGTATGTGTCCTGACCAGGAATTGAACCCACAACCTTTCAGTATACAGGATGACACTCCAACCACCTGAGCCACCTGGCCAGGGCTGTGGTCCCTGGTCTGTATCCATGCCTCTGTCATCATCCATTCCCCCACAGGACTGCAAGTACCTTGAAGACAAGGGCTGGGATGCCTTGTTCACCTCTGATTCCCTGGCACCCTGCAGGGTGCTTGATGCAGAGTAGGCGTTTAATGAATATATCTTAAATGAATGAGGACACAACACAGGGAGGCTGAGAAATCGGAGCATGTAATTAAGGGAGCAGTTACCAAGTGCCAGGACCCATTCTAAGAACACTACTTTTAGTAAATAACCAAACCCTGTGAGGTGGGTATGAGGCACAGGAAAGTTAAATAACTTGCCCAAGGTCACACAGCTTGAAGGTAGTGGAACTATATTTGAACCCAACACTTATAGACTCCCGAGTCCATGGTCTTAACTCCCGTGATGACCGCCATCCCATCTGTCCTGGAAAAGCTTCCTGGCATGTTACACCAAGCACCTCGCCCACCCGACCCCAGAGATCAGGACCTGCAGGAGGCCAGGTACGAAACCGGCAAACACATCGACACCCTGGCACCCAAGGCCTGGGCGACACAGCGGCCATCCCCGCAGTGGCCAGCCTCCCTCCAATTCAGTCAGCATTTAGTACGTGCCCATTAGGTGCCCATTCGGTGCCATGCTCGTTAGGTGTCAACAAGACAGACATGCTCTTTACTCTCTAAGAACTGGTGAATGACATCAACCATCCATTGTTTGCTCTGTGCCTCCCCTCTGTGCCACACCCCATGTACCTGGAGGCACCAGCTCTTTCTTTCCTTTTGAAAAGGTTTTAGGCCGAAGCCGGTTTGGCTCAGTGGTAGAGCATCGGTCTGTGGACTGAAAGGTCCCAGGTTCGATTCCAGTCAAGAGCATGTACATTGGTTGCGGGCACATCCCCAGTAGGGGGTGTGCAGGAGGCAGCTGGTCGATGTTTCTCTCTCATCGACGTTTCTAGCTCTCTATCTCTCTCCTTTCCTCTCTGTAAAAAATCAATAAAAATATATTTAAAATAAATAAATAAAAATAAATAAAATAAAATGGTTTTAGATTTCGAAATGCCCCATATTAATAAAGACACATATATGTTTGTTTGTTGTTGTTGTTTTTACTATGAGCCTCGTGCCTAGTTATGCCCATTATACAGAGGAAGACACGGGCTCAGAGAGCTTAGAGAGGTCAGGCCCCTCGCCCCAGGGTGCCTGCACGTGTTTACAGGCGCGAAGGGCAGTCCCGCTCGGCGGCACAGCAGTGAGTAGCACACACGGTCCTTCCTCACGTGGGCTGTGCATCCTAGTGGCGGGGTGAGACGCAGAGCAGTGAACACACAGACAAAACCATCTCCAGGAATGATAAATGCGGGGAAGGCTGGAGAGAGGGATGGAGAGAAGAGCCAGCATGGTCAGTCTGGTGTGGGATGCGGGGGAGGTTCTAGGCAGAAGGGACTACCTGTACCAAGGGCCCGAGGCCAGACAGCTTGCTGTGCTGATGGGAAGCCAGGAGGCCAGTGTGGCTGGAGCACAGGGAACGGAGGGAACAAGGTGAGGTCAGCCAAGTGGGGTGTTCAAACCTAGGTCTGGCTGGCTCCAGCACACACCACTGTGCCAGGCAGCAGTGTGTAAGGGGCTGCACAGGGATTGCCCTGAGGAGACCAGGGTGGCCCCGGATCTGAGCCCCTCCTCTAAGGGTGTGGAACCCGACTGTGCAGCTTGAGTTGTCTGCATATTAAGGGAAAAAAAAATCAGTGGAAACCGTCGGCTTGGGGACTGAAAGGTCCCAAGTTCAATTCCGGTCAAGGGCATGTACCTTGGTTGCGGGCACATCCCCAGTAGGGGGTGTGCAGGAGGCAGCTGATCAATGATTCTCTCTCATCGATGTTTCTAACTCTCTATCCCTCTCCTTTCCTCTCTGTAAAAAAACAATAAAATATATATATATTTAAAAAAAAAAAAAAGAAAGAAAAAAGAAAAAAAATCCCCTGGTGCAGACTAATCATTGCCAATTCTGATGACTCTCAGAGGTCCTTTGGGGAAAACCCCATCAGGTAGCTTATGAAAATTAATAGTCCTAACACTTGGTCTTTGAAGTGGTCTTGGTATGCAAGTCCTCACCAGCAGGAAGTCATTTCAGAATTTAGCATTTCTCCCATAATCATCCCGATGTCTTGGGGTTTAGACAGGCCCTGGGGGCAGCTCAGCTCCTCCACCATCCCCTCACACCCCCATGCTCGGGCAGAGGACGGTGCCTGCAGTGACAGGGGACGGTGAAACATCAGAAACGCCACAGGCCTAGGTCCTGGGAGAAGAGAGAGCGATGCCAATGTGTCTGAGCAAGCCATGGCTCCTGGGTCATGTGGGCATGGGCTGGGTCACGAGGACCAAGGGCCAGGCTGGTGGCCTGACCACATGGCCCCGCTGGGACAGAGAGGTGGACGCCCACCGCTGAGCACACAGCGCATGGGAAAGTGGGGAGCGCACACACAGAGCACTGGGGTCCACTGGCTATGGCAGTGCCCGCTTTTCCTCCTGTCCTCTCCCTCCCTCCTGCCCCCGAGATTCAACTGGGAGCTTTGAGAGGAGAGACATCGCAAACCTCACAAGGTATGGAGCTGAAATGGTTTCCATCTCCATATCTGAGCACCGAGAATCGCTTTACTGGCCTCCAGGGAGATGAACACAGTGCCGCGTGGGGACAGGCACGAGGGCCGGGGGAGCAGGAGTCTTGCCTTCGGTCCTCCATGGCCCTCACTCTCCATCTTCATGAAACTGACACCCCGCAGCCTTGAGGCACCGGCTCTTTCTTTCCTTTTAAAATGGTTTTAGATTTAAGACTTTTTTTTTAATTCCCCAAAGTACAGAGACTGAGAATCGCCTGGCCTGCCACCAGAATTCACAGTTTAACATTTTGTCAGATTAGCTTCAAGCCTCTCCTTTAAGAACACAACTGAAATAAACGTTACAGATAAAGTCAGACTCCCTGTCAGGCCCCTCCCTGTCTCTCTCCATCAACACTCGCTGTCCTGTGTGTGCTGTGCATCCTCTTTGGTCCATTGTTATACTTTAAGATATATATACTAGAAGCCTGTGCATGAAATTTGTGCACGGGTAGGGTCCCTAGGCCTGGCCAGTGATCAGAGCCAATCTGTGGGGCGACCAGAGGGGCCACTGGGAAAGGGGGGGGCCACTGGCACCCACCTTGGCAGGCCTGAAGCTGCCCACTCACTGGCTCTGCCCCCCACTGCCACCCACTCACCAGCCAGCCCTAACACCCGCCACCGCTGCCACTGGTCACCTCCCTCTGCAGAGCAAATGGCGGGGTGATGGGAGGGGGCGCCCTGCTGGCACACATCTTGGCTGGCTGGGGGCCTGCAGGCTGGAGGCAGCTCCTGCATTGAGAATCTGCGCGCCTCCCCCGGCCCCCCCCTCCCCCCCGAGACTGGTTTGGCTCAGTGGATAGAGCATCGGCCTGCAGACTGAAAGGTCCCAGGTTTGATTCCAGTCAAGGGCATGTACCTTGGTTGTGAGTACATCCCCAGTAGGGGGTGGACAAGAGGCAGCTGATCAATGTTTCTTTCTCATTGATGTTTCTAACTCTCTATCCCTTTCTCTTCCTCTCTGTAAGAAATCAATAAAATATATATATTTTTAAAAAGAGTCTGCCCCCTGATGGTCAGTGTGCATCATAGCGACTGGTTGTTCTGCTGTTCAGTCGATTTGCATATTAGGCTTTTGTTATGTAGGATATATATATATATATATATATATATATATATATACCCATCCAGGAACAAGAGACACCATTGTTTTATATTATTCCAATCTTCATAAATGTATGATATTAAATTATCTGCACTCAGGGGTTCCCCCCTCTAACATCATGTTTTTAAGCTCCATCCATGCTGATATATATTGATTTAGATAATTTATTTTATTTTATTTTAATTTAATTTAATAAATCTTTATCATTCAGATTATTTCAATTGTTTCTCCTTTTTCCCCCCCATAGCTCCCCTCCACCCAGTTCCCACCCCACCCGCTGCCCTTACCTCCCCCCCTCGTCCTCATCCATAGGTGTACGATTTTTGTCCAGTCTCTTCCCATACCCCCCACACAGACACCCCTTTCCCCCTGAGAATTGTCAATCCACTCCCATTCTATGCCCCAGATTCTATTATATTCACCGGTTTATTCTGTTACTCAGATTTTTAATTCACTTGACTTTTAGATTCACTTGTTGATAGATATGTATTTGTTGTTCCTAATTTTTATCTTTACTCTCTTCTTCTTCTTTCTCTTTTTAAAGAATACCTTTCAGCATTTCATGTAATATTGGTTTGGTGGTGATGAACTCCTTTAGCTTTTTCTTTTTTGTGAAGCTCTTTAGCTGACCTTCAATTCTGAATGATAACTTTGCTGGACAGAGTAATCTTGGTTATAGATTCTTGCTATTCATCACTTTGACTATTTCTTGCCACTCCAATTTGGCCTGCATAGTTTCTGTTGAGAAATCAGCTGATAATCGTATGGGTGCTCCCTCGTAGGTAACTAACTGTTTTTCTCTTGCTGCTTGTAAGATTCTCTCCTTGTCTTTTGCCCTTGGCATTTTAATTATGATGTGTCTTGGTGTGGTCCCCATTGGATTCCTTTTGTTTGGGGTTCTGTGCGCTTCCTGGACTTGTAAGTCTAATTCTTCCACCAGGAGGGGGAAGTTTTCGGTCATTATTTCTTCAAATAGGTTTTCAGTGTCTTGCTCTCTCTCTCCTTCTGGCACCCCCATAATTCTGATGTTGGTTCATTTGAAGTTGTCCCAGAGTCTTCTTACACTATCTTCAACTTTCTGGATTCTCTTCTCTTCTTGCTTCTAAGGAGGAGTGTCCTTTGCCTCTTAGTATTCCAAATCTTTGACTTGATTCTTGAGATCTTCCATTCTGTTTTTAGGACTCTGTATAATTTTTTTTTTTTTCAGTCAGTGTATGTTTAATTTCTAGTTGGTTCTTTTTCATATCCTCGAGGGTCTCATTAAATTTATCAACATTTTTTTTAGGAAATTCTTGTAAAACCTTATAACCGTGGTTTTGAACTCTATGTCCAGTCATTTGTTCTCCTCCATTTCTTTAGTTTGTGATCTGTTTCCTTGTCTCCTCATTTTCGCTGCTTCCCTGAGTTGGTAGGGTAGCTTTGTGTGCTAGGTGTCCTATATGGTTCAATACTTCTCAGTTACCTGAGGTAGACACTCTTGGTGCACCCCTTTGTGGACTGGGTGCACAGCCTCGTTGTAGTTAAGTCTTGATTGTTGTTGTTGTCACTGGGAGGAATTGACTTCCAGGTCAATTGTCTGTGAGGACCCACTGTGTCTCAGCTTTTCAGCATTTGTGCTCCTTTCTCTTTCCTTCTAGTTGTAAAACTTCCACTCAGCCAGCTTTCCTGTGGTTCTGGGTGATAGACGTTTTGTCTTTTAGTTGTAGTTTTGGAATTGTTGTCCGAGTTTAGTTGTTTACCTTTGCCGCCATCTTGGTTTCTCCCCAATTTCATCTAGTTCATTTATTTTATAACTGCAAGGTATTCCAGCCCAGGTGGGTGGGCCTGAATCCTTGGTATGGAGCTCAGGTAACATCAAGGCTTCTCCTGACCTCAGAGGTTTTGCTAATTTGAGGAACTTAAACCAATTGCAGAGACTTTGCCCAGACCACATCCTTCTAGTCCATAAAACGCTCCAAACCCCACTCCAGCCCCTGGATCATCCCCCCAGCTTCTGTCCCACCCACTGCTTTGTCTAACCTGTGAACACTTCTTTGGCTTTTTTAGTTTTTCCAACCCTAATTCAAGAAATGAGGAAATTAAGATCCTTCACAAAGTCTGTTTTCCCCTCATAAGCCATGCCAACAGGTGGTGGGCATCCTGAGAAGTTGAAATCTCTGAAGACTCTGGTTGAACCCTAGTTCTGATGGCAGGTGCCCTGCCCTCCCTGAGTCAGGCCCCTTGTCTGTAAAGTGAAGGTAGCCAAACCCAGGTCACAAGCCAGCTGGGACAGTTGCAAGGAACAGTAGGTGACACACAACTGGCACAAAGCAGGCCATCAAAAAGGGCTCTGCCTCTGCTCTTCCTCTGTCCCTCCTCACACACGCAGTCTCTCAGAACGTAATGAGACCACATCACCCCTTTGCTAATGTGACTTCCCCATGAGGTCAAGAAGGCTTTGCCGAACTTACCTTGGCCTCCAGGGGTGCGTGTGCTGGGGGAAGCCAGCCGCCGAGGCATGAAGACACTCCAGCAGGAGAGATCCCTGCGGAGAAGAGCTGTGGCCTCCTGCCAACAGTCAGCACCAGCTTGCCAGCCAAGTAAAACGGCCACCTTCGATCCTTTCCGTGAGAGCAGCTCCCACTGACATCTGACTGCAACCTCACTGAGAAACCCACCCAGCCAAGCCACTCCCAAATACCTGACCCACAGACACCGTGAGAGAGGAGAGAGGATCACTGCTTATTTAATCCATTCATCCACTGGTTTGTTATGCAGCATTAAATCAGTAATATACACATTAACATTTCGTCAGATTGGCTTCAAGCCTGCAACAAGTTGTATTGTTATTACCAATTTGTGTATTAATGCTAGTATCACACTATGTGTCAGACGCTATTCTAAATACTTTATGTGAGTGAATTCATTTAATCTTCATAGCAACCATCTGAAATGGGAGCCATTCGTATCCCCATTTTACAGGAAAGAACACCGAGGCACTGAATGCTTAAATAACCTGCTAGTAAGTGGCAGAGCTGGAACACAAACCCTGACACTCTGGCTCCAGCCGCTGTCAGTAAAGTGGGGGATAATTATATTAATAATCTATATATTAATATAGATTTATATCTATCTCATGCTGCATCCTTGAACAGAGCCATAATCAGAAATGTGGCACCAAGAAGCAGGAAATGTTCTCAAATTTACAGAGGCCAATTTTAAGCGAGGTAAGATGAGGGAAAGAAGAGGGGAAAAAGCCAAACCTTTCCTTTCCCCAGATCCTCCAGGTTTCTATCCTTCTCCGGACCACCTTCTCTGCCACCAGTCGGCTGGTCCGGGACCAGAACCAACAAACTCACCTCCACCGAGGAAGGCAAACATGTTACAAAATGTTTGCACAGTGTTTCAAAGCTCTTGTCACATCTCCTTAGGTAGGGCTCCGATCCATGGAGGTGACCACTTTCCCCTCTACACACCTGCTGATTCAATGCACGTCTCGTCCCTACTTCTTCAAATTGGCCAACGTCTTAAAACATATCAGGTAGAGCAAAATCACTCAAAGAAGACAACTTCATCAGTGCAGGATCCACAAATACTAAGCACGTGTTCTACAGACCCCTTCCTTGCCCTCTCCAGACACGACTAATCAATCGCCTCTTTCCCACTTCGTCTGGATGCCGAAGCCTTCTGCCACCCTGCTCCTGACTGCCACTTCCACAGGTTCTGAGTTGGCAGGGGAGCTTAGGCCTATTTGTCATTCTGGCTCTAACGGGACAAAGATGAAACACCAAAAGCAACAGACTGGAACTAATCTCTCTCCTTCCCCAGGGAGTGACAGGCTTCCGGTCTCCACTGCTCTTACCCCTCCTCCAAAACCCACCGTCCCCACAGCCAGAGCTTCGGAGGGATTTTAAAAAGAGAGGACACTGCAGCAAACATTGACCTGTGTTATAATGATGGGATGCGGACAAGGGCCCGTGCTGAGAGGTGGTCCGAGCCCATAGATCCGGGGTGGGGAATGTCGGCCTTGGATTGTATAAGACTAGAGAAATCATTTGGTCTGGCCCTCCAAAGCATTAGGGGTGAGCTAATTAAATGTTTGACCAAACAGTGTAGGCTATTTTGTAAGCTGATAATTTTGTATGGGCTGCAAATGATGTTATAAATATCCAATTCGCCCTTGGCAGCAAAAAGGTTCCCCACCCATCATAGAGGCTAGTGAATTAGGAACTCGGCAGCAGGTGAGCCAAGAACTAGACTGGAGTCAAGGTAAACCAGGAATGCAGCCACATTCTTTATATACAACTTTCCACTGAAACTTCTGAGCACTTAAAAAAAATTATATTGATTTCAGAGAGGAAGAGAGAGGGAAAGATAGAAACATCAATGATGAGAGAATTATTGATGGGCTACTTCCTGCATGACCCCCATGGGGATGAAGCCCACAACCCAGGCATGCACCCTTGACTGGAATCGAACCTGTGACCCTTTAGTCCACAGGCCAACATTCTATCCACTGAGCCAAATCGGCTAGGTCCCCTTTGAGCACTTTAGAGAGGGGCCATAAACACATGTGAGACAAGAGCTACTAATGGAAATACAGTGCAAGCCACATATATAATTAGTATTTTTCTACTAGACGTATTTAAAAAGTAAAAAGAAACAGGTAATATTAATTTTAATAATGCATCTTATTTATTTAGCCCAATATGTTTAAATATTTTCATTTCAACACATACTCAATATTTTTTAAAAATCAGAGGTATTTTAATTCTTCTTCTTTTCTTTTTTTTTTTTTTTTTTTTTTGGTACTAGGTCTTTGAAATCCAGCGAGTATTTTACACTTACAGCTCATTTTAATTTAGATATTAAATTTTCATCAGAAATACTTGACCTGTATTGAGATGTCATAAAATTTACATTTGGAAACATAGATTTCACATATTGAAGTTCTTCTAAACACTCCTAAAAGCTTTCCCAGAACTGAAATGAGTGTCTGTGTTTCATTTAAATCAATTAAACTTAAATTAAATTAAAATTTCAGTTCCTCCTGTTGCACTAGCCACAGTTCAAGTGCTCAGTGGGCACATGTGGGTGGTGGCTATTGTCCGGGCCACCGCAGTCCGGGACCATGCAGGGCTCTGCCTCCCATGGCCGGATGCTGACCTCCCATCAGAGCCCCCGTGACTATGCTCAGGGAAATGACGGCCTGGCTCCCCTGAACACTCCTCTCAGGCCTGTGGTCCCGCAGTTGGCTTCTCTCGACCAGGCCCTTTCTCACTCTCTCTGCTCGGCTTACCCACAGGGTTGCACCAACACTTGCTCAGATCTCTCAGGCTCCGAGCTCGGCCGTTCTCAGGCTCACCCACCCCACCTGGCTCCAAGCCCCGGCCCCAAGGCCCTGCTTGGCTGGAATAGCTGTCTAGGTGACGCTATCTCCTCTGCTATGCAAACCAACACAACACAAAAACCAGGGTTGGCAACCTTGGGGTGCATCCAAGAGGAGCCTCCTGGTGTTTGGAAAGAGGGCCCTTACCACTTCACGCCCCCAAGGCGGCACCAAGGCTGAACTAAAGCATCCGCATGGGCAGCCTCTGCTCTCTCCCTTTTGGCTTTTTTGGCTCCAAAAGGTCCTCCGTCACCTTCCCCTGCAGTGTGACTGCTCTGCCCCTTGGTTCCCGTTCTTCCTCTGGCCTCTTGGGCGGGTGAGCTACGCCAGGGCTGTGGTCCAGTCCTGGACGCCTCACTCTCCTTCCAGGCACCAACACCACCGGAGACATCACTCAGGGGTCACATGGTTCTTTCCCCTGAGCCTTTGGCTGCGCTTTACCTCAAACTCTGGGATACTGTCCCAGCCTCCCACAGTGCCCCCAAGACCCCCATCCCAGTGAGGGATTTCACAGGGAGAGGGAAAGATGGCTTTCCACGAAACAATCTGGCCACAGACTTGTGAGGCACTAGAAGCTAACCTCCCTGAACGAGCCGCAGATCTGGCACCTTTGGAAGGCGGCATGGGTCTCCTCCGGCTGGGGCACTCCTAGGCCAGATTCCCTGGAAATGAAACACCTTGAAATGTCAGGAGCCGTTTATTTAAAGAAGCCAAAAAGCCAGAGCTGCTGTGAGACGATAAGGGATGAAAACCTGAACTCTGAACAGCACATCCAAAGGGGCATGACGGACCCGAGTCTGGGACTGAGCATGTGTGACCTGAGCCACTCAAACAGAGCGCCCGCCTCCGCCGGGGGACCCACGAAACCGAATCATACCAGTCACCAGGGCACCGGGGAAGACACAGCCTCAGACAGGCCTGGCAGGGCCATCTTCCTGAAAGCAGCCCTTTCACCCACCCCCGGCCTGAAGAAAGCTGTGTGGGGTCCTTAATCCTGCCAGGCCTGGGTGCCCACCCAGGTACAGGTGCCCACCTCTGTGCCTGACGGAAGGCCTGGACCCTTGAGTCTTCAGGGTTCTGTTTGTGCAGAAGGGGAACCGGCAGCAGGAAAGGGCAAGAATGCCAGGTTACCGCGTGGCCAGTAAACGTCCTTTCCGGAGTCCCAGATGCCCCCGAGGACACGGTGAACCAGTGGAAAACAAAGGGCGGCTGGATCTGGCACCACCGCACAGAGGAACGCTCTGTCCCACGCTGATCTCGGGCTCAGGGGCAGGGCCCTCCCGGTCCATGCCTGCTCCAAACTTCCAACAAGAATGCCATTGGCCGAAACCGGTTTGGCTCAATGGATAGAGCGTCGGCCTGTGGACTGAAGGGTCCCGGGTTCAATTCCAGTCAAGGGCATGTACTTTGGTTGCGGGCACATCCCCAGTGGGGGGTGTGCAGGAGGCAGCTGATCGATGATTATCTCTCATCGATGTTTCTAACTTTCTATCCCTCTCTTCCTCTCTATAAAAAATCAATTAAAAAAAATTTTTTTTTTTTTTAAAGAATGCCATTAATGTTTGACTTTTAAATCTCTTCAGGCACCAGCATGCCTCCACACCATGCCCTCACACCAACTTCACACACACACACACATGCACACACACACAAGTACCTCATTGATCTCATGTTATAAAGAAATGAAGTGTTTGGCCATGGGACTTAGGTTTACCCGTTTAAGGACCGACACTTTTTGACCTTACTGCCAGAAAATTTTCTGAGCTGAATGACCTAGGTACGGGACATACCAAGCCAGTACACAGAATGTGATTTATCACTTCCTGATGACTCAGGGACATGTTTCTGAGCCTGTCTTTCCCTCAGCCTCTGAGGCCTTCCACTTGGGCCACTTTCACCCTTGCGTACACCGCCCAGCCAAGCACACCAAGCACGCACCCTGCAGCGATGGTGCCCTCAGCCCTGGCTACCTGGCACGCTCTCTCCCCAAATGCCTGCAGGCTCACTCTTTCCACTGAAGCTGCAGCTCAAACACAATCTTATCGGAGAGGCCTTCCTTGGCCATCTTCCTGTCCCTTTTACTGCTTTGTTTTCCTTTCCTCCATAAACACACAGCTCAGGTACACTGCCACCCGGAACTGCCCTGGTAAGCAATGGGCAGTGCCAGGGAAGGCAGGACAGGCTGCCTGCAAACGCTCCCCAGGTTAAATGAGGGATCTAAAAGAAGGGGTTGTGGGAATGTAGGACTCAAGAGCCTCAGCGGGGCAGGAAAAGCTCTGGGGCCCCTGTGCCCAGGAGCAGGGGAGATGCTGAGGACCAGCACGTCTTACTTTGCAGCTTTGCCTCTGACCAGCCTTGGCCCCCCTCCTTCCCTGCTGGCAGCTCCCAAGCAGCAGGGAGGGGACAGCACAGCAGCAGCGAGGGGGTTCCTTTAGTCACCCTCCGCCTGGCCTCTGCGTGTTCGGCCAGCCCTGCATCCCAGGGCGCCAGATCTCATGTGGTGCAATAACTGGACTCTATTCCAGACTGTTACGGAGCCGCCACATCTCAGGAGACAGGGAGGGCGAGGAACGTTCTACTCCTCCTCCTCCTTCTCCTCCTCCTCCTCCTCCTCCTCCTCCTCCCACTGCTGTCGGGAGGGAGCACTGACTTCTGACAGGGCCTGTGAAGAGAAACCCTGGTCCGCCTTTGGACCGCGCGATGATGGGCGGGCTCGGGGAGAAAGTTTTCCTTCCGCTGAAAAGAAATCTCTCTCGCTACAGCTTTTGCTCACTGACCCCCGTTCTGCTCCTGGGAACCCTGCAGAATGATTCAAACAAGTCTCCTGCCTTTTCTGGTGGCTGAATGGGAAGCGTTGATGGGGAATTCAGAAGCGAGACACATGGTTGAGAAATGTACCCTTTACTTGAGGAATCAAGAATGATTTAATTCAGTCTTCAAATAGTTTTAAAAAATAACTACCTTCAGCCCTAGCCTGTTTGGCTCAGCGGACTGCATCGGCCCTCAGACTGAATGGTCCCAGGTTTGATTCCAGTCAAGGGCACGTACCTCGGTTGCAGGCTTGACGCCTGGCCCCAGTCTCCTGATGAGCAGGAGG
Organism: Pipistrellus hanaki; assembly: GCF_964339955.1. Taxonomy (NCBI): domain Eukaryota; kingdom Metazoa; phylum Chordata; class Mammalia; order Chiroptera; family Vespertilionidae; genus Pipistrellus; species Pipistrellus hanaki. Next base: position 25,354,236 of record NC_140503.1, read on the forward strand.
CAACCCATCACTGTATCTCTCTCACATCGATGTTTCTCTGTGTCTTACCCCCTCCTTTCCACTCTCTCTACTAGTGAAAATCAATGGAGAAAATATCCTAGGGAGAGGATTAACAACAAAAATAATTGTCTTCCTGCCTTTATCATTAGAACATTAATAGGTGCTTATTAAAGAAAACGTTGGGAAAAGCCAAAAGATGGAAGGGGAATTACCCATAATCCTACTTTACTACTGCTAACACTTTGTTCTATATGGTTTTGCGTTTTTTCCCCCAACAAATGTTTATGGTGTGAGTACAAAGCAGTGGCTGCTCTCGTTGCTCCAGGAAAGACTTGCTGATGCATGAGACTAGGATCTTGCCCTGAAGATGCCTCGGAGGAAACGGGACACACGCATGGCCTTCAGAGGCAGAAACGCTGGGTATCAGAGGCACGCGCTACTTGCCAGCTCCTGGGTCTCTGTAAGCCTCACTTTCCGCAGATGCTAACTGGGCTGGATAGATGGCCCCTTCCTCACAAGTTGTGGAGGGGCCTCAAAGCTTTTAAAGCACCTACCACCGCGTCCAATGAACCAGCCACCATAAATGTAATACAGAGGTCACAGCGATTACAGAGGCCGGGTGGCTGCAGAGCAGAGACCACAAGCACTTAGAGAGAAACAAAGCCACTTGTTTCCAGAGCAGGCGCTACACCAAGCATGTCAAACTCACGGCCCATGGGCCGCATGCCTCGTTTATCTGGCCCGTGTTAGCCTTTGAGTTTGACATGCTTGCTCTAGTCTACACCATCTATAACCGCTTCAAGCACGGTGTCCCATTTGGTGAACCGAATTACTGCTCAGACGTAACCATCCTCGACTCTCGTCTGAGAGCTCTGCTCCCTGCTCGTTTTGAGATGCCTTGGGCCGATGTCTGTTTAGCTTCCTTGTGTCTTTGCCCTGCTGTTCAGCGGGAAGGTGTCTCCGGTCTGGGAGCAGATGGGGATAAAGCTTCAATCTTCTCACTGTAATGAGCTGCTTGGCTCCAGGCTCACCTCTCACCCCAGGCAGTTTGCTCCATTACAGCAAGACAGTGCCCCTGGAGCTCGGCCCCGCCTTGCCTCTCGGTGCCCCTCCACACGGACCTAAATGGCACTTCCAGAGCTCCCCTCACGGAGCCAGCAAACAGCCTCCGGAGAAGAAAGCCAGGCCCAAGGCCCTGGGAGCAGCCAGGGGGAACCCCTGTGAAGGCACAGAAATAAGGGAGCGGAATGAGCAGCGCCCTACAGCCAATCCCGTGCCCTTGGGCTCTGGGGGCCTCCCATGAAGGGGACTCAGGCCGGCAGGGCCCTTACCAGCCTTGGTGACTCTGTGCTGCCCCGAAGGCCCACGAGCAGGTCTCACCACGACCCAGGATGGGACCCCAGTGACGGGGAAACCAGGCCCTTTTGATCTGAACATCGGGAGAAAGGAGTGTGTGTGCTTCTCCCTCCCCACTCTCTCTCCCGTGTGCAGCACCTAGATAAATTTAATGTAAAATCGCTTTCTGTCATTTAAGCAAATCATATTCCCACAGTTGAGAAATCCGCACGCTATAAATAAAATATAAACCCAGGCAGATCTGATTGAAGCCTCTGCTCTCAGAGGACAGTGCCGGGAAGCCATTCTTTCCTGCGAGGCCTGGGGGGTCACGGCAGGACCTTCTCCTGACAGGGGGTGTCCCTCCACCAGCCAGAAGCTTCCTAGGACCTTTGGGAGAACTCCCTTAAAGCTATGTATCCACTCCTAGAACTGGACACGCTTATCGAGAGGTCAACACATCCCAGGAGCCATTTATTATTATTATTTTTAATATATTTTATTGATTTTTGTACAGCGAGGAAGGGAAAGAAATAGAGAGTTAGAAACATCAATGAGAGAGAGTCATCGATCAGCTGCCTCTTGCACACCCCCTACTGGGGATATGTCCGCAACCAAGGTACATGCCCTTGACCAGAATCAAACCCGGGGCCCTTCAGTCCCCAAGCTGACGCTCTATCCATTGAGCCAAACCGGTCCCAGCCCAGGAGCCATTTAATGCATAGAGTAACCGCGGCCCAGAGTTGGTGAGTATTTTGTCCAGGGTCACTCAGCAGTATCCCAATGGTGGGACAGGAAAACTGCAGTTTGGAAAAACGCTTGCCCAAAACTCCCCTGGTTCCAAACAGGAAATGTTGCAAGTGAGTACACCTATCTTTAAAATGTGTCTTCTTAAAATATGCCTATAAAGTGAAATTCCACGTCACACCTCAGCATCCCCTGCTAGAGAATTCCTATATGGAAAACCTGGGCCCCAAACCCATCACAAATGTTATTCTGGACTGTGAGACCTGGAGGCTGAAGCCGGCCCTACCTGCTTCCCCTCCTGCTTTTGCTGCCTTCCATCAGGACCTGAGGCAGCGTGCATCCATGTGGATTCAAGTGGATGCCCCCAAGCCCACTGCCTTGCCCATACAGTGCAGCATGGAGAAGTCACAAAGCCTGCCACAGCATAAGAAGCCACTGAGGGACGCAGTCAGCATCTCCCTTTAGTTTTACCAAACCCACGATCAATTTTATCCCATAAAAATCAGTGACAGCAGGACAGAATATTAAAAATCAGGACCTCTCCGAGACATCCAGGCCTTATGGTTGCCATGCCAACACCCCACGTTGCCAAACAAGTGCCTCTCGGGTCCAGAACCAACTTGGCCGGCACCGGCATAGCCCAGACGCTGTGAACACAGAGCTGCCCCCAGGCCCGGCGGCTCTGCAGACCCTCCCTTTCCCAGCTCGGCGCGCGGGCTCCCCAGGGGAGTGGCGATGACGACGCCTGTCTGAATTTTCTCATCCTCTGTCAGCAGGGCCGGCCACCTCATCCTCTAAGAATCTAAAAATCCCCACGCAGCGTCCTGGCCCAGCTAAAGAGAGCCGGCGGGCGGCGGGTTTAGGGATGGCAAGGCGAGTGAGAGGTTAACCGCAGAGTTCAGGGAAAAAGCCAACCCTCAGCTGCACCTGCCCCTTTGAAGTTAAACAAAGGGTTCAGCTCCAGGAAAGGCTGACTGTGCATGCAGTTCGTTCTCCTCGGTTAGGCTAAGTCGGGCTGGAGCTGGCGATGAATGAAACCCGAGAGGGGTGTGAAGCCAGGACCCCTGACTGCTCCCAGGCAGACAGCTTACTTCCCTCATCAAACCAGCACCGGAGGCTTGCTGTGCACATCCATGCGGGGATGCGAGAAGCTTCCCGCACAGTCGCTGCGTGACAGCTCACATTCAGTGAGGAGACGCGGCGGATGGCGGAGAGTAGCACTGAAGAGAAATGCCTCAGAAGACAGGGGCGCGTGGCAGGGCTGTGGCAAAGGTGGCGGTGCCTGGGGACCAAGGACTCCGGACAGACACCCAGGGCTAGAGCTTACGAACGGGAGGGAGCAGGCGATGCCCCTCTGTGGCCCCAGAAGGCTCTGTCACCCACTCCCCAGCAACTTCCACTCGCCCTCTCTTCCTGCCCCTCCACGCCCTGGCTCCTCACACTTTAAACTTGGCTTCCAGCCCACGGCCCCTCTCTAACCTGCAGCAAGTAAAACCCCAGGGTAACCAGGACAGGGGTGAGAGAGAGGATGTTCGCTAGAACTGCCCCTGGCCAAGACCTTGAATTGCCAGCCCTCTGAATGAGTGCTGCATTCCTCCAGCAGTACCTTTCCCTACCCCCCTACTCCCCTACCCCCCACTCCACACCCCCCACCATGCTGGGGCCCTCAGTCTGAGTAGCCTCCTGGGCTGATCTCCAAGGGCCTGGGAGGAGCCCGGGAGAGGTTCAAGTGCAAAGTCAGGATTCTGAGGCAGAGGTAGATGTGATGAGACCCAGCCTGGGGTTCTGAGCAGCAGCTTCCCTGTGCTCCCTTCCCTTCCGTTTTCCCTCCTCTCTCCCCTCCTCCTCCTCTTCCAGCTCAGACCCTCCTCCCATCACCTCACACAGAGGCCAGAACATCTGGCCAGCCTGCTGGTCTCCTGGCGCTCTGGGCCCACCTACCCTAAGACTCGGGATATAGAGGGGGGCAGACCATGGCGTGGGGCTCCCTCAGGACCTGGGGCCTCTGCTGGTTTGGCTGCTTCCACCCCAGTCTGTCAGTCCACCCAGATCCCAACACAGGAGGCTTCTCTTCTTCATCAGCCTTCCTGCCCAAACATCCACAAGGGCTTTGGAACCAGTGTCCTAGAGACAGGGACCCTCAGCCCAGAAGGGGACATTCCACCTAATCGGGCTCACTCCGGGAGAGTTCAACCAGGCAAGGGGCTGGAAATTGGGGGAGAGGGACAAAGCCAGGAAATATGGTTCCTTTGCAGGGGATCTGTACTTCTTCCCAGTGGGTAACAAGTCAGAATCTGGAACAGGATGGGAATATGAGAGCACTTCCACACCGACACCCAACCATATTCTTGGGGCTCAGCTGCCTCAGCACACACATCTCGAATTCTCCACACAAGCCTTGGCTCTCCAGACTCTGCACCTCCCTCCCCAGGCTTCTCTCTCTTCACGCCGCCGGAATGGCTGCCCTGCTCCACTCCCTCCCCTCGGCCCCACTCCTGGCTCTTCCCCCCTCCTGGTCCGCGTCTGGCCAGGCTGCACCCGCCCAGCAGCGGGCCCCCAAGGTCGCCCAAGACTCTCGCCCACCACCCGCCCGCATTGGAAGGTGGGAAGAGCGAAGCCCGCCGAAGCGCGCCGCGGATCCCGCCTCAACAGGTGCCCCAGCCCCAGAGCCGCCACCCCGCGCCCCGGCAGGCACGCCCCCTGCAGGGCGGCGGGGACCCCCGCACGCCCCAGCGCAAGTCTCCGGAGAGCCCAAGGCCCTCGCAACTCCGCCGCCGCCGCCAAGGCCCTCGTCCCGGCCGCCTTTGTTTCCCTGCTCGCCTTGACCTCTCGAGGCTGACCTCGTGAAAAGGGGATCCCCGAGCCCGGGCGCACACACTGCCCGCCCACCTGTCCGGGTGGGGTGAGGGGCGCGTACGGGATGAGACCTTTCCCCGACCCAGAGGACCCGGGGGTGTTGGTGGAGAGTACTCGGCGCCAAAGAAGCAGGTTCCAGCTGACCCGAGCTAAGAAGGGGACGCAAAGCCAAGCCGGGTGCAGCGCAGGGCGACCCGACCTCATCGGATGCCCCTAACCCCACGACCTCGGCCCCCAGGAGGCTGGAGAGGGTGCGCGGCGCGCATGGCCACCTACGCGCTCAGCCGTGCGCGGTTCCCACCGCCGGCTCGCTGAGCGCCAGGTACAGCCGCCTCCCCCGGCGGGCGAGGCACCGGCCGCCCCCGGCCCCGGCCACCCCCGGCCCGGGCCCCGCAGCGCAGGGTCCGGAGATCCGCCACGTTCCCAGTCTTCCCAGCCGCGCGCGCACGCCGGGCCCACCAAACTTGCAGCACTTTCTCCCAACCCCCACCCGCTGTCACCTCCCTCTATCCTCGCGCCCCGGCCTCGCCGGCCCGGCGGTGGAGGTTGCCATAACAACAGGCAGGAATGCTCCAACGTCTACAAAGCCGGCGGGGCGCGGCGGGCACCCGGCCCCCGGCCCGGCCCCGCGCCCTCGGCAGGCAGCCGCGCGGGGCTCGGACGCGCGCCGCGGCTCCCAGCCGGCGGCCCCAGCGCGCAGCGCGGACTCACAATGAGCGGGATGGTGCGGTCCTCGCGGAGCGGCTCCGGCCTGCCCCCGGCCTTCGGCGCGCCCCGGCCGCCCGAGGATGCGGCGGCGTGGGCTCGGTTGTCCTGCCATAAGTAGTAGAAAGTGCCCAGGATCCAGGCTACGGTCAGGATGGCGATGGCATTGGCGCGGAGCTTCCTCATGGTGGGCGGGAGGGCGCCCCGAGTGGGGGCCCGGGCCGGCGAGCTCGAGGGGCCGGGGCGGGGGGCCCTCGCAGCCCCAGCTGTTTGTTTTTCGCTCGCGCCCGGCTGCTCAGTCCTGCAGAGCAGAAAAGGGAGAGAGGTGGGGGTGGGGGGGTGATAGGGAGAGACAGGCGCGCGGAGCGATCCTCACGGTCCTAATGCCCTTCAGCCCCGCGCGCGCGCTCCCCCCTCCGGGCGCCCATTCATTCGCGCGCGGAGCCCGCCCGGCACTCCGGCCCCTCCGGCCGCCCCAGCCGCTGCCTCCGCCGGAGCCGCGCTCCCGATGCGAGGCGGGGAGGGAAGGCCCCGCGAGGCAGACGCCCGTGGCCGAATGGCGACGGGCCAGAGTCTGTCTCGGCTCCCAACGCTTGGCGACAGAGCGCCCGGCGGCGGCTGCCCCCGCGCGGCCTCGGTCGGTCCCGCCTACCTCCATCCACCCTCGGGCCGGGCGGCCCTGAGTCACCGGCGGGAGATGCGCGACCCCGGCCCGGGCCCGCGCTGCGGGGCTGCGGGGCTGCGGGGCTGCGGTCCGAGCTGCGCTGGAATTGCGCTCTAGCGCGGGGTTGAAGGTGTGTCCGGCGGGTCCTTGCGAAGGGACGGCTGGGCGGGAGGAAAGTCCCGAAGTTCGCACCGGAATCCTCTTCGGCCTAGGATTCCAAGCGTCCCCAGAAGAGATAGGAAGCTGGTGCACTTGACATTCCAAGAGAAGGAAGGAGACGCGACGCTGCCGCACAGCCAGCGAATGGGGGTCCACCCCAACCCACATCTTCCAGTTTTCGTGATGCTTCCCTTCATCCTGCCTCAGTGTCCCCTGGACCACACTGAGATCATCTCCACCATCCCTTCTGGAAGAAGGGAGGCCTGGAAGCTTGAAGATTCGCCCAGGGCCATGCGACTAATTAGTTAGTGGGCAGAGCCCAGGGTAGAAGCCCTCCCTCCATCTCTCCATCTGACACTAGGGGCAAAGTACAAAACGCGGTGGTGAGAGACACAGACACAAAAATCCCTGAGATTCTGCCCCAGCCCTGGCGGCACTGAGAATCCCGCGTGGACCACGTTCACTCCTCAGAAGACGGGTGTGTGTGTGTGTGTGTGTGTGTGTGTGTGTGTGTGCTGAATTGGTTCCAGGAGGCCAGCACAGCTGAAAGGCACAGCGCAGACACTAAATGAACGGACACTAACTGAACAAACCAAGCGGGGGTCACAGAGGAAGGTGCAGTGTATTGCCAGGTTAGGGAAGGCTTGTCACAGAAGGTGAATAAACCTTTGAATAAATTCTTAAGAGGCAGGAAAGAAGGAGGGCAGGGCAGGGTACGGGCTGCATGAGTAGCCAGAGAAAAGGTTCTGAGGAGGGAAGTATTTGATGGGTTCAAGGCAAGGAGCTGCCTGGCGTCGCTGGGGTCCAGGATGCTGGGAAGGTCTTGCTGGAAGCTGAGATTGGCCAGGCTGGGCCAGTCTGGACTCAGGAGGCCCTTGAATGCCAGGGAGTTTGCTCTCTGCTGGTGCTGCTGGGCAGTGGCTGACCTGAAGGCCCCCGTGGGTTCCTTCTCAATCAGCCTGTGGACCCTGTAAGGCTCAAGAAATCATTTGGTCTGGCCCTGCCAAGGCATTAGAGAATGAGTTCATTAAATGTTTGACCAAATATAGCAGGCCAGTTTTTAGGTTTATAAGTCTGTATGGCCTGTGAAGGATGTTATAAATACCCAAATGGCCCTTGGCAGAAAAAAGGTTCCCCACCCCTGTGCTAAATGAAGCCGCAAACGGTGGGGTCACAGCTCATGCCTTACTCCAGCCACCCCCATCATCACCACTCATTTCCCGTTTCTCCAGCACTCAGGACTGACTATGCAAACAATAGACGCAGGGATCATGGGGCAGACCCAGAGGTCATGCCCTCGGTGGGAAGGCAAGGAGCCCTGGCTCCTTTGGAATCAGGCCAACAGGCATCTCCAGACAAGGAAGTGTAAGGGCACTGCCCTCCGGGCGCCCCCACTTCACACAGGCTTTCCCAGCCAGGTTGCTCCCCTCGTCCCAGCCTGGTCTATGCACGTCCAGTCACTTTTGGTCTTGAGAGAACTAGGTGAGAAGATGTGGGATCCAAACTCATCGTATTAACCCCTAGTCACTAAATGAAGTCAACCCTGCTAGCAGTTCTCAATAGGTTGAGAACCACTGCATAGAGCCTAAGACCATGGGAAAACACAGGTATTTACATTATGATTCATTAACAGTAGCAAAATTACAGTTATGAAGTAGCAACAAAAATAATTTTTTGGTTGGGGGTCACCACAACATGAGCAATTGTTAATAAAGGGTCGCGGCATTAGAAAGGCTGAGAACCACTGGCCCAATGAAAGGCTCCAAACTCATCCCCAGGCTCCAAACTCAGCTGGGCCATACCAAACTGGAATCAGGCTGGTGGGGTGTCTGATGGCACCAGGAGGGGGGCTCTCTGAGGAGAGAAAGGGAAGGAGGAGCTAGAATTTGGCAAAATTTGGAATTTCTACAAGTCTCACCCCTTATTCCCCAGGGCTCAGTGGTGAGGATGCTACACATCTGCACCGAATTGTCACTCCCTGGCAGCTCTGCCCCAAAGAGAAGCCTTCCCCATTCTCCCCCAACTCTCACCAGACAACCCCACAGGAGCCGTGGCCTCCCTGGACGGGGTTAGACTTCACAGCCAAGCCTTCCTTAGATGGACACAATCCACTCTCCTGGGGCTCGGGGTAAGAAGGCAGGTAACTACGATGCTCTCTTGACCACGGAAATTTGACTCGGAGGTTGAGTGACGGGCCCATCTCTCCTCAAGCCACTGGAAGAGATGGGCACTGGCAGCTGCTGCCTCGGCTGCAGCCCATGATCTTTCTTCCAGAGTCTAACCCCAAATAGGCACAGAGCTGAGCCCCGGCACCCCTGATACGGATTCCCCTGTTCAGAGATGATGGTGAGCACTGTTTCCTCTGCCTTCCTAGGAATGGAATCCAGGAGAACCACGGAATCAAAGCGACACCTAAGAGACAGTGTTGCCTAACATTCGCTGAACCTCGAAAACAACAAGCGTGATAATAATAGCACCGTTTCACCGAGTACATAGCAGGTGCCAGCTGCTGTGCGGCATCTCACACACATTATCTGCCGCACACCCACGCCCGCAGGCCGCACTCGGAGGCTCAGTGAGGCTCTCCACTGCCGAGTCCCACAGCGGGTGAGTGGCAGGGCTGGGTTCCAGTCCACTTTCCCTGCCAGGGTCTGGGCACCAGGGCAGGGCTTCTGAGGCCACTGGGAAGTCTGCAGGGAGGTCAGAAGTTCTGTATGCAGGGAGCCCACTTCTCCGTCTGGGCCTCCACTTCCCTCTCTGTAAAGGGAGGATGGCCTCTAAGAGATGACCCGACTGCGCTATTTTGGGCTTGCAGTTCCTCGGGCATAGTCTCCATTGTGGCTCTGCTCTTGGGCATGGTCTCCTTCTAACACTGCATAAGCCAGCACTCAGGTAAGCTGGCAAAGTGCCCTGTGTCCCTGTCACTCTCAGAGGCCCAGGGAGAACTCTGCCCTGTATTTGATGCGGGATTTGGGTGGTGGGTGGATGACAGAAAGGAAAAAGCGTATCCCTCAGTGTAAGACCCTGGCTGTGGGGTTTGATAGCCTGAACTGAAATGCTGGTTCTGTCACATATTAGGAGAGTGACTTCAGCAAATTCTTAACTCCTCTCTGCCTCAGTTTCCTCAGCTGTAAAATGGGCACGACAGCTCTTAACTTGCAGCATTGCTGGGGAAAGTAGGATGAAATAAAGCATGCAAAATCCAGGGCCTGGAAACTGGTCCTGTCCCCGGGGGGGGGGGGGGGGGGGGGCCGCTCTCACGGGTGCTGCTGCTGGCTGCTGGGAGAGGGGGACTCCTGAAGGGCCTGCCAGGGCACACACACAGGATTGCTGGCCCTAGGCAGGCCTCTCAGCCACAGCCGAGGTCCATCAAGGACAATTGCCTGCCCTGCAGTCGGGTGGCTGCCTCTTCCAGTCTCTGCTGCGTGGACTGGAGGGAGGGTTGGGCGGTTGGTGTGCAGGGCCCCACCCTCTGCTGGTGTCTGTTCTTGATGGCATACCCATTGCCCTTGAGACCCCGGGCCAGCTCAGTAGCCTCTTGTCTGTCTGCAGCTGCAGGGCGGGTCCGGGAGCTGATGAGGGGAGCAGCTTAGACCCCCATGCCTGCTCTAAGCAGGAAAAGAGGCAGGGATGGTGGACAGGATAGATGTTACCATGCAACAGGCACTGTGCTGATACATGGTCTCTGAACACTCCCTAAGAGCCTGTGAGGAAGGTGTGGCCATTTCCCCATCGCAGAGAGAGACGGATGCCTGCAGAGGTCAGGCAGCCGCCAAGGGGTGCATCTGCTCCCCACTGACAGGTGTCCACATCTAACACTCAGTGTGCCTAAGGAACCGTTATTTATAAGTGCAGTTTACATAAACTGTGATAGATGGGGGAGGAGACCTGGCTCTGTGTAAGGAGCTCAAAGAGTCGACTTATTAGTCGTCATTCTGTTTGTCTGATAACCATGGCTTTTCATATCAGTTTCTGCCACTGGAATGTCAACTCCTTTGAGGGCAGGGGTTCTGATATGTTTTGGTTACTGCTATCTCCCCTACGCTTAGAACACTGGTTGGCATGTAGTGGTACATAGTTCATGCGCATTAAGTATTTGTTGATGGAAGGAAGGACGGGAAAGAGGGAAGACAGAGGTAAGGAAAAGGTTAGGGTAGCTCTGTGAAACATGCACTTCTCTTTCTTTTTTTTTTTTAAATATATTTTTTATTGATTTTTTACAGAGAGGAAGAGAGAGGGATAGAGAGAGTTAGAAACATCGATGAGAGAGAGTCATCGATCAGCTGCCTCTTGCACACCCCCTACTGGGGATGTGCCCGCAACCAAGGTACATGCCCTTGACCGGAATCGAACCCGGGACCTCTCAGTCCGCAGACCGACGCTCTACCACTGAGCCAAACCGGCCTCGGCCTCTTTTTAAAAAATATATTTTTACTAGAGGCCTGGTGCACGAAATTTATGCACGGGTAGGGCCTTCTGTCTGCTGGCCTTCCTTCGTTTCGTACTGTCCCCTGGTGGTCAGCGCACATCTTAGCGAGCGACTGAACTCCCTGTCTCCCGGTCAAACTCCCAAGGGGACAGTTTGCATATTAGCCTGATAGATAGATGATAGATAGATTTCAGAGAGGAAGGGAGAGGGAGAGGGAGAGGGAGAGGGAGAGGGAGAGGGAGGGAGAGAGAGAGAGAGAGAGAGAGAGAGAGAGAGAGAGAGAGAGATATCAATGATGAGAGAGAATCATTAACTCAGCTCCTGCACACCTCCTACTGGGAATGGAGCCCACAACTGGGCATATACACTGACTGGGAACCGAGCCATGACCTCCTGGTTCATAGATTGATGTTCAACCACTGAACCACACCAGCCAGGTCATGAACTTCTCTCTTAAGTCAAGCGCTCGAGAGTCCAGTGCGGTGATAGAGCCCGGAGAAAAGGAGGATACATCTGGGCTCAGTGTAGTGAGTAACCCAGGTCCCCTAACAGTGCTTCCTCAGAAGCACCAGGCTCCCTCCCCCAACCATTGGCCAGAGGCCAAACCCTGCTGCCTCAGGATGAGGGGGTGAGAAAATCCTCTGTAGTCCCATCAGAAGTCAGAGTAGGAATGACCAATTTGGTGGATAACTGCAGAAACTATGAATGTTATTGCCGATCATGAAATAACCCAGCTGTTGCATTTAGGAATAATAGGATTGCAGAGTCTGAGGGCTAATTAGAAATGTGTCAAGTTGTTTTTATCTTAACAGCAAGGAATTCCTACAAAGGGGAAATGCATAAATAAAGCCATCTGGTCAGCAGAATAAGTCTGCAGGCAGAGCACTGTCCAAGTTCTTCCTGATCACCGCGCCTCCCCCCAACCCCCAATTTTCACCTCCTTCTTCTTGGTCCCTTCCCCTCCTCCACAACCTCTGCAGAGCTGAATGGCAGAGGTCCTCAGGTCCATGTGGCCCTCAGTGTGAGGTCAGTGCCTGTCACATACCTGAACTCCCTGGAATGGGAGTTCCTCTGCAGGGCCTGGCAGCTGCTTTTGGGTATCACCAGTTCCTCTTTGGACATCATGGCAGCACTCACTAAACATTTGTGCAACAAGCAAATGAATGAATAAATACCTAAGGCAGTAGGCTGCTGCTTCTCCCCATTCTGCCCCATGGAAATGCTACAGAGACTGTAAAACCAAGGCCTGTTTGCCCATCGGGTGGTATTTGCAAGTCCTTTTCTTCCCACTCCTTCTCGTACACCTACTATGTCAGGCACTTCTGGGTTCCAGGGATATAAAAACAAAGACTGACACACCTCCATGTGGGGTTGGGGGAGACCAGAAGAGATAAACCAAAGAACTTATATGCTTATATGCATAGCCCATGGAATAGGGTAGGGAAGACCTTGGGGGTGGGTAGGGACTGGGATTAGGAGGCAAAGGGAGAGAGAATGGAAGATATATGTAATACTATCAACAATAAAAAAAAAATAGCCCTAGCTGGTTTGGCTCAGTAGATAAGAGTGTCAACCTGCGGACTGAAACATCCCAGGTTTGATTCCAGCCAAAGGCACATGCCTGGGTTTCGGGCTTTATCCCCAGTGGGGGATGTAGAGGAGGCAGCCAATCAATGATTCTCTCATCATAGATGTTTCTCTCTATCTTTCCCTCTCCCTTCCTCTCTGAAATCAATAAAAATATATTTTAAAAATATATTTGTTCTCAAAGTGAACAAAACCTGATCCCAGCTTCTGAGGAGCCCAGTAACTGATATACAGATAAGTAGTCAAGATCATATAATAGAGTTCCATGGATGCCCAAAGGGGGTTCTTCACAGGGGAGAAGTCTTCTGAAAGCTGAGTCTTAAAGGATAAACAGGTGGGCAAGATGTGGAAGGGAATTCTGGGAAGAGAAAGAGGCAAACAAAGGAACTAAGATGGGGAAGTATATGGGAGCTCAAGAATAGTGATTGGTCTGGTGTGTATGGTGTCGGTGGTGGTGATGGTAATGAGGTTAGAGAGGCAAGTGTGGACCAGTTAACTGACATCTGCGATGCCTCTGTAAGAAGTGTGGACTTATTCTGGAAAGCCATGGAGAACCATCCAAGATTTTGAAACAGGAAATGACATAACCAGTTATGTTTTCAGGAGGAGGCTGAGACAAGTGGCAGGGATCACAGTGATAACGAAATTCTGTGGGCCTGGATTAGTGCAGGAACACTGGAGCAGAAGAGAAAGAGGGTAGATGCAAAGAATTTGGTGATCAGTGGGAGGTGGAGGTGAGAAAAAGGATTTGAGAAGAACATGTAAATGTCCTGTGTAGGGGTCAAGTGCTTTGGTGTAGGTAGGGTAATCATGAACTGACATGGGAAATACAGGAGGAGGTGCAGATTCCAGAGGCATGTTCAACTACACGTGAGTCCTCTGTGGTCTGTTCAGGAAGGCAGCTGCCAGTCCAGGTCTGGTGCTCAGAAAGAGGAGTGGAAGAGGCCAGTCAGGGCGAGATAAGGAAACCAGAATGCAATCGGGGAAAGACTGCTGGTGGCTGCCCATGTACCCATGCGCATCGGAGATTAAGACCTCTGGATTTCTCAAGAGAAGATGCAGAGAACTGAGATTTTTTTGGTCCTGCCTCCATCAGATGCCCTGATTCAAGGCCCTGAACCAAGCACTTAAGAATACTCATTTCTGCCAAAACTGGTTTGGCTCAGTGGATACAGCGTCAGCCTGAGGACTGAAAGGTTCCAGGTTTAATTCCGGTCAAGAGCACATACCTTGGTTGTTGACACATCCCCAGTAGGAGGTGTGCAGGAGGCAGCTGATGGATATTTCTCTGTCATCAATGTTACTAACTCTCTACCCCTCTCCCTTCCTCTCTGTAAAAAAATCAATAAAATATATGTTTTTGAAAAGAATACTCATTTCTTTATCAAGGGCCTCATCATTTTGTACATAGTTAGGTTGGACTGCACACCTAGGGCTGGGACACAATTTGGCTCAAAGAGAAGTTAGATGATAAACTGGAGAGAATTTAAACGGAAAGACCCATGGACCTGATCCTTTGTTTCCTTCAGCCTAACAGAATTAGTATAATTGATGCTTCCAGTTTTCTTGAGAAACTGGGAAGCAGAAACGAAGATACTGTTCCCAGGATTGGTGTATATTTCGAAGCTCTCAGCAAGGGTGAAAATATCCATCCATATATTTTGAAGCATAATTTCTACTCCCTCACCAGCTGAAATAATTGAACAGGAAGAAAAAGCTGTTAATGCAGGAGGCGTGTAACATTAGAGCCGCACTGCCTGGAAACTTACCATTGCCCCGCGATTGAGGGCTTTCACAGCCAGTGTTTATAGTACAGGCATACGGGCCCCCTCTCCCAGAGCCACCCGCTGAGGCCATCAAAAGGCCCATCAATCTGGCTTGGATACTGAAACCATTCACAGTGTCTGGAGCTGATGTCAAAGCAGAAAGAATATTTTAAAAAACCATCCTGCCGTTTGTCAGCGAATAAATCTTGGGGTGTTTCCTCCTGGAAGGTGCTATAAACGGCTGGGGCTGTCAGTGATGGAGCCAGCCGGGGCGAGCTCTGCGGTGGCATGCCACGTACATCCTCCCCTCTCCCTTCCATCCCGCAGGTGTCCGTGCACAGGTTGTCCTCTTATTCTGGTCTAGGGGGGCATCGCTCCCTCCAGCCCAACAAAAACCTGCCCGCCTGTGCCCCAGCCCTGCACAGTAGGTCCGAAGGGGTGTGCGCCTCTAGACGGAAAATGGACTTTACGGACTTTTCATCTTTTCTGTCAATGCCTGTGTGTGTGTATGTGTGCGCGTGCGCGTGTGTGTGTGCGTGTGTGTGTGTGTGTGTGTGTGTGTGTGTGCGTGCGTGTGTGTGTGTGCGCGCGCACTATTTTCCAATTAGAATTTTTCAGGTTTTCCCCCTGGAATTTGACTTCAGGTTTTTCCAGGAATTACTGATTTCTTTCCCTATATTGGTGTGTCCAATGATAAAGATTTCTAAATCCATGTCCAGTCATTTATCTTTCCTTCCATTTCTGAATCACTTATTTCTATAAAGGCCAGTAGCTGAAGATGGAGCATGTGGTGTGTTCTGGGGCAAAGGGGGTGATCAGGAGGAGGGACTCCTGGGTGTGAGTCCCGGGCATGCCACCAGCTAGATGTGACACTAGGAAGTCACCCGGACCTCTTTCTTATGTTTAAAGTGAAATCTTTTGTACAAAAGGACTTGGAAAGTGCTTTCTAGTGCTAGCATTTTAGGATTCTATTTATTTATTTTAATGTTTTAAACCATCCCCTGCCCCAGCAAGAATTATTGTCAATAAACTGAGCACAATTTTCTTTATTATCATTTGGCCCCCCTGCATATATTACATACCCTATATATACACCCCAAAACTTGAAAATATTCCATTGGATCAGTCTGAAAACATCTGGATTACAGCATACCTAAAAAGGAGAAATTAGAGCAGTGTACAAGAAATTGGCACGTCCAGGGATCCGGCGAGAAGGAGAACTTGAGAACAGGAGTGGGAGACTTTTCACTGTACGTTTTGTACCTTTTGAACTTTTCACCACATGCGTTTATTACCCTTCATTCATTTATTTTAAGCAATAAAATAAAATAATTAAATACATTAAATTTTAATTTAACTCATTAAATTAAAATTTAATAAATTGAAATTAATTTAGTTAAAATAAATTATTTTAAACAAGGGTGCAGGCCCCTCACATCTGAATCCCCTCCTTCCTGCCACCCTTCCTCTGATTTCTGACTTCTCCTCCTCTGGCTGACCCAGTGCACTGCTCTGTCAGGAAGCAGCTGCCGCCCCCAAAGGTCCATTTCCCAGGCAGGAGCTGTCCCGTTTCTTTCTTCTGCCATAGGCCTTTCTGCAGCTCAGTTCCCGGGGGAGCGGAGCCCACCTGGGGCTGGCATCACAAGCTGGAAGCTGCCCCTCAGCCCAGGCCCTGCCTAACACCAACTCCAGCCGGTGGCCAGCAGCCTGCCTCCCTGCAGCCCAGGCGCCGCGGGGACCTGTGGCTGCACACCGCTGCTGGCTGCCCTTGTCACAGACACTCCGCTCGGCTGAGGAGCTGGTATAGGGACTCCATTCAAGGTGTGCCAGTGAGAGGTTGGCTCCCCTGGCTCCAGCAGCCAGATGGGCAAAGAAGCCCAGGACTTCAGCAAAGGGAGACATGCATGCAGCCAGATTCTCCAGATCTCGCCATTCCCTCTCAAAGACAGACTGCCTTTTGTTTTGTTTTTGCTAATATAACATGAGGACAGGAACATAAAAAAGAAAAACAGCAAAAGGGCCAGAGGTGAGTGGGGAGAAAGGGTCATGAAGGCTCCCTGTCCTCCGGGCCCCACCCCCACGCCACTTGCCTCCACCTGGCAGAGCTGGTGCAGGGTCTGCAGGGCCCCCTCCCGTGGTCCCACCCCCAGTGCCCACTCCTCCACAGCTTTCCCGCAGTGCACCTAGCTCCACGCGGCCTTCCTTTCTCACCTCCTTTCCTGATGATCACCTTGGGTGGGTGCGGGCCCCTCACATCTGAGTCCCCTCCTTCCCACCACCCTTCCTCTGACTCACTCCTCCTCCTCCTCTGGCTGACCCAGTGCACTGCTCTCTGCCAGGAAACAGCTGCCCCCTCTAAGGTCCATTTCCCAGACAGGAGCTGCCCCTGCCCACCACAGGGATGGTCAAGGCAGTTCCTCTGCCCTCCACTTGCGTGCCTTGCACCCAAGTTCTTTTCAGATGGGGGTGGGTGGCCCCCCAACAGCCATGGGAAGGTGGGGGCAAGAGGACAACTGAGAGCCATGGCAGAGACCGGCTGGGAGCAGCAGACAGACGTGCACATGGTAGAGCAGACACAGACAGACTCCATGAGATGCAACGATACAGCCAGGAGGAAAGCAGCTGCAGGGAAAGATGAAGCAGAGAGTGGAGACCAATAAAGTGTCTTAAGTGCTAAGACCAGATGAGGCCTGAGAAGACACCATCCAGAGGACAACCATTGATGATGAGGTCAGAGAAGAGAAGCAGAGGGTCAGTATCCGAGGGGCTGTAAGCCAGAGGAACGGCACAACAGCAATCACTCGGGAAGAGCCACCCAGCCCCCAGCTGCTGGGCTTATTGGCTACAGTGAGCGGGATCTATTTAAAACATACCAGGCATGTTGCCTTGTTCTGTTTCTCTGCCCAGAAAGGGCTGGAGCCAGAGGCTGAGGGAACCATTCCAGCATTAGGACCCTGCACGGACCACTGGGCCCGAGAGCAAGAAGATCCCTGCCCCATCTAGGAATCGCCCGCCTTTCCACCCCACACAGGCTGCCCGCCACTGAGCTTGCGGCACATTGATCGCAGTCCCTGAGGTTGCGTGTGTGATCCACTCCCAGTGGGAAGGACTCAGTGAGCTGCTTCCGTCTCCAAGCTTGTCAGAAAGCAGATGCTGCTCAAATGTGACATCTGCTCCAAAGGGGGCTGAAAGGGAGCGCTCCGACCAGTGGGGATATTCTTAATGAGGACTGGAGAGGCCCGGGCGATTGGATTACAGAAAGACAAAGAGGGGAGCAGGAGAGGACATCGAGGATAAAATGCCCCTCGGGGAACCGTGTGGAACTCGAATTGGGAAACACCATGAACCTCACTCCTTTCCCAAGACCTACCGTGGACCTTTGGGAAGCTCAAATCTGGCGAGGGCCTGACCGCGCGTCCACCTGCCGTAGAGAACAGAGTAGGCTGGGAGCTGGGAGCAGTGGCCAGGGAAAGCCATCCCTGCAAGCTCTGCTCTCCCCTCTGCCGGAGAGGGCAGGAGTGATGGGTTCCTCCTCCCCTGGCCGTTGAGCCCACAAGCTGTGTGAAATACTGCTCTGCGTGAGGATTATGAGTGATTTATTGGTTTGTGATCAAATCAAATTCTGCCTGCCAGAGAAGTCGGCTTTTCAAAATAAATTGGAGGTCAGTTCAATCCAATGTTTAAAGAGGAGGTCTGTGGGAGGTGAATAGCCATCCCGGTTCACGTCGTAACTTTGGAATTCTGATTGTCTGATTTGGGTCGAGGGTGGGAATGTTTATAGATCCACCTATAGTTTGCAATCAAGCATTACTTCAAAACAAACAAAAAACTTAGCTGGTAGGTGTATGCAGGAGTTATTGCTAAAGAAATAGGAAAACAAAAAAACGTTATTGTGGAAACTTTCAAATATATATTTAGAAAGTAATAAGCCTAACATGAAAAACAAAAAACACCCAGCTTCAACCATTATCAACCCATGGCCAATTCTGTGAGAAACAAGGACTTGGAGCCAGCGGACAGAGAGAATGAACTTTCAGTTCAGGACATTTGGGTTATCCTACTGCGGCTACAGGATCCAAGTTTCTGCATGAATGTCCCAGACTAGGGCCTAGAGCACGAAGAAAAGGACAGAGAAACATTAGTGCTGGTTAACAAGCACAGAAGAAACCTGGGACTTTATAAACAAAACAGTATCTCTTTCTCCCTCTCTCTCTCTCTCTCTCTCTCTCTCTCTCTCTCTCTCTCTCTCTGAAGGAGACACCATGCACCAGTAATAGTAACAGTGGCTGTCTTTAAGAACTGAAAGGACTAGCAAGGAGATTCCCTTTTCCTGCTACGTGTTTTTGTTTTTTTACTATCTTTGTATTGATTTCAGAGAGGAAGGGAGAGGGAGATATAGAAAAATCAATGATGAGAATCATTGATCAGCTACCTCCTGCATGCCTCCTCCTGGGGATTGAGTCCACAGCCTGGGCATGTGCCCCTGATCAGAATCAAACCTGGGACCCACAGGCAATGCTCTATCCACTGAGCAAAACCAGCTAGCGCCCTGCTACATGTTTTTAAAAAGTTCTGTGCTAGGTGCATATGTTACCTATTTTTTTACGTAACTTGCTAAAAACAAACATCATGGAGTTTTGCAGTAACCAAGTCCCCTAGTAATGGCAAACTGCCTGCACTCAGACCTCCAGATCTTCATCATATTTTGACCTTATAGTAACTTGCTCAGCTAGATGAATGTACAACTTTCTAATTCCAAACTCTACACCATCAGGACAGATATTTCACATTAAAAAAAAACAAAAACAAAAAAACAGCCTTAATGGTTACATGAGTATATACATTTGTCAAAATTTCACCAAGCTGTAATCTTAGGATTTGTACACTTTACTGTATGTTCACTATACTACCATCCAATAAAGTAGGGGTGTCGAACTCAATCAGAGAAGGGGCCAAAATCTAAAATCCAGCCTAAATTGCGGGCCGAATGGTTTACTGAACAGTCATAAACTGACACTGTCATAAACTGACAGCGGAGTGCAGTGATGACAGCGCGGTGCGGGCCACATTGCAAGGCCTGGCGGGCTGGATTTGACCCGAGGGCCTTGTGTTTGACACATGTGCAATAAAGTATTATTAACAACAATCTCAGCCTTTGTGTACAAACAAGGCAAAGAATTTGGGGGGTTACTGGGTTGGTGGTTCACAGAAAGCTGTTGTTTTGGGAAAACAACACGATGAGGACTTTTTGCAAAAACTTGCTCTTTGGAAAGCGCCACTACAGCATGTGCTTTTGGTTAAGCATTCCATGGCTAAAACGCAACTTCATGCTGACATGCCGAGAGGATGAGGCAAAATCTTGGCCAAGGTCAAGCTCTGCTGATGGTTGAGAGGGGATGGCAGCCAACTGCTCTGCACTTGTATAACATTTAAAAAAGAAAAACTACCCCGGAGTCATCTTCTCTTCCTGTTCAGAGCCAAAGTTAGCCCTGCTCGTCATATCCCAGAACTCCGAGGAAGCCATATGGGCTGCAGCACAGGCCGGCCCATCCTCCTGGGCCAGACAGACAGATCTTGATTAAAAAGAAACGAAGCCAACTGACTGGGGCTCCAGCTGGCCCTCTGGGGTGTAACGGAAGATGTCTGGGTTTTGGATAAAGTTAGGGTCCCTCTAGGAGAGGGTAGAGAAAAGCACTTTAGCTTCCCTTTAGGCTCTCTGGTCACTTTTTCTGGAACAACAACCAACCTGGTAGGAAATGGGGCTCTGGATGTGTAGATGCTTACTGTAATAAGAGCTTCGCGTTTAGCATACTTGTCAGACATCACACCACACCCCCTGTGGGATAGAAAATAAGCCCAAGGATGGACTGGAAGTGTCTTTTCTGCCAGGACGCAGGGAATGGACACAGAGGGGAATGCCTTTCAGCAGCTTATAAAATGCAAACTTTATAGTTTGCACATGACTGTCTAGCCTGGCAGAGGTGAGTCCAAGGCGAGTCAGGGTCATACAAAACGCAGGTCCCAGCCGCCTCCCAGCCGCCCTGAATTCATGTCTTGGAATTCATGGTGGATAACAATGTGTTAACAATGATGGCCCCTCAAATTTTCTTAGGTAATCATGACAACATTAAAAAAAGAGAATATTTTTAACTTACTGGTTTACTACTTTCCCTTTAAAGTCTCCAATTCTCGCCGGGACCGGTTTGGCTCAATGGATAGAGCGTCGGCTTGGGGACTGAGGGGTCCCAGGTTCGATTCCGGTCAAGGGCATGTTCCTTGGTTGCGGGCATATCCCCAGTAGGGGGTATGCAAGAGGCAGCTGATCGATGACTCTCTCTTATCGATGTTTCTGACTCTCTATCTCTCTCCCTTCCTCTCTGTATAAAATCAATAAAATAAAATAAAAATTAAAAAAGTCTCCAATTCTACTCAATTCTCTGTATACAGTATAGACTTAATTTCTCCTATCCTTAAAATGAGAAGCAGTCATTCTTCTTTAAAAATATATATATATTTTATTGATTTTAAATTTATTTTTAATTTTTTTTTACAGAGAGGAAGGGAGAGGGATAGAGAGTTAGGAACATCAGTGAGAGAGAAACATCAGAAACATCCATCAGCTGCCTCCTACACACCCCCTACTGGGGATGTGCCCAAAACCAATGCCCTTGACCAGAATCGAACCTGGGACCCTTCAGTCTGCAGGCCGATGTTCTATCCACTGAGCCAAACAGGCTAAGACAAAGCAGTCAACTCTTTTTTCTCAATATCCTCCCATCTAGAATACTTGGAAAGCTTGCCTCATTTCCATCCTGCATTTATCTCTTATTAAACCTTATAGCACTAGTACGGTGGCTGAAGATAAAGATTTCTCTTCTTCCTTTCCTGTTAAATAGTGCGCTGAGTAGCAATGTGATTCCCTAAGGCCACACACACACAGCACAGCTGGGTGAGAAGGGCATTTTGATCCTAGGGGGAGTGCCAGATGGAGGCAGCAGGCACTCCCCAGTCAGGGAGGCCAGGAGGACATGGGGTGGCACCCTGCTGCCCTCCCACCCCTCCTTTCCACGCACAGTCCCCACAGTCCCGTTCCCAGGGCTGGGGCGGGAGGAGAGTGTGAGCGAGGCAGAAGACTCTATCACCCCGGGAAAGCGCCACATACAGAAGCAGTGGGACGAACTACAGAATGCTACAGCTAAGAAGGCCCGAATAGCACACCTAATTCCAACTCCTCATTTTACTGGTAAGTAAAGGAGCCCAGAAAAGTTACATGATAGAACCCAGGTCACCAGCTCACCCCTCTGATCCTCCACCTCGTGACAGAACTGAGTTTAAAAAAGAGCAAAATATAAAGCCCATGAACTGTATTTCCATCACCACCACCAAATAAACGTACCTCCTTTAAAACAACCGACGTCTCAATCTCATTTCTTTCCAGTCCATTAGCTCACTAAGCTCAAATTTCTGATTCCTGCCCAGGATTTCATGGAGACCCTGACAGCCTGAGTAATCAGGAGCCCAACTGTGCCCAGCATGTGGCAGCTGAGAAGGGAGATCTTTGCGAAGCAGGAGCAGAATATAAGTAGCCTCTTCAGCTCAGGAATGTTGGGGGCCACGCGTCATGCTTATAATAATGCCGACTCTAAACTCAGCAGCGTTTTGAAGTTTACGCTGGCAGAAAGGCAACGAGCTACCCATTTAGCAAGAGAGAGAAATATAAGAATGAATAACAAATAAGGAAGGAGGACAATGCTTTCAGTCTGGAGGGTGTGAGATTAACCACTCCATTCAAGAGAATGATCTTCAAGGCAGTCACGTTAGAAGAGGGACAAACTAGGACGCGTGAACCAGGTCCTTGACATTCCCGGTGTGCAAATGAAATCAGTTCTTGATTTCCCCTCAGCGATACCCATTTGTTCCTGCCACCCACGGTGTCCAGGGACCTCCAACGGGCTGTCTGCAGACAGAGCTGATGAGTAGAAAACAACAGTCTGATGTACTTCCCACCTTCCCAAAAAATGGATTGGAATTCCCAAAAAGGGCCTTGGTGCCTCAAGCAAAAAGAAAAAAAGAGTGATTAACGCATGTACAGTAGGCTGGTGGGGCAGGTACTTCTGAACAAGTGGGCTGCTGGCATGTCAGCCCTGTTCCATCACCTGATGCAAAACTGATCCAGGATGAAGGTATTAGGCTCCAGCATGAGGAGGCAACATTGGTGCATACCTGAAAATTATAACTGAGTTTTAAACTAAACATGTTTGGGGGATTATGTATTTTTTTTATGTTATTCAGATCAAGAGTTAATCAAAACAAGAATCATTCTTATACCTTCTCATAAAAAAATAATTAAAAACAAACAAACAAACAAAAAAAAAAACTGGTTCTCATTGTTTTCCTAAGGGACTGGGTACTCTAAAAATGACAATCTACACAACAGAAGAGACAAAAGATCAGAAAGAGGAATCCTTTAAAAATATATAATAATTAGTGAATAGCAAACTGAGAAACTATCTCCTTTAAAAATAAAAAGTGATATCTCTCATGAGGATGAGACAAAATGGAAAAAAATTAAAGGAAGAAAGGGTAAATGAATGAGTAAAAATCTCAAAGGGGCAAGGTAAACTAAGAATTTAAATTACAGTCAAATGTGAGAGCCCCGAACTCACAGGCAGACAGGAAGCTGAACAAAAGCTTCCTGTCTGCCTGTGAGTTTCCTAAGCGCCTAAAATGAGGGATTAAAATGGCTTTATTTCTACAGAACACATTTTGTCATCTGATCTCTGTCCGTGACAGGGGTAAGAATAAGTAACTTATGGCTGCACTCTTAAAGCAGCAACAAATCCCTGAATATTGTGCTTTGTTCTCTTTCAGATAGTAAAGCACCAATTGCTTATCTAGCAAAAAAAAAAAAAAAAGAATCTATAGTTTTTATTTTAAAATAAAAACGTTCATTTTAAGTTATTTTTACATTTTTATTTTCAAACAAGCAGTTTTTCCAAAACACATTGGCTGCAAGGGGCAAACGAGGCGATGGAGAGCGGGACACAGAGGGACGCAGAGAAAAGGCCCTGACCGGAACACTCAGAGAGGCCCTTGCTGGGAACTGTCCTCTCACCGCTACTCACAGAGAAGCTCGGCAAATGCACTGGAACATGAGCCACAGGGTCAACGAGAAGCCGTCCCTAACCCTCATCCCTAGAGATGCTTTCAACTTGTACTCACACCAGCAATGTGAGGCCCCTCCTCCCGATCCAATCTCGAGGGTTCTATTCTAATGAAATTATTAAAGACACAAAGATGTATACATTAAGAAAGTTCACCACAGCGTCACCGATATTAACAAAGAACCTGAAACAACCAAAATTTTCAAGTATGGGGATGTATAACTAAAGTAAGGAAGATCTACTTTTCAATACTGACACAGGAAATTACTTATTTGTGATACCATGTTAAGTGAGGGGGGATATAGGATACCCAGCTGTATATATATATGACTCTCAACTTGGTTTAAATACATATATTACATGCATTTTTATACACCAAAAGGAAATTCATAAATATACCAGCCAAGGTTAGCTTGTTCTAGATGGAGGCAAGATGAATGATTTTTATTCTTTTTTTTAGACTCATCTATAATAAACATATATTACTTTTGTATCAGAAAAAAACATTAAGTATTTCTAGTATGCCTACTCTAAAATATCTTATTTAAAATAGCAATTGTCAGCCTTAGGGAAAGGCTGCTAGAGCCCAAGGCTGACGAGCCCTGGCCAGTGTGGCTCAGCAGGTTGGGCATCTTCCCGAGGACAGAAAGGTCGTAGGTTCAATTCCCAGTCAGGGTACATGCCTGGGTTATGGGCTTGTTACCTGGTGGGGGTTGTGCAGGAGGCAACCGATCGATGTTTCTCTCTCTTTCCTTTCCTTTCTCTCTCTCTAAAATATCTTTAAAAATAAAGTTCAACGTTGACTCAGTGAACAAAAGACTCAAATCTACACAAGTAACTTCTGAAAAGGATGCGACACCTCTTGTGCTAGTCTAGCCACCGTGGCTTTGCAGGGAGGTCTGCTGGGGAGCCCAATCCTTCTTCTCACAGCAACCACTGCACCTTAATTGATCTTGTACAAGTCTCTTACCTCAGCATGAGGATCACATGGGAAGAGAACGAAAGAGTCCTAATCCCTGTTTCAGAGGAAGTTTTTCTTTAAAAGCTATCAAAAATGACCCCAAATAAAGAACACACATTTAAAAATATATACTTTTATTGATTTCAGAGAGGAAAGGAGAGGAAGAGAGAAAAATCAATGATGAGAGAAAATCATTGATGGTCTGCCTCCTGCACGCCCTCTACTGGGAATTAAGCCCACATTCTGAGCATGTGCCCTTGACTGGAATCGAATCCAGGACTCTTCGGTCCACAGGTCGACGTTCTATCCCCTGAGTCAAACAGGCTAGGGCTAAGGTCTGTAAATTTTGAAACATAAATCATGGGTTGTGTTCAGGAACAATGTATAAAAGTCTCTTCTCAAGAAGGAATGTAAAACAAAATCTTTGAGTGCCACCTTGTGGCAAGTCTGACTACTACATGACCACCTGTCAGTCTCCATGGGCTCCAAACAGTATGGTCAGAGACACAGGCCCCTAATAACCTACAGCATTGAACATATGGTCCCCACAGTGCATGGTACTATTCATTTTCAAGGATTTCTAGTTTAGATCCCAGAGATGCCTTTTTGAGGAAAAGGTGGAATGAAGGGGCAAAGGAACAACATGCAGGATGTGCACGTGTGTTTGTAGGTTGCTGTTGACCTGCCAAAGCTGCGCTGGGGGTGTGTGTGTGTGTGTGTGTGTGTGTGTGTGTGTGTGTGTCCATCCGTGCTCGCATATGATGGTACTACTGCATGGACAACTATCTCTTCCCCCAAGAATATTTACCAACTTTATAAAGTTATGAAGAAACAATTTTTACAGTAACAGTCAGTAAGTTTTGTGCTTAGAAGTTTTATTTATCAATGTTAGAGCAACCATCACCAACTTGAGCACATTTCATGTGTAAAGTGGCGACCTCACATTTTGAAAGAAAAAACACCCCACTGTTTTAACATCTAAACACATAAGAAGTCGCAGTGTTCCAGGTATGGGTGGAGGTGGAGAGATCCTCACTGCAACCAAAGACTCCAGGAGAGGATTAAGTTCTGGAAAGAGGTCAGTACTGCAAATTGATGGAAACAGAACACTCTGCAAGGACCTGATGCTGATTCTGAGAAAAGATAATCTTCCTCCCAGAAAGGGATTAAGCTAAAAGCCTCGCAGTTATGGGCAGGAGGATGGCAACCAGCAGACAATGAACAGCATGAGAGGAAAAGCACAGCAGCTTATCGAAGCTCTCTGGGGAGATGGTGCTGAGGCTTCTGTCCCCCTCCCTCCCCCAGGTGGAAGGCCTGTCTCTAGAAAATGATTCTTCTAGTGCTAGTGTGGAAGCAAAGAAAGGATGGTGTCGCTTTGGTCTTTGACATGTCCAGGGAAGTAAGCTCAAGTGTGTGAAATAAACTGAAGTGATTCCATTGGGAATGGATCCCAAACAGGTGCATTGTGGGAGAGCAACGGGCCAAAGAATTTATCGTTACGAGGCTGAACTGGGAAAATTAATCTGAACCCTTGATTGTCTCTCAACTCCCTAGAAAAACTTTTTCTCCCCTCCTAGCCTGACGGGATTGAAATACTGACAGCCCATTTGAGATAAATCAATGTACTGAACAGGGAAAAATGTATTTAAAAAACCTGAGAGTCCTGACAAGTCACTTCAGGGAGAAGCCTTCATTTGCCATCTGCCCAGGGAAAGCAGAAGAGAAAGAGTAAAATAAATTCAAGACCCTCCTTGTCCACAAAAATAAAATAAAATGGAGAAAAAAGAGAATTCTCATTCTGCCCAACTAAAATTCAAAACCATAAGCTCCCCTTAAAACAAGAGCCATGCTCCATCCACCAGAAACATCCTGGGGTCAGTATGGGTTAGTATTCTGAGTTGTGTCACAGGCTTTGACAATTAACAACGTATGAAAACGGGAAGAGGTGACGGTTCCACCTTGGCTCCAGCTTCCCAGCGGTCCTCACCTGGGAGGAGAGCAGCCCTCACGACAGCTTGATGGGAAGGTCTTCCCCGTACTTCCGGAGCAGCTTCTGGTGGTTGTGGTCCACGGACCACTGCTGGGGCAGGTGCTTGGGCTGCATGGAGTCCAGGAAGTGCTGGCGCCAGCGGCTCTCCAGCTGCATGAGGGAGCGCAGCCCGCCCCGGCCATGGCACCGCACCACCTTCAGCCCATGAGGAATGTAGTTTTCATTGGAAATCCTGCCAAGATACGAAGTACAAAGGTCTGAGGGAAATGGGCACAGGACGGTCTCCCAGATGCTCCACATGCTGCGGGCCACGGGGCTCACAGAGTATGAAGGAGGCTGCTAGACTAGCGGGCGGGCTACATTAATGTCTCCGAAACATCCTCTTTCTCTTATATGCTGCTGCTGCTGCTGCTGCTGCTTCTTCTTTTTTTTTTTTAAGTTTGGGCATGTTGCCCACAATTCAACAGAGGGCATTTGGGGACTCAGAGCTGAACTCGTGGGGAAACCACTGCATCGTCCTTTAGAGGACCCTCCTGTCTGGCTGATGAGGGTGAAGAGGGCTAGCCCTGTATTTACTCCAGGATGCTCAGTTACCAGCTCACGCCTCTTTCAAGTTATTCATCCTGAACCATGCCCAGTATTTACATGAGGCTGTTCAACCAGGCTGTTAACCTGTGTTCCAGTTTCTCATAACAGTGCAATACCTGTGTGTAAAATGCAAGGGAGGGGGCCTTTCTTTAGGACCTCCCTCCTCACAAAAGGAATGATAAATCAGATCCAGGAGAATGATCACATCCTGAGAAGTGTCACACCCGTGACAAGATCACAGCCTGAGAAGCGCTGTAGTCACAATGAAAGGCCGCGGTGGCTCGCTGTGCAGCTGGTGCTGTTTAACAGGAAAACAACCCCTGCTTCCTTCCCAGCTATGCTGAGGGGCCTTCAAACCTGCTCTGAAGCCGGGTGATTAGTGCTTTCACCTCCTCTGAATAAAGCTCTCCTTTCTCAGGAGCCCCTGCCCGGCAGACACAGCTCCTCTCCCTGCACCCACGCCCCTCTCATCCTCCTCCCAAGACCCCGCCAGTCTAGCAGCATCAGTGCCTTCTGCGCATTTCTGGACATTTTACTAGTTAGCTGCTGAGCATCCCACTAACTTGTCTATCTTTTCCAAAACAGCTGTTTTTCTTGGTCCTAGCAAGATAAATACTAGAAAGGTCTGTGGTTGGAAGGGGAAGTTTGGTTGCTTTAGGAAACACATTTGGGGATTGGTTAAAGGAGCCAGTGTCATTAATTTCTAATATGACCTTGGCAGGTTACTTAATTTTAACCTCAGGGTATCTACGGTACTATGAAACTTGGAAAACAAAACGTATTCTATAACCTCGATGAGGATAAAATTCAGTAATAATTTTTTTAAACTATGATTTTCTTTTTTTAAAGTAAGATACAATGTTAGTTAACAGTAAGAAGCCTAAATTATACCTCATAGGGTCTGCTAGAATAAAGCAACTTATGTAAAGGTTAGTAGCCTGCTAGATAAATGTATCTATAAATATTTGGTAAATATTTGCTGCTACAGTTAAAGTATTTTGGGGTTATTTATAACAAAAATATTATAGGCAACCAGCATGACTAACAGAGTTTTGTGAACTTAACAGTTCAATTATTTCAACCCCTAGGACTTCTGAAGAAATTGAGTTGGGAAGCAGAACTATAGCAGGTGGCCCAGAATTTTTATCATCTGCATTACGGAAATATTCATTTCTTAGGACCACAAACTTCTCATTGAGGAACACTGACTTAAGGCATATGAATTCAACTGTGTACTAATGGAGGAGGAGGTCTGAGAAAATAAGGAACGAAGGAAAAAGGAGAAAATAGTAATGGGATTCTGGCCAGCTTCCATCAGTGGGTCAGTGCCCTGGAGTGCAGGACACATGAATCCATTGTCACAATCCCCACAGACCTGAATGAGGCGAGACACAAACCACACATGCTGTGTTTCATGGGCAACTTCAGTGATTTGAGGGCATTTCCTGACTATTATTTTCATCTTATGTGCTGACTTGAGGATTTACTTCTGCACTAAACATATAAAGCACAACTCTACTGCATTTCAACTTTCCCACTAATCATGAAAACTAGATATAAGTATTATGACTTAGAGGGTCATATACTTTAAGATAGAAGGAAAGTCTCCTATAGAAAGGAAATTCTCAAATAGATTGTTCTATCTCACCCCCGAGGTATTTTAAACCATTAGATACTGGGATAATTATGAGATTATGCACTGCACCTAAATGACTAATGCCCCCCCCCCCCCGCCCCCCAGATTAATCCTCACTCCTTCTCTGACCAGAACTGTCCATTGTACCTGGTCTCCAGGCTGGCAGCCTCTTGAAGCATCTCCTCTGTGACCGTGTCTGTGTTATAAAACTCTCTGAGAGGTTTCAGCAGCTCCTCCTTTCGATGGGCAGGCAGGCTTTCGGCGTTGAGCAGGGCCCTGGCTCCGGAGCGCATCTGCCTGCGCTCTGGATCCTCCAGCAGGCGCAGGCCCTCCTCAGAGCCAATGGGGGCCTGGAACTCCTTGGCCAGCTGCTGCTTCAAGTGGTTGTCGTAATAGTTGGAGATGGCATGGCAGGAGGTGCAGAGCAGCAGGACATCGTGGGAGTTGTGGTCCTTCATCTCAATGGGGAAGTGCTTCCGGTACTCGTGTGGGATCACGTTTTTCCTGAACAAGCCCACCCAGAAGGCAGTGCTCATTAGCACGAGACAGAAAACACACCTGTAGCTAGCACAGGGGCCGCTAGGATTCTGATCTGGGCCTGAACATAACTGTGAAGCCTTGGGTACCACAACCCGACAGAGACGATATAAAAATACTACCTATTCCACTCTCGGCCCACCTACAGAGAGAAAGGCAGCTTCTGAAGGAACTGCTCTCCATTCCTCGGTGAGCAGAAGGGAACCACTCTCTTTCTGCATTCCAGAAACTAAGAACTGGGCTCAGGAAGAGTAGGGACACCAGAGCAAGGCCAGGCCGAGTGGCAAAACTCTCAGGGAAACTGGGATGCACCCTCAGGATCAAGTGGGCAGACTCCAGCAAGGCCCCTGAGGGCTCTGCATACAGCTACAAAGGCAATTTTAGTGCAGGCAGACAAGCAGGCAACCCGCACTCACCGAATGTAGGAGTCTTTCTTGCCACACACTACACACAAGTTCTCTTTAACCATCAAGTAGTAGTCTCCTGGGGATTCCGGTCTTCCCGCAGGCTCAAACTGTAGCCTGACTACAAAAGGCTCTTGACTCACCAGCTCTTAGAGAAAAGAAGTCTTAGTTAGTATCTGCCTGTTCAGTTGTGCCCCAGAGAAGAAAAACCACCTTAATTGTTCTCGGCTGTCCTGGCAGACAACACTATTTCTGGGTCTTGAATAGTCCTGTCCCATGTGACTTAAGGTCTCTCTGCCTACTTCTATTCATCCCTCTCCCTCCTCTCACTCCCCACTCCTGCCAGTGCCACATGCACCTAATTTATAGATCAAATATGACAGTTGACTCTCAAACCTCCAATGCCTTTGTCCAGGTACCACTGAGCTTTTCTTCGATCACAAGTGCACAGGGGCTGTCCATCAGGAGCATGGAGGAAGCAGTTATCATAGAGTGGTGATTTTCTGCTGGGAAGGGAGAAAGAGGGCTAAACCTGAAAGCTAACCATTGGTCAAGGCATTGGTCATCTTCCCATGTTCTCTTCTGAGTGAGCTAGGCTATTCTCAACACCACCGCCAACAACAAAACTGAACATGGAAAGAGCATATTAATCCCTCCATTTGCACTGAGCTAGGAAACAGAAATAAAAATGAAGAACGTATACTTCTAGTTTCAATACGTATGGACTGGGACATTACGGACTAAGTTCTATTGTGAAACAAGCAGGAACAGAGCACTGCCCTTTGGAGTAATCACTGGATTAAACAAAGTAAATTAAAATGAAAGAACTTGAAGTTAAAGTAATGAGGGCCACGTGGGTTTATTTCTGGCTCAAACACAACACTTGCTTCAATTTAATTATCCAGTTCCTGAAGGAACTTTGTTACAGGACCAGAGGTTATTAGTCATCTTTCTGCAACATGGGCATAAATTGTACAGGAAAATTCTCCTTGGCTAGGGAGTAGCATTGGCTTAGAGCTGATGCCATTCTAAATAGTCAAATACTAAATGAACAAGAAATCAGATGACACATTTCTCCTGAAAAGTATGAGGCACTTTATGTTATTCACAGCTATCCTGAAGCAAGCAGGAATGATTAATTATACTTTCATTTATAACTGGAGAAAGTATAGGTCTAAGGTCAAATCAGGGTCTGAGACAAAGCTAAGTTAAGCTTTCCTCATTACCACTCCAACTGCTCAACAATGAAGAAGTAAAAGGAGTCCTAGCTGGTTTTGCTCAGTGGATAAAGCATCAGCCTGCAGACCAAAGGGTCCCGGGTTCCATTCCGGTCAAGGGCATGTAACTCAATTACAGGCTCCTCCCCAGCCCAGGCCCTGGTCGGGCACATGCAGGAGGCAACCAATCGATGTGTTTCTCTCACATCGATGTTTTTCTTCGTCTTTCCCTCTCTCCTCCACTCTCCCTAAAAATCAATGGGAAAATATCCTCAGATGAGGAAGAGGAAAGTACACAAATAAATCAAAGGATAGCTCCAAATGTCCTTGAAGGAAAGGAAGAATAATAACCCCTGGAGAACCACTGCTTCCTTACCACACGCCTCCTCCCATCCTCAGGGTGAGATTTCACATGTGCCTTTTGCTCGAGGCTGGGCCTCTGACACTTTACTAGACAGGAAACAAGTCAATTACCTGGCAGAATAGCCCACCCCCAGGGGCTTTCTTTTATGTTTTCTGGGGTCTCTCCCTTGCTGGTTGCCGGGCACCATTACATCGACCTTAGACTTATTTCCTGGCTTTTGCTGAGATTCTGTTGCTTCCCCATTAACCTCTTCTCCCAATCTGCTAATTCCTTTGCTTCGGAATGGGATGTCTACAAAATCTTGGTATTTCTCCAAAACTTTTCTCCAGCCAATGCGGTCATCATTTTCTTCTAAAGCTGGATTCCTAGAGAAAGGGTATCCAAGAAGATGGAGAAAGAGAGCCACTGAAATCTGGGCATCCCTGGCAGCATAAATCACCTGAAGAGAAAAATCAGAGATCAGTGGAATCTAGAAGGCAAACCAGAGAGAGAACTTCAAAGGCATCACAAAGATATAAACAACTTCCAGGTCTAATTTAAGATGTATGATAACCTCGACATCTTCTTAACAACTTTATTATGAAAAATGTAAAACTATACAAAAGCAGCCGAAACCAGTTTGGCTCAGTGGATAGAGTGTCGGTCTGCAGACTGAAAGGTCCTAGATTCAATTCCGGTCAAGGGCATGTACATTGGTTGTGGGCACATCCCCGGTAGGGGGTATGCAGGAGGCAGCTGGTCGATGTTTCTCTCTCAACGACATTTCTAGCTCTCTATCCCTCTCCCTTCCTCTCTGTGGAAAATCAATAAAATATATTAAATATATATATATATTTTTTTAAAGCAAATCAGATGTGTAATGAATCCTCATGTTTCCTATGTTTTAACTAAAATAGTTAAAATAATTACTTACTTTAAATGCTTGAAAATCCTAATCTATATAAATCAGTGAGGTTTACTTCTGTTTACATAATTTTATTGTATCTGTTACCAAATCCACTGGACAGATTTTTTTCAAATCTGGGGTAGGGTAGTTACAACTAGTACATGAACTTCACTTTGGGGATAGTCATCATCTAGAACAGCCTAGACCAACATTCATTAAGAGGCCTGTGTGACTGCTCTCGATAGTTTGGCTTAGTGGATAGAGCGTTGGCCTGTGGACTGAAGAATCCTGGGTTCGATTCTGGTCAAGAGCACATGCCTAGGTAGTGGGCTTAATCCCCGGTACGGGTGTGCAGGAGGCAGCCAATCAATGATTCTCTCTCATCATTCACGTTTCAATCTCTCTCTCTCCCTTCCACTCTGAAATCAATAAAAAAATATGTATTTTTAAAAATCACAAAGCCCGCCGAAACTGATTTGGCTCAGTGGTAGAGCGTGGTCTGCGGACTGAAAGGTCCCAGGTTCGATTCCGGTTAAGGGCATGTACATTGCTTGTGGGCAAATCCCCGGTAGGGGGTGTGCAGGAGGCAGCTGGTCGATGTTTCTCTCTCATCGACATTTCTAACTCTCTCTCCCTCTCCCTCTCTGTAAAAAAATCAATAAAATATATTAAAAAATAAATAAATAAAAATAAAAATCACAAAGCCCATTTTTGGAATTTATTTATTTATAATGAGAAGTCATTCTCCCAAGCAATTGGTTATAAGCAAGCTGATTATAAATAAAAGTAGTCAACAGTATAATTAATAGCTTTTCTCAAAAAGGCTATAAAGACTTTAAGATTATTATTTTTTAAAATGTATTTTCATTGATTTCAGAGAGGAAGGGAGAGGAAGATAGAAACTTCAATGATAAAAGGGAATCATCGATCGCTGCCTCCTGCATGCCCCTTCTCCCACCCCCCACCCCCAGAAATCAAGCCCACAATCTGGGCATGTGCCCTGACCAGAATCGAACCATGACCTCCTGGTTCATAGGTCGATGCTCAACCACTGAACCTCACAGGCTGGGCTTATTTTAATTCACTATAATAACCAACTCTGTCATGGGCATAAACAATAATGTGGTGATTTCGGTGGGGAAGAGGGTGAGTGGAGGTGGAAGAGGGTATGGGGGGATAAATGATGATGGGGATAAATGATAAATTTTTTAAAAATTAAATTTAGCCCAAACCGGTTTGGCTCAGTGGTAAAGCATCGGTCTGTGGACTGAAAGGTCCCAGGTTCGATTCCGGTCAAGGGCATGTACATTGGTTGTGGGCACATCCCTGGTAGGGGGTGTGCAAGAGGCAGCTGGTCGAGGTTTCTCTCTCATTGATGTTTCTAGCTCTCTATCGCTCTCCCTTCCTCTCTGTAAAAAAATCAATAAAATATATATTTTTTTAAATTTAATTTAAAAAGCATACACACACAAAAAACAAGCCTGGTAAATGGAACTATTTTTTTAATTTCTTAAATGCTTAATAAAATTTCCACCTAGACCCAACAATCTACATATCTATCAGCAAGTTGTCTCCCATTGGAAAAGAGTATACTTGAATGAAAAGTTCTGAGTGCTTTCTAACAAATTATTTTTCAAGTGATAAAAAACAAACAAAAAAAAAACAAGGTACTTGCAACAAGTGGTGCTGGAACAACTGGATATCTACATGCAAAAGAATGAAGTTGAACCTCTACCTCATAACACACACAAAAATTAACTCAAAATGGATCATAAACCTAAGTGTAAGAGCTAAAACGTAAGACTTTTAGAAGAAAACAGAGGAGTAAATGTTTATGACTGTGGGTTAGGCAATGATTTCTTAGATATGAAACCAAAAGCATGAATAATTTTTTAAAAATAAAACACTGACCCCATCAAATTTGAAAACCTTTGTGCTTCAAACGACACCACCAAACCTAGCTGTCGGAGGAGGGCGGAGGGGAGAATGGCTGCTAATGGGTACAGTGTTTCTTTTTGGGGAGCGGAAAATGTTCTAAAATTAGATTGTGATAGTTGCATAACTCTGCAAATATACTAAAATCCATCTATTTGTACATTTTAATGGGTGAACTTTATTGTGTGTGAATTATATTTCAGTAAAACTATTATACTTGATCTTAGCCAAAAGGCAGAGAGACAATTCAGTAAAATTATTAAGTGGAAGGAAGCAAAGAAGGAATGAATGAACAAACCAAGGCACAAAGAAGTAACTTACTCAGGATCACAGCAAATAAGAAATGGCTGTAGAGACCAATTTCACATAATTTGACTCCTACAACTCTCTCACAGGATAATGTTAACCTTAAGATACTAGCTATTGCTAACTCCATTAACAACATTTTGGAAGGATGAACAAGTGGTAACTGACTTGGCCACCAAAAGAAGGCTGAAACCTAGACCTCTAATAGGGGGTAGAAGCCAAAAATTAAAAATCAAATTAATTTGAGCCTCAAAGAATGGCAAAGCATAAGGAATGAGAGGCAGCAGTTGTCTGTGAAAGCAAGGAGACACACAGGGGTGAAAACAGGAGGATAAGGTGAAAGTCTCCATAAAGCACACTTAAACCCCGACCTCTATATCACAGGGCCAATTACTCCTTCTCTAACCCAAAAGAGAGAAAGTTTGTAGAACCAAAACTAAAATAGAGTCATTTATGTCAGGGACAAAATGGAGCAGGCCAAAGCAGACACATTAAAGAAAACAAAACTTCACCTAACATAAATTGCAGGAATTTATAACTCTCCTCAAAATTGGCAGAGGATACCAACCAATCCCCAAACACCAACTCTGTTCATACCATCTTTGGACTTCCTTGTTCCTGTCTCAGCTACCTGGATCCAAATAAGGAAGAAGACCACTAGACAACCAATAAGCTGAAAAAGCCAAATAACTTCTGCATTTACCCTGGTCTGTGAGCCACTCCGAACTCATTGCTCCTGTAGCCTTGAATTTCTCGGCTTGCAAGTTGAAACCCTTACAATAAATTCATCTTGCCCTAACTGGTTTGGTTCAGTGGATAGAGTGCTGGCCTTCGGACTGAAGAATCTCAGGTTCAATTCCGGTCAAGGGCATGTACCTTGGTTGTGGGCACATCCCTTGTAGGGAGTGTGCAGGAGGCAGCTGATTCATGTTTCTCTCTCATGGATGTTTCTCTCTATCCCTCTCCCTTCCTCTCTGTAAAAAAATCAATTAAATATATTAAAAAAAATAAATAAGTAAACTAATCTTATTTAATTCAATGTGTAGAATTTGGTTTTGACAAGTTTAATCATATAATAGCTAAATCACAGAGGATCTGGACCTAGTAAAACCAGGCATGGCGGAGGTTGGAGGCAAAGTGTCACTGAAAAAGAGGGATTCCGAGAAAATCTACACACTGAATGGTGAGACTAGCAGCACTCAGCCATCAGAATATAGGCTGTGGGCTTATACCTCTTGAGTAGAAAACTAGAAGATTCATCTATGGAGAAACTGAGTAGACTGAGAGGAAAGACAGTTACTGACATTTAACTATTACTGATAACATTATTTAATGTTTTATTATCTATAGTTACTGATTTAAAAAAAAAAAAAACCCACTAGTTCAAAAGCCCTGGCCATATGTGTTATGGTCTCAATCCATTTTTTTCAATGTCAAAATTAAAAATTATTTTTTGCATTTCCTAAAATTTCATTAAGCATTATTTTAGACCAATTATCTTGTTTATCATCAGACCAGGAATCTATTTTAAGGCACTTCTGCCCAATACTTCTATTTGAGGATTAGAACTTTAACAACAATTATGCTTCCATTCTTCAAGCGCTCAGATAAGAAGTACCTGGTCCTCTGTAAGGTTTTCAGCATCCCAGTTGCTGCAACGAAGTACAAGGGACTTGTCAAGGGGAAAGTTCAAAACTGTCTCAGCGAGTGATTTCAGGCTAAGCCCATTACAGAGCAAATTGTTCCTACAAAAAATAAATAAAATCATGTATCAAAAATGGACAAATAAAATAAACATAAAAAGCTAATAAACAGATGATATTCAATCTCACTAGACATCAAAATAAAATCCTATAATTTTTTAACCTATTAGATTGCAAAGATTTATTTAAAATAACTATATCTAGTATTGGTGGAGCATGAATAATTAGACAGTCTAATGCACATGTGTCAAACACAAGGCCCGCGGGCCAAATCCAGCCCGCCAGGCCTTGCAATGTGGCCCGCACCACGCTGTCATCACTGCACTCCGCTGTCAGTTTATGACATTGTCAGTTTATGACTGTTCAGTAAACCATTCGGCCCGCGATTTAGGCTGGATTTTAGATTCTGGCCCCTTCTCTGATTGAGTTCGACACCCCTAGCTAATGTAACATTTGTGAACTTTGCATATTTTACAACCTTTATGAAAAACAATTTAACAATAAATAGCAATCAGAATGTTGAACATGAAAATTCTGATTCAACAATTCCATTTCTAGAAATTTAGCCTGAGGACAAATGTACATTATAATAATCTTAATTACAGCACTATTTCAGTTGCAAAGAATTAGGAACAACCTAAATGCCCATCAATAGAAGACTGGTTAAATATCCATGCAATTACATTATATACAGCTATTACAAATAAGTATGTGGATCTATATTGATGTGAAAAGATGTCCATGATACATTAGTTAAGTAAAAAGAGACTGTGAAGAAAAGCATATACTATGGTCCCTTTATGTTAACATATATACTACATAATAAATATGTGTATGTGATTCTGGTATGTGATAACTGAGAGAAGAAACACAAAGAGATAACTAGAAACAAATGGATCAAATGTTAGTGGTATTATCTCTTATTGTGAGACTTGGAATGATTATATATCCTCTTCATATTTTTCTATGTTTGAGTTGGCTACTGTTCATGTATAACTTTTCAAATTTGAAAAAATGATAAGGCTATTTTCATCGAGGGATAGAATCTATATATATAAAAGCCTAAGCAACTGTTATGACCAAACGACCGGAATGACTGGAACCACTGGTTGACCAGTCATTATGATGTGCATTGACCACCAGGGGGCAGATGATCAACGCAGGAACTGCCCCTGGTGGTCAGTGCACTGCCACAGCCAACGTCCTATGACCCCTCCCCCTGGCCAGCCAACCTCCTGCAGCCCCTTCCCCTCTGCCCCCCAGACAGCCAACCTCCCGTGGTCCCTCCCCACCCCACTGGCCAACCTCCCCCAGCCAGTCCCCAAAGCCCCTTCCCCTGGCCAACCAGCCCCCTGATAGGCTTTGATCACTGGCCAAGCCAAGGGACCCCATCCATGCACAAATTTGTGCACCAGGCCTCTAGAATACAATAACATTAAGTATCCTTTCTGCTCTCTAAACATTTTCTGGTTAAAATAGCTATGGGGTGGTGAAAAAACTAATGAGTGCAAGAATAAGAAATTCCAAACAAGAGTTAACTGTGAAATTAAGAACATGTTGGTCAAGAGAATCCAATATGGCTGCACAGGTAAACACCTAACCGTAGCCGCACACAACAATTTCAATAAAATACAACTAAAATATAAAATGGACATTACCCAGAACTACAGGAAAGTCGACTGACTGGAAATTCTATAACGAGAAGGAAAGAGAAAACCAGAAGGAAAATCAGAGGAGCTGTAAAAGCCTAAGGTACGGAGACATGCTGCACGCACGAAGAGGAAAGAGCCAGAGAGGAGGGGGAGGCTGAGTGCCTGGCTGGTGTTCCCTAGCGAGAAGGAGATAAAAGCTCCGGACTGTGCTGAACCCCAGACCCGACAGCACTGAACCCCAGTTCTAGGCCAGACCCCGGGGACCCAGGCTCATACAGAGGGAGCTGGGCTGTAAGGCGGAAACCTGGGGGAGCGGCGAAAGGAGGTCCTGGAGGCGCGCAGAGAACGGACGGTTGGCTGTGCCGTGGGATTGCCCTGGCGGGAAGGAGACAAAAGCTCCAGACTGCTCTGAACGCCACTTCCAATCCCACTTCCAAATGAACTGAACCCCAGTTCCGGGCTCATTGGGGAAGAGCCTAGACTGTTTGGTAGCAGGCAAAAATCGAGGGCACCTTTCTCTCAGAGGTGCTTGCAAGGAATGCTGAAGGACACTGAGGAATACTGAGACTCAGGAGCTGCATAGGGCAGGGCTGACAGAAGCCAAGGCTGTAGGCTCCACCCTGAAACCCCGCCAGAACACAGAGACTTTTAAGGCTACCAACTCAGGAAAGCTGTGAAAATGCCGAGACAAGGAAATAGATCACAAACGAAAGAAATGGAGGACAAAAAGCGACTGGATATAGAGTTCAAATCTACGCTTATAAGGTTTTTCAAGAATTTCCTAGAAAAGGTCGATAAGACCTATGAGGATATGAAAAGGGATCAACTAGAATTAATAAGGAATCAACAAGAAGTAATAAGGGATCAACAAGAAATAAAGAATACATTGTCTGAAATAAAAAATATTATACAGAGCCGAAGCCGGTTTGGCTCAGTGGAAGAGCGTCGGTCTGTGGACTGAAAGGTCCCAGGTTCGATTCTGGTCAAGGGCATGTACATTGGTTGTGAGCACATCCCCAGTAGGGGGTGTGCAAGAGGCAGCTGGCCGATGTTTCTCTCTCATCAACGTTTCTAGCTCTCTATCTCTCTCCCTTCCTCTCTGTTAAAAATCAATAAAATATATTTTAAAAAATATATATTATACAGAGTCCTAAAAACAGAATGGAAGATCGCAAGAATCAAGTCAAAGATTTGGAACATAAAGAGCCAGAAGACACTCCTCCGCAGAAGCAAGAAGGCAAGAGAATCCAGAAAGTTGAAGATAATGTAAGAAACCTCTGGGACAACTTCAAGAGAACCAACATCAGAATTATGGGGGTCCCAAAAGATGAGAAAGAGCAAGATATCAAAAACATCAGAATTATGGGGGTCCCAGAAGATGAGAAAGAGCAAGATATCGAAAACATACTGAAAGAAATAGTGACAGAAGACTTCCCCCACCTGGTGAAAGAATTAGACTTACAAGTCCAGGAAGCGCACAGAACTCCAAACAAAAGAAATCCAAAGAAGACCACACCAAGAAAAATCATAATTAAAATTCCAAGAGCAAAAGACAAAGAGAGAATATTAAAAGAAGCAAGAGCAAAGCAGGTAGTTACCTATAAAGGAGCACCTATACGATTGTCAGCTGATTTCTCAACAGAAACCATGCAGGCCAGACAGGAATGGCAAGAAATATTCAAGGTGATAAATAGTAAGAACCTACAGCCAAAAATAATCTACCCAGCAAAGCTATCACTCAGAATCGAAGGCCAGATAAAGAGCTTCACTAATAAAAAAAAGCTAAAGGAGTTCATCACCACCAAACCAGAATTATATGAATTGCTGAAGGGGGTTCTTTCGGAAGAGAAAGTAAATAAAGATAAAAATTATGCACAACATGCCGAGACCGGTTTGGCTCAGTGGATAGAGCGTCGGCCTGTGGACTGAAAGGTCCCGGGTTCGATTCCGGTCAAGGGCATGTACCTTGGTTGCGGGCATATCCCTGGAAGGGGGTGTGCAAGAGGCAACTGATCGATGATTCTCTTTCATCAATGTTTCTGACTCTCTATCCCTCTCTCTTCCTCTGTGTGAAAAATCAATAAAATATATTTTTTTAAAAAAATTATGCACAACAAATACGTAACTATCAACAAGTGAATCTAAAAACCGAGGAAATTAAAAAAAAAAATCTGATGAACAATATTAACTGTTGAATATAATGGAATCAGAGGTATGGAAGGGGAGTGAACTGACAATTCTTGAGGAGAGGAGGAGAGTGGGGTGAGGGAAAAGACTGAACATAAACTGTGCACCTATGGATGAGGACAATGGGGGGTGGGGAAAGGGCAGAGGGTGGGGTGGAAACCTGGTGGAGGAAAGCAATGAAGGGAGGGAGGGAAGGAACATTTGTAATAATATGAACAATAAAGATTTATTAAAAAAAAAAAAAAAAGAACATGTTGGTCTACAAAAGTGAAGCTAGAGATTCCAAAACGGCTGCAGAGTAAGTGGAAGCTACACTGACATGCTCCCAAGACCAAACTAGAATTATAACTCAAATATAGAAAAACCTTCCTAGCCGGGACCGGTTTGGCTCAGTGGATAGAGCGTTGGCCTGCGGATTGAAAGGTCCAGGATTCGATTCCGGGCAAGGGCATGTACCTTGGTTGTGGGCACATCCCCAGTAGGGGGTGTGCAAGAGGCAGCTGATCGATGATTCTCTCTCATTGATGTTCTAACTTTCTATCCCTCTCTCTTCATCTCTGTGAAAAATCAATAAAATATATTAAAAAAAAAAAAAAAAAAAAAAAACCTTCCTAAATCCACTGAAGACTAGCAGAAGTGAACCTTGATAACCAAGGATGGAAAGTGGAGACCGCATAGAAACTGGTAGGAAATGTGGAGGCACAAAAGGGCAGGCCAGGCTCCCACAGACTGAAGCTGAAATTCTGGAGTGATATCTCAGCTGTGGAGCGTTTCCACTGAGA
Organism: Pipistrellus hanaki; assembly: GCF_964339955.1. Taxonomy (NCBI): domain Eukaryota; kingdom Metazoa; phylum Chordata; class Mammalia; order Chiroptera; family Vespertilionidae; genus Pipistrellus; species Pipistrellus hanaki. The sequence continues at coordinate 25,394,796 of NC_140503.1, forward strand.
ACTATGAGGTCTAAACCCCAAACTGGGTTCCCTAGCCCACAGCACCAGAACTGAGAAAGAAGCCCACATAAAATCTGGCTGTGAAAAGGAGTAGGGTTTCTGTCTGCCAGGGAGAGATGGCTGGAAATGCAACACAAAATTTTGTGTGCAGCCACTCACTTTGGGCTCCAGCAGAGAGAGGGCAGAGTGGACTGGAGCTGTGTGAGCAGAAGATAAGGTTGGGAGTGCTAGGCTGAGAGCTCAAAAGGAAGACACCCCGAATTCTTGTGCTGAATCATTCCCTCATACTGCAGAGGACATCTTTCTCTGGCAGACCTTTACCATCCAGGCAGCTTTTGCCTGGAGGGAGGGGTGTTTTCAATTGCTCCACCCTGTGGAGTTTCTTAGCCCATTAAGAGACTGAGAATAATAATCTGCTTGCAGGCAGAAGCAACTGCCCCATCATGTTGAAAAACCTGTCACCCCACCTGTCCCTGATAGCCTGAAATTAATCAAGACTAAATAACAATCAGATTGTAGGCAGAAGCTGGTCTCTGGAGGCTTTGAGTCTTTGCCTGATCTAATTCTTGGCTCAGGGCTAGGAAAAGCAGAACATTGTACACATCTAGTTTCTGTTCAAAGGCACCAGCTCCAGCAGAGGGAGTCACAAGGTGTTAATTGCTAATAGCTCCAAACAGGGTGCTCATGGACAGTCACAAACAGCATCTGACATTTACACATTGTCCTGCATTAGAGATTGGAAGTCATAGCAGATCTATCTAATACATAAACACAAACACATATATGCAGGCAAAATAGGAAGATTAAAAAAAAAAAAAAATAAGCCCCAAATGAAAGAACAAGAGAATTCTCCTGAAGAGCTGAATGAAATGGAGATAAGAAATTTATCAGATAAGAGTTTAGAATAATGATGGCAATGATGCTCAAAAGTATGAGAAAAGATATAGTAACTATGAAAAAAGAGCAGTCAGAAATAAGAATGATGTAGTACTAATAAAGAACAGGCTGGAAGGAATACACAGAAGATTATGGGAAGCCAAGGATCAGAGCAGTGAATTATAAGACAGGGTAGAAAAAAAAAATCAATCAATCAGAGAACCAAAATTAAAAAACAGGAAGACAACTTAAGGGAGCTATGGAACAATATGAAATGTAACAATATTTTCATCATAGGAGTACCAGAGGGGAAGTAACCAAGGGATAGAGAATGTATTTGAAGAAATAATGGCAGAAAACTCTCTAACCTGGTAAAGGAAAAGGTCACATAAGTTCCAGAGGCACAGAGAGTCCAGAGCAAAAGGAACCCAGTAGGCCCATGCCTAGACACATCATAATTAAAATGCTAAAATTAAAGACAAAGAGAGAAAAGCAAGCTGTTACCTACAAAGGAGTTCCCATAAGGCTATCAGCTGATTTCTCATCAGACATTCTACAGGCCAGAAGGGAATAGTATGAAGTATTCAAGGTAATGAAAAGCACGATTACTATATTCAGCAAGGCTATCATTCAAAATAGATGGTGAAATAAAGAGCTTCCCAGACACACACCAAAAAAAAAAAGGCAAAAGGGGTTTATCACCACCAAACCAACACTGCAAGAAATGCTAAAGGGATGCTGTATTGAGAAGAAATGGAGAGAGAAACACAGGCATAAAGAATAAAAATGGCAATAAATAAGTACCTATCAATAATATCATTAAATCTAAGTGGATTAAATGCTGCAATAAAAAAACATAGGGTACCAGAATGCATATAAATACATGACCCAAGTATATGCTGTTTATAAGAGACCTACCTCAGAACAAAAGACTCACACAGGATGAGAATGAAGGGAAGGGAAAAAAATTTTCCTGCAAATGGAAATGAAAAAAGAAAACAAAACCTGGGGTAGCAAAACTAATATAAGACAAAATAGACTTCAAAGAAGGCCATCACAAGAGACAATAAAGGTCACCACACAGTAGTAAAGGGTTCAACCCAACAAGAGGATATAACCCTGGTAAGCATATATGTACCCAATATAGGAGCACCTAAATATATAAAAAAAGTTTCTAGAGGACTTTAAGGGAGAGATTGACAGCAATATAATCATAGTATGGGACTTTAACAACCTGCTGACTTCACTGGATAGCTCTTCCAGACAAAAAATTAACAAGGAAACAGCGACTAGATGAGTGAATAAAAAAAGCTGTGGTACATTTACACAATGGAATACTATGCAGCTATAAAAAAGAAAGAACTCTTATCATTTGCAACAGCATAGATGGACCTGGAGAGTATTATGCTAAGAGAAATAAGCCAGTCAGAGAAAGTATTGCATGATCTCACTCATAAGTGAATATCCTAGAAAAACTGATTGTAATGTACCAAAAGCTGTTCCTAAAGTATTAACAAAAATCGTTATTGGCAGTTGATCTCATGGTAACATTACATAACATGTAATGAACCTAAAGCAGTCATATTTTAGCGCAAATAAAGACCTAATATGCTAATTAGACCCAACAATCGACCCACCATCTGGAAGACATTCTGGACAACCGTCTGGATGACTTTCCAGAGAAAGCCGGGGCTGCGAGGCCCAGCCGGGGCTACGAGGGGCTGTGAGGGCTGGCCCAGGCTGCGAAGGCTGGCCGAGGCAGCCGGGGCTGTGAGGGCTGAGCCTCTTGCACAGATTTCGTGCATTGGGCCTCTAGTTTTCTAATAAAATATTATGATCAGCATAGATTTTAGTCAGGCCTTCTCTTAGTTGATTAAATCCTCCATGATTTTAGAGAGGAAGGAAGAGGGAGAGAACGAAAGAAATATCAATGATGAGAGAATCACTGATCGGCTGCCTCCTGCATGCGCTCCCCTGGGAATCAAGCCCACACCCGGAATTGAATCCTTGTGCCCTTGACTGGGATCGAACCCAGGACCCTTCAGTCCGAATGCCTCCACTGAGCCAAATCAGCTACGGCCTCTAAACTTTAATGTCAGTGTCATTGAGGCAGGGATAGAGGCTGTTTCAGTCCATATTATTAAAAGGAGAACCTGTGTACACATACATGAAAGAGTGATTGGCAACTCCATTTCCATAAAAATAAGACTTCTCAGAGAAAGAGAAATCTCTCTTCTTCCAAGTAAAGGATTGGAACTACCATCATTTTGGCCTAAAGCAGGTTTTCCAAACTCATGCTTCAGGATGACTCCCAGTTACAATGGGAGAGGTGGGGACTCCGGCAAATGGAATAGAGCTTGTTCATCAAAAGTGAGCAGGGTACCCAGCCAATTATTGCCACCTAGAATTATTGACCTAATATATTCAAATCACCTCACTTTTTCAAGAGAAATCGGAAATATACATCTTCTGCATTTAAACTAAAATTTCCTAAAAATACTATATGGGGAAATACAAAAAAGTAATCTGCGGCCCTCGTTTATCCAGTGGGGCCATTAGTTTACAACTTAAAGAGACATCTTATTAATGTTTCATTTAAAAAGACCAATTCTAAGAAAAATAAAAAATAAAATAAATAAAACGATCAATTCCAGGTAAGTAAACTTTTCTCAGAAATTGGAATATTTTCTTACAAATTTAATATGCATCTCAGAAGCCTCTAGGCTTGTGACAAATTTTAAATTCTTCATTACTGATTCTTATTAATCTATAAATTTGCTAAAATATTTGCCCCACAGCTACAAGAATCCAAGCAGCATTCACACAAACCATACCTCTGCCTCATGGCTAGGTATCGGAGGTCCAGGCACCCCTTCACAATGAGGCCATAATCCTGCAGAAGCTTGCTGGCATCTTCTGAACATCCTACTCCAACTTTTAAAATAGTGCCATCTGCCAAAATGTTCAATAATGTTTTTGGTATTGTTTTTCCTCCACTGATCAGCTTGGGCAAGCGAACCAAGACACAGAAGCCACTTGGGGAGGCCATTTGAAGAAGCGAGAGAGGATTGGCTTTCCCTTCCAAGTTCACCTGCAACAGAAGAAAAATCAGGGCCACAGTTCATACCCTAGCGCAGTACCAAGTACATCATGAAATTATGGCAAACATCTAAGAGGTACATCCTTAACTTCTCAAAGGGAGCAGCTGACCAGATTTTTGTTCCAATCTAAGAATCAGCTTGTGCTAATAAATGCAATGAACTCTGTAAAGCAGCAACTTAAACAAAGATTACTGAAGGCCCAAACTCCAGAGCCTGAAATACGAGCAGTCCATAAATAGTGACCAGCTGACACAGAGGCAGCCTGGGACACACACTGGCGGAGTCACGGGAAACATACTGGTTTTAAAAGGCTAATGGGGGGCGGGGGAAAGGCTAAGGAGCAGAGTGGCCAGATGATAAGCATAACTCTTTTTATTATCCAGACTCTCTTACGTACATGCTAGTGACTTTGACTCATTTACCTTATCATCACTCCTTCAAGATCCAATGTTTAAAAAGAGGAAGGAAATACAATGCTAGTACAAGTAAGTGGTACCTGTCATAATAAATCCTGGTAGCACAGAATGCTTTCTCAACATTTATGGTTACAAATATTGGTCATAAAAAGAAAAAATATATACTGGCATAAGCTAGGATCCTTATACCTTAAGAGATGAAAATAACTATATATTAACTGATCTAGTTTTAATTTTTTTTGGTTTTGCTTTGTTTTTAAATTTTATTTTTCAATTACAGTTTACATTCAATATTATTCTGTATTGCTTGCAGGTGTGTAGTTGTTTTTTTATTTGTTTTTAGAGAGGAAGGAAGAGGAAGGGAGGGAAGTAAAGAGGGAGGGAGAAGAAGGAAAAGAGAGAGACAGAGAGATAGAGAGAGAAAGAGAGAGAAACATTGATGTGAGAGTAAAACATCAATTGGCTGCCTCCTACAAGCCCCTTACCAAGGATCAAACCCGCAACCTGTGCCTTGACCAGGAATTGAACCAGCAATTTTTCGGTGTACAGAACAATACCCAAACAACTAAGCCATACTAGCCAGGGCTCAGGTATATAGTTTTAATCTTTTTAAGGTAATAGATAAGTTGGAGAAAATGCTTAAAGCTAAGGAAGCTATTCCCAGAAATATTTACATACAAAATTCACATTAATTAAAGTTTCCTTAGTATCCAATAAATTCCAATCCTCATTTTCCGAGAGGAAATGTAAGGCCCAGGGTAAAGCAGTTTGCTTAATCATGGAAAAAGAATGGCAAAGTCAGGACTAGAACCTAAACTTCCCTATCTCTAGAACAGAAGTTCTCAACCAGCATTGATTTTGCACCTGCATACCCGACCCAGCACTTCCGGCAATATCTGGAGAAATTGTTGCTTGTCACAACTTGGGAGAGAGCGCACTGGTATCCACTAGTTAGAGGCCAGAATGCTGCTAAACACCCTACAATGTTCAAGATAGCCCCTCACAACAAAGAACCATCTCCCTGCAAAATGTTACCAGAGGAGAACCCTGCTCTAAGCAATGCTACTCTCTTACTACTACAGTTATCAGTATGCAAGGCATTGCACCAGGCGCTGCTGTGGATATAAAGTTAATAAGAGATAGAACCTGCCTTAAAGATTACACCCTTTCGGGTAGAGTACTATACAGCTCACACCTTTAGAAACTACATGGTAAATAACTAAAGTGTTACAAGTAATCAAGGGAAGGATATGTCATTGTTGAGATGACCAGTATCACAAAGAAGCAATCAGGATCACAAAGAATTATTAAAAACAAAATTCAGTAGGGCCTTAAGCCCTCAACTTGAACTTCAATGCTAAGTTAAACCATGGTTTAACTCATAAAAGCCTTAGGATTTCCCTGCTTAGGCACCGATTTATTGATGAGGGATATTTCCATATCCTCAAATGAAAGCATGCCAGATTGATCTTTAATGTGCCTACTTCTTGGGGCTCAGACAAGGTAAAAAAAAAAAACAACACAAAACTACAAGAAATTGACTATTGAGTTTTGTTCCATAATATTCATCTGGATGTGGCCAAATTGCCTTTTTTTTTTTTTATTAATTCCTTTCCTCTGTAATGCCAGCTCATTCTATGAAAAAGCTATAAATTTCTTCTTCTAATATTTAGCCTGCTAATTTGACACAATACCCACTGCAAATTCCTAAAGCTGCATCTCTGCACCTCTTTTTCGTCAGGTTCCCCTTTCTAAAATACATCTACCTAATAAAAAAGTAACATGCTTACTGACCATACCATTGCAACATCCACCAGCCAATCAGGAGTATGCAAATTAACCCAACAAAGATGGAGAGTTAGTTTGCATAAGCAGGCACCAACCAACCACGGATGAGGTGGGATGCTTGCATTGTTGCTCAGGGCCTCTGGGAAGCGTGGGAAGGCAGAAAGGGGTTCAGGGCTGGAGCAGAAAGGCTGATCTGGCCAGAGTGAAGGCAGTGCCAGGGGAAAGGAGGGCCCATTCTTGCACAAATCTTCATTTGTGCATCGGGCCACTAGTTAAGTAAATAAGTATCTAGGTGGACAGATAGATAAGTTCTTGTCTTCTTAATACTGTTTCTGGATTGTGCTTAAGATCCAATATATTACAATTAAGGTTTTCCTACTGGGAATTCAAATGTTTATGATTCCAATAGGTATGCAATTTATACTAAGTGTATAATTGGAAAAATAATGCCTCTAGCAGACTCAATATGGCTTAAGTAACAAAAGATCTAGCTTTTATTCCTCATATCTTTACCCCTTTTTCTTTCTAACATCTTCTTGTCTCAATATCACTTATTACTCATGAAAACCAATGAAACCCTTAATGGGAAAAGACATGACATATTTTAATTTTATTAGCATTTAATTCGGTGGTCTCTTTGAGCCTGGCCAGTTTGGCTCAGTGGTTGAGCATTGACCTCACGGTTCAATTCCTGGTCAAGCCACCTGCTCAGATTGCAGGCTCAGTCCGCAGTAGGTGGTGTGAAGGAGGCAACCAGCTGGTTTGGCTCAGTGGACAGAGTGTTGGCCTGCAGGTTGAAGAGTCCTAGGTTCAAATCTGGTCAAGGGCACATGCCCGGGTTCTGTGCTTGATCCCCAGTAGGAGGTGTGTAGGAGGCAGTTGATCAATGATTCTCTCTAATCATTGATTCTATCTCTTTCCCTCTCCCTACCTCTCTGAAATCAAAAATATATATTAATTTTTTTTTTAAATATTTGAGCCCTGGCCAGTAGTTAGAATGACAGCCTAAGTACTGAAGGATTCAATTCCCCATAAAAGATACCTGAGTTTCAGTTTCGATTCCCAGCCCTAGTTGGTCAGGGTGTGTACAGGAGGCAATCAATCAATGGCTTTTCCTTCCTTCCTTCCTTCTCTGTTTTTCTCTCTCTCTCCTTTCTCTCCCCCTGCCCCTTCTATTCTCTCTGAAAATCAATACAAAAAATATCCTCAGGTAAGGCTTAAAAAAAAAAGTTTGGGACATAAACAACATATATGCATAGGTATTTATAATTATATACATGTAATAATATACTAATGTGTTACATTGTTACATATACACAAAAGTAACAATTTTAAATGAATGATGGCATCAATTATTACGGAAGAAATTTCTAACACTTTTTTCCATATTTCAGTAACTCACTTAGAGAATACTGGTTTAGAATCCTCTTTCCTGAGGGCCAGTGGATAATCCATTTTAGCTTCAAGATCCCTTTTCTTTTCTTTTTAAAAATAAATCACTGCATACTTATTGCCAAAAACATACAATTATACAAAAATAAAAAAACATATCCAAACTCCACAACCCTGAAATAACCACTGTTAATATTCTGATATTTTTTCCAGACTTTTTTCTTTGCATCTAAAAATACTTGTAGTTTTAACATATTTGTGATTATATGCTATGGAATATTGTTTTAATTTTTATATTTTATTGTCTCTATTATGTTTTTATATACTGTGATACATCAAAATGATATGACTTGTAATTTAGAAAGCATAAATAATATAATGAACACCTGTGAAATTATTCTAACCTTTCTGCAAAATTCTTAAAAGTCCAGAGCTGACAAATTTATAGAAAAGCCCGTGATTCTTGAAGTGGCCCCACGATGGCAGCAGAGAGTAATGAAGGATCTGATACCATGTTCTGGGCTTGAACGGGTTACCTAACGAGCACTCCTAGCCTGTGGCATTCATATACCAGTTAAATTTAAACTATGACTTTGAGACAGGAATGAGATTATTCTGTTCAAGTGATCGAATGAAGCCCAATGAGACTGAAAGTAATGAGGAGGATGGGAAGCGACTAGGAGAAAATTTCAGATGTTGAGAGAGGCCAGAGCATATAAATCCTTAAGGACGCGTAAGTGATTAAGACATCTTCATTTTATTTGAAGCTATAGGAAGGTTTTAAACAGAGGGCTGCCGAAACCGGTTTGGCTCAGTGGTAGAGCGTTGGTCTGCGGACTGAAGGGTCCCAGGTTCGATTCCGGCCAAGGGCATGTACATTGGTTGCGGGCACATCCCTGGTGGGGGGTGTGCAAGAGGCAGCTGGTCGATGTTTCTCTCTCATTGACATTTCTAGCTCTCTATCTCTCTCTCCGCCTCTCTGTAAAAAATCAATAAAATATATTTAAAAAAATAAACAGAGGGCTGACAATAAAAAAGGTTTAAAGAAAAAAAGACTCAGAGAGCAAGTTAAATAGCAGATTAGACAAAGGTAAAGGAAAAAAAAGGGGAAATATGAAAAAGACCCAAAGGAATTATGTAGAATAAATCCAAAGATTAAGATAGATTAAATGTAAAAGTGATTACCAGACATGTAGGTTAGCATAAAAAGTTGAAAATGTAGCCTGGCCGGTATGGTTCAATGGTTGAGCATCAGCCCTTGAACTAAGACGTCTCTGGTTCGATTCCCAGTCAGGGCACATGTCTAGGTTGTGGGCTCGATCCCCAGTAAGAGGCATGCAGAAGGCAGCCCATCAATGGTGTTTCTCTCTAATCTCATTAATGTTTCTTTCTATCCCTCTCCCTTCCTCTCTCTCTAGAAATCAATAAAACATTTTTTTTTAAATGTTGAGAATGTAGCTGATCAAATTCCAGCAAGAAAGTGGAAAGGGGAGGGAGAGGAAGAAGGGAAAGTAGGGGAGGTGAAGGAGGGGGAGAGGAAAAAGGAGAAGAAAAGAGTAAAGACAATGTTCAAAGAGAATTTAAAAACTGATAAAATATACCAATCCTCATCTCTCTCTGAATCCGAAGCTGGAAATTCAGAAAGAAAACACCTAGTCTCAAGATAATGAATTTTTAGAACCACAAACTCAAAGAGAAGACCTTAAAAGGAGCAACAAAAAATTAATTACCTAGAAAAAATCAACATGTAGATTAGCAGTGATTTTCAACAGCAACAATAGAAGCCAGAATACAATGAAAAATTATATATGGTAAAAATGATGATAAACTGCCAAACTAAAATTTTAGATCCAGTGAAAATATCTTCAAGATCAAGAGCAAAATAAAGACATTTTCAAAACAATCTTAATTATCAAATGAGACCTCAAAAAATGAACTTCTAAAGTATGACCTTAAAGAAAATTACTCTAAATAAAAATAAAAAAAGTTCTGAGGTATAAAGACAAACTAGGCCCTGAGTAAGTTAGAGCATTGTCGTGATACACCAACGTTGTGGATTGGATTCCTGGTAAAGGCACATACAAGAATCAACCAATGAATGCCTAAAAAAGCGGAACAACAAATTGATGTTTCTCTCTCTCTCTCTCTCTCTCTCTCAAAATCAATACATTTTTTTAAAAGACAAACTAAAAAAGGTGAATTATTTGGTAAATCTAAACAACTACTAACTGTAAAACAAGAGCAAAAACAGTAACTAAACAAACATGGAAGTAAATGAAAGAGAAAGGGAAACAGAAATGGAAGAAAGGTGAACAAGGATGGATGACTTTTTCATAAAGTTTTTCTGTGGCAGCAATTGGAGAAATGCAATCACTCCTCAAGGGAGAGGCGGCATCAAGCATGAAATTAATACATATCAAAGGCCCAAATGAAGTGGGTTTTGGATTATTTGCCCCTTTAACTTTTCCATGTCTCTGCTATAATTACACCCTATTATTATTAAGTCAATTGCTGTTAGTAACTATTCACTTCAGAAAACTCGGTTGTTGCTGTGCTTACTCTTCATTTAGTTAGAATAATCAAGGTATTTGGCAAATGTGAATTTTCCTAATCTACTAAAGCTCACTGTTTACTAATGTTTTCTTCTATTGTTGTTGGTGTCAATATTTCTAAAAGGATATAATTTCTTATGTAAAATAACTAAAAGGGCCTAATTCTGTCTTTTTCTTATTTATTAATTTTCTAGAGAGAGAAACATCAATTTGTTGTTCCCATTTATTTATGCACTCATTGGTTTATTCTTGTATGTGCCCTGACCAGGGAATCGAACTCACAACCTTGGTGTATTGGAATAATGCCCTTACCAACCAAGCTATCCAGCCAGGGCCTCCAATTCTTTCTTGGTGGCCCAAGGTCATTTGTATAAATTACTACTATTGATGATACAAAGAAATACTCTCAATAGCTAAGGTGCAGGGCCTGTGTGACTACTAAACTTTCTCCATATTGGCAGGTGTTCTCTTCTTGGTCATCATTGTATGTAGTCACTCCTACCAACTATAATCTGATTTTGTGGCAACTATTCTGCTTAAAGCTTCTTTTGATTACATTTCTGGTTTCTGGCTGTATTCTAGATATCCAGAAAAAAAAATATCAGAGATTCTTGGTAAGGTATAACACTGAATTAGTAAGATGATACTTCTGAGTTATTTATATTTTTGTATATCTTCTGTTTCAAGCTGAAAGTTCACTCTGTGAATCAGAATGACAAAAGAGTAGGTGTGCCATATTATTATCATCATAATCATGCAGCAACTTCCCCAAAGTTAATAGCCATTAGTAAAAGTAACCAGACGGTAAAGCAAGCCCTGGCCTCCAATGCTAGTTACCAGTTTTGTGGCTTTTGGTAAATAACTAATCCTTTTTATGCCCCAATTTCCTATCTATAAAAGTGAGAATAGTAATAGCATCTCCCTACATAGAATTATTAAGAGAATCTAATTAAACTAAATGATATGATCAAACAAAACAGCATAGTACCTGGCTTAGAATAAACAATATTTCAAATTTTAAATGTTATCTTTTAAAATTTTGACTTGTATAATAATTCCCATTTAATAGACTTCCTTAATAAACTTCTCCATGACATCCTTATGAAAATACTATTAAAATATTAATAGTAGCTAGTATTCAGTGATCACCTATTATATGTTAAAATTGTGCTAAAGCCTTTATAGAGGCTACATGAACCTTTAGAAATTCCCTGGGAGGTAGATACCATTACATCCCTATTACAAAAAAAGTACACTGGGGCTCGAACTTACTTAAGTAGCATGTCCCAGTTCACAGAATGATAAGTGGTGAACACGGAACTCATATGGATCTGCCTGGCTTCAGAATCTGATTATGAGCATTCCCTTAGCCTGAGAAGAGAAGCAACTTCTGCTAAAATCTACTTACCAGCAAGGTGAGAACAAGCTAATCTTTAATCTTATCCTTCACCTGATGACTCAAGACCTCTAGCGGGAACAGCAGACATGATGTGTCCTATTTTTGCTTTTTAACTTACCCACTCGCAGTCGATTCCAAGTACTGGAATATCTTCTAACCCACTCCGAAGCAAGGGTTCAATGTGATCCCACTCTGCCTCCTGGGACACAGTGACCACCTTTGCTTCCAGGATCCTCTCTTCCCATGAGGCTCTGGGGGCACCGGAAGGCGGCTGGTCCTCTTCTGGCGGGGGCAGCTGGCTCCTGCTTGGAGCTTGCTGCTGCTGCTGTTGCTGCTGCGGCGGCGGCTGCTGGGGCTGCCAGGGTCTGCGGCTGCTCCTACTCCTCCGGCGCTGGATGCCTTTCCACAGGACAAACGCCCCCACTGCCGCACCAAGGAGAGTGGTCACTGTCAACGCCACCAAGTGTCTAGACATCTTCAGCTTTGCTGCTGTTTAGGAAAGCATATCACTAATCCCACAATCTGCAAAACAAATGGTAACAATAAGTTTACACACAGAATTTGAGCCTATATGGAAAGGAGTTTCCACTAAAAGTTGGGGGTTGTTCCATTTACAATCCTGTGCCCACAAACTAAAAAATTGTTACCAATTTTGGCATGAAGCAGTTGTGTTTTAATTTTTTTCACTTTTTTACATTCTCTACTCCATCTCTATCTCCATTCTCTCCTAAGAAAACCCTCCTGCCCTCTATCAGTTGCCTAGGGCTCTCTGAACCATATAAAAATCATATCAATTAAAACAGAATAAGCTAGTCCAGCCAGCATGGCCCAGTGATTGATTCCTGGTCAGGGAACAAGCCTGGGTGTAGGCTCAATCCCCAATGTGGGTCATGATTCTTTCTCATCGTTGGTGTTTCTCTCTCTCTCTCTCTCTCTCTCTCTCTCTCTCTCTCTCTCTCTCTCTCTCTCTTCCTCTCTGAAATCAATAAAAATCTATTTTTTAAAATAATAAATAAAAAATAAAACAAAATTAAGCTAGACTCTGGCTTTCACTTACTGATATAGACCTTCTTCAAGGTGTTTGAACTTTCAACCTTCAATCTCTAACAAAAACTGAGTGGAAATTTCTGCTTCAATAAAAATCTAATCATTAGCAAGCTAGTGGAGAGATTTTTTTTTTTTTTTTTTTACTTTTCTGCAAGATGTAAATAGTGGGGGGACGAAGCAAATGGGCTTCAGAAAACATGGGTCTTCTTGCACCCGAAATCTCAGTAGTTCTCCATAGAAACAGACTCGGATATTGAGGGTAAGCTAGGGCAGTACAAAGGAATGGGTGGCCTCCAAAAGGAATAGAATAGAACCATGAGAGAATTCCAAGATGCTCAGGAGGATGCAGACTGAAATGTCCAAAGGGTTAAGACGGGATAATGTACATTCCAACAATGGATGATGGATTTGTCAGTGCTCTGCCATCATCTAGGTGGCAACCCAATTCTTGAGGTGTTAAAAACAGCAGTCCTTGCCCTAACCGGTTTGGCTCGGTGGATAGAGCGTGGACCTGTGGACCAAAGGGTCCCATGTTCTTCGATTCTGGTCAAGGGCACAAACCTTGGTGCAAGCTCCTCCCCTGCCCAGGCCCTGGTAGGGGGTGAAGGGGGTAGGTGTTCCTGCAGGAGGCAACCAATCAATGTGTTTCTCTCACATCGATGTTTCTCTCTGTCTTCCCCTCTCGTTTCCACTCTCCCTGAAAACCAATGGAAAAAACATCCTCCGGTGAGGATTAACAACAGAAAACCACAGCTGTCCTTACTTTACAAGTGAAGTCTTTACAGGCCAGAGCTGTGGCTCCAGAAACAATTCAAAGCCCACCAATTCATTTTATTGTCCCCAAACCTCCTGTATTCATCTCAAAAGGCTTATAAATTCTGGCTTTATGAAACCATCAGGATAGGAAATACACATGTAAAAGATTGATATATTTAAACGTAACATTTAAAGCTTGGGTTCAACAAAGAAGCCATATGGCTAAAGACAAGCAACAACTTTTCTTTTTTAAAATATGTTTCTTTTTTAAATATGTTTTTATTTAGCCCTAGCTGGTTTGGCTCCGTGGCTAGAGTGTCAGCCTGCAGATGGATTGGCTGCCTCCTGCACGCCCGTTACTGGGGATTGAGCCCAGAACCCGGGCATGTGCCCTGACCAGGAATCGAACAGGTAACCTCTTGGTGCATGGGATGACACTCACCAATTGAGCCACACTGGCCGGGCAAGACAAACAACAACTTTAAAAAGCACTTCATTAGCCGAAGCCGGTTTGGCTCAGTGGTAGAGCGTCGGTCTGCGGACTGAAAGGTCCCAGGTTCCATTCCGGCCAAGGGCATGTGCATTGATTGCGGGCACATCCCCGATAGGGGGTGTGCAGGAGGCAGCTGGTTGATGTTTCTCTCTCATCGACATTTCTCTCTCCCTTCCTCTCTGTAAAAAATCAATAAAATATATATATATTTTTTAAAAAGCACTACGTTGGAGATGAATATTTAAAACATATATAAATGACAAAAAGATTACTATCCAGAATACATAAAAACACTACTATATGCATATAAAAAGACAACCCAATAGAAATGAGACATTTCTCAAAGAGAAAATACACCTAACCGACAATCATGAAAATGTAATTTCATGCTCTGGCCAGTGTGGCTTGGTTAGGTGTCCTTCCAAAACTCTGGCGGTTCAATTCCCAGTCAGGGACATGCCCAGGGTGTGGCTCAATCCCTGGTAAGGGGTGTGCAGGAGGCAGCCAACCCATGTTTCATCTGACATCTCTCTTTCTCTTTCTCTCCCTCCCTCACTCCTTTCCTCTCTCTCTAAACATCAATTTAAAAACAACAACATATGCCGGGACCGGTTTGGCTCAATGGATAGAGCGTTGGCTTGGGGACTGAAGGGACCCGGGTTCGATTCCGGTCAAGGGCATGTACCTTGGTTGCGGGCATATCCCTAGTAGGGGGTGTGCAAGAGGCAGCTGATCGATGACTCTCTCTCATCGATGTTTCTAACTCTATCTCTCTCCCTTCCTCTCTGTATAAAATCAATAAAAAAATATATTTAAAAACAACAACATAATCTCACTAGTAACTACTTGAGACACGCTTAACTACTTGAAACACGCTCATAAGGGCACACAAACACCTGGAGGGAGGATTTTCTATGAAACACTGTGTCTTAACACAGGTGTCTGTAAGCAATCTACGGAATCTCACATGCTATGGAATCTTAACATACTATGGAATTTACAGAGCAAGCCGAAAGAACTAGGTAGATCTCTACATAATGACAAAGAAAAAGTTCTAAGACCAATCTTTAAGCACAAAAAGTCAAGTTCCTGAGTAGGTACAATACATCATATTTGAAAAATATACATTTGTGAAAGTTTAACCCAAATATATTTTATATGTGCAAATACCTGTCAATACATATAAAGAAAAAGAAATAGAAAAGCACACCCCAAACAGTTCTTACTTTTGGGCAAGCAACTAAAGAAAAAGAAGAAGAAAAAAAATAGAAATGCAAAGACCCAGGTCAAAGAGCATCTATTCTGTTTTTAAAATTCCACCTATGTTTCACAAGATTGTATTCACGGACTACAACTAAAATAAATAAAGAAGAATAAGTGCATCATTGCCCTGGCTGGGCAGCTCCGTGGGTTACTGCACCGCTCTAATACGCCGATTGCCCTTTCCATCCCTGGTCAGGGAACACACAAGTCAAGAATGAATGCATGAATAAGTGGACCAACAAATCTGTGTTCCTCTCTCTCTCTCTTTCTCTGAAACAATTTCTTACAAAAGTACATTATTAAAACAAGGTCAACTTGACCAAATTTAATCATTCCTCCATATTAAACCTCCTCTCTCCCGCAATTCTGATCATTAGCAAAACCTTTCAGTGCAGCTCCTTTCGACCTTACAACTAAAGCAGATACAATTAATATGGTGTTTAATAAGAGAGTTCGTCTGTGTCTAATTGTACGTCAAAAGCTTATAAAGGTTTGGGTTTGCTTCTATTCTATTTGCTTTTTGTTTTTTATTGTTTGAAGTATTACAAAGATCAGGTATGGATTTTGTGACAGATCCTCACTAGCGTCCTGGTTTCCATCTATCCCAGGGATGCAAGAAAACAAACAGGTGTTTCCCCCGCGAGGCCGAGGCGGCGGGCGTGGCCTGGGCGGAGGCGGGGACCGCGGGGGCGGGGAGAGGCCCCGCGAACCACGCGAGGGAGTGAAGCGGCCGCGCGGAGCACGCAGCGCCCGGGAGTTACCAGGTGCTGCCGCCGGCGCTTCCTTTCCTCTGGGTCCGGGAGCCACCAAGGTGTGGCGGGCGCTTCTGCAGGAAGGGGTGCGAGCGAGGGGGTTTCTCTGGGAGCCCGTGGGGGGGCCCGTGCACTGGGTGCGTGGAAGCCCGGGAAGCCACGCCGCGGGGCGGGGACAGGGGCAGGGCAAGTCGCTCCGGGACGGCGGGGTCCCCGCAATGTAGCCGCCCCCGCACCCGGTGACATCATCAGCTCCACGACCCCTCCTCTCAGTCCGCACTGGAAACCCCCGCCGCCCCTCGCACAAGTAGGGGAAAGGCCTCGCGGGCCTCTGACCCTCCCTTACCTGTGGCCCGGATCCCACCCGAACACCTGCGGCACCTCACGCCGAGGAGCTGGAACCTCCGCAGCCACCGGCGGCTCCCACCCGGATCCACTAGGGCCGAAACCACTTCCGGTCCTGCGGCCGGGAGACGTGATCCCAGCCCGGGCTGTACCAGTGGGCGGCGCCATCTTGTACGGAAGCTGCAGGGGCAGCTGCTGCCTTAGCAGTTTCTTCACTGCTGAACAAAGGGTCGGTTAAGATTTGAAAAGCTTAACGTCTCTAGAGAAAAATGGTGTTTTCTTTTTGTTTCTAGGGTGAAGTTGTTTTTTCTGGAACCCTCACAAAGGCAATAGGGAGCATCTAATTATGGCTAATTAGCTCCAGGAGTGTTTTCCTGCTGCATTAATCTACTTAACTGTTAAATAATGAAGGTAAATAGGACAGACACTTGTTTCAATAATGTATTACTCGTTAGCAATGTATTTTGTACTATAGCCTTTATAATAATGTATGTCTTTTTTTTTATAACAACCACAATACGTTTATATTTAAAATCGTTCTTTCAACCAGCCTTTATCAGCAATAAAGTGCTAGTATGTGAGGCAGCTAGCGTGTGCTGTGTGCTATTGCTTTGTCAGAAAATGTAAATCAGAAGGAGAAATGAGATGTGCATAAACAATATAAAGTATAATAATAGCTGCCATTGGCTGAATATGTGATCACAGTGTGCTAGGAACTTTGCATATTTTATCTCGTCTAATCTTCATAACAGCCTAGAAAAGCAGGGCTATTTTTAGTGCCATTTTGCATAAAATTAAGAAGGTTAAATAAATTTCTCGGTAACAAAAACAAGCAAGCATTGGAGCTGGGAATCAAACCTCAGGGTGTCTGAGTGTGAAGCTTGTTGCCCTCAGCCTCTATTCTATCCCCTCCAGCACAGGAAGAAGGTTCTAAGTTCCATTAGATAAGTAACCATAAAGGGGGAATTTCTGGCAGATGTAGGGGATTAACTCCCTCATTTTAAAGAGTAAATGCAAATAATTAAAACCACAGTGAACTACCATTTCATACTCACCAGAAAGCCTAAAATGAAAAAACAAAACAAAAACCAACATTATAGATCAAGTATTGGCAAGCTTGTGGGGTAACTGGAACTTGAATACGCTGCTGAAGGGAACATAAACTGGCACAATCACTTTGTTGAAATGTTTGGCAGTATCAGCTAAAGCTGAATGTACGCAAGCCTTTGTCCCAACAGTTTCCCTCCTAGGTATGTACTCATATGTTCACTGAAAGAACATGTACAAAGAAGTTCACGCCCATACGTTGTACTTATCCTGAACTGGAAACACCCAAATCGCCATGCTGTCAAAGTAATCATTAGTCTTTTTTTTTTTGTTAAGGTATTATATGTGTACATATAATACCTTACCCCCCTTCCCCCACTCCCATACATGCCCTCCCTCCCCAGAGTTTTGCGTCCATTGATGATGCTTATATGCATGCATACAAATCCTTTGGTTGATCTCTTATATCCCCCATATCTCCCTACCCTCCCCGCTGTAATTTGACAATCTGTTTGTTGCTTTACTGTCTCGGTATCTATCTTTTTGTTCATCAGTTTATAATGTTCTTTATTATCCATAAATGAGTGAGATCATGTGATTTTCTTTCATTGACTGGCTTATTTCACTCAGTCATTAGTCTTGGTAGAGTAATGACTGGAGGAGAACATGGGAGGTTCATGAAGTACTGACAGTGTTCTGTTAATCTGAATGCTGGTTTACATGTATGTTCAGGAGGCATATTTGTAGTCACTTTTCTGAATGCATATATACTTCAATAAAAAAATTTTAATGCCCTGGCCGGGTGACTTAGTTGGAGTATCGTCCTATATACCAAAAAGTTGTAGGTTCCATCCCCCGTCAGGGCACATACCTAAGTTGCAGCCCCAATCCTTGATGTTTCTCACTCATATTGGTGTGTCTATCTGTCTCTCTAAATCAGGTATGGGGAACCTCCTTTCTGCCAAGGGCCATATGGATATTTATAACATCACTAGAGGCCCAGTGCATGAAATTCATACATAGGTAGAGTACCTGGCCTGACTGGCAATCAGGGCCTATCAGGGGCATCCAGCTGCTGACCAGGGCCTCCCTTTGTTCTGCACTGCCCCCTGGTGGTCAACACACCTCTTAGGGAGTGATCTGTTTCCTGGTTGAACTCCTGCAGGGACAATTTG
The DNA here is from genome assembly GCF_964339955.1 of Pipistrellus hanaki. Classification (NCBI taxonomy): domain Eukaryota; kingdom Metazoa; phylum Chordata; class Mammalia; order Chiroptera; family Vespertilionidae; genus Pipistrellus; species Pipistrellus hanaki. Next base: position 25,413,198 of record NC_140503.1, read on the forward strand.
CATATTAGGCATATATATATATATATATATATATATATATATATATATATATATATTTGTGGGCCATACAAAATGTATTTGGTCAGATATTTAATTAACTCACCCCTAATGCCTTGGCAGGGCCAGACCAAATGATTTTGCGGGCCTTATACAGCGTGCAGGCCAGATGTTCCTAACCCCTGTTGTAAATCAGTAAAAACATATTCTTGTATAAGGATTTTTAAAAAATACTAAAACAAGTATTTAATGAAGTTAAAGGAGTGTCAAGTTTATAAACCCAATGGGAAAAAAAAGATCAGGAGAGAAGATAATAGCAGACAAACAAATGCTAATATAATTGTAGAAGATAGATTATAATGGCAGAATATTGACATGTGAGGGATCCCATAATGAACTGTCTGGGTCCATAAGTAATCATCCTTCATTGAAAACCCAGTCAATAAGGCTCATCTGTGCAGAAAGAATTTCCAATCAACTTTTTAATACTTCACTCTTTGTCTTAGTCCATTTCGGCGTTTATAGCAAAATACCATTGACTAAGTGGCTTATGAACAACAGAAGTTTGCTTATAAACAGAGGTTTATTTTTTACAGTTCTGAAGGCTAGGAAGTCCAAGATCAAGGCGCCAATAGGTTTATTGCCTGGTAAGTGGCTGCCTCCAGGTTTATAGACATCTTTCCTTTTCGTTGTGCCTTCACTTGGGCAAAAGAGTCAGGAGCTCTTTTGGGCCTCTTTTATAAGGCGCTAATCCCATTCACGAGGGCTCCACCCTCATGACTTAATCACCTCCCAAGGCCCCTGCCTTATGATACCATTATATTGGAGTTAGTTTACAACATATGAATTTTGAGCGGACATAAAACATTAAGTGTATAACATTCTTAAATATGAAGATATCCAAGAATTGCCAGTCATTGCAGGAATGCCTTCAATATTATTAACATTTTCTTTTTTTAATTATTTATATATCTTAATATATTTTATTGATTTTACAGAGAGGAAAGGAGACTAGAGAGTTAAAAATTTTGATGAGAGAGACATGCCCCCCTGCCCCTACTAGGAATCAAGCTTGAAACTAAGGTACATGCTCTTGACCAGAATCGAACCCAGAACCCTTCAGTCCGCAGGTCAACACTCTATCCACTGAGCCAAACTGGCTAGGGCTAAGATTTTCGAAGGAACATGTATAGATCTCCACCCAGTATTTTGAGGTCACAGCTATTTTTCAAACATTCCAGGAAGATTTAAGAAAATTAATTTTTATTTAGGCCATTATGCAATTTCCTACAAATTGGGGGTGAAATGCTATCATACAGATCTCATTCTCTAACCATATTACAATTAAGTTAGAAATCAATAATAAAATTATTTTTAGAACTCCATATATTTGGAGATTTAAAAAAAACAACTGAAAGATCAAAGAAGAAATCTCAATAGAAATTCATAATATTAGATCTAAGAGGTAATAAAAATACTACATATGTGAGAATTTATAGGTATAGGTAAATTAATAATCTATGATTTTACACTAGAAAATAAAACTCAAAATTAATTATATAAGTAATTGGCTTAATACATTAGAAAAAAACAAAAGAATAAATCCAAAATTCTGTAGAAGGAAGAATATAATGATCAGAGAATAAGTTAAAATAGAAATAGATGTAATATAAGTGGCAAAAAAAACTAAGGTTAGATCTTTGAAAAGATAAAGTTCTGTGAGATGGATCCAGATAAAAGATAATATTAGGACTAAATGATGTCCTGGCTCATGTGACTGCATTGGGCATCATCCCATGCATGGAGAGGTCACTGGTTCAATCTCCAATAGTGGCTTGCAGAAGGCAGCCAATCTCTCGCATTGAGTTTTCTTTCTCTCCCTCTCCCTTCCTTCTTCGCTCTCTCAAATCAATAAAAAACACACTATTTTTTTAAAGAGAGGGACAGCCTAGCTCGTGTGGCTCACCAATTAAGCATCGACACAGGAACTAAGAGTCACTGGTTTGATTCCTGGTTAGGGCACATGCCCAGGTTTCCGGCTCAATCCCCAATAGGGGTGCATGCAGGAGGCAGGCAATCAATGATGTTCCTTTCTCACAGATCTCTCTATTCCTCTTCCTTCCCCTCTCTCTCAAAATCAATAAAAACATAAAAAAGCCATTTTAAAAAGGGGGACATCACAAAATACAGCAGAGATTTAAGAAACAAAAAATAAGAGCTACTTTATGCTAAAAATATTAAACAAGAGAATGAAAAGGCAAGCCACAGATTGGGAGGAAATATCTGAAAAACACATATTTAATAAATATTTGTTATACACCCTATACAAAAAACTTTTGGAAACTCAACAATTCAATTAAAAATGAATGAGAGACCCGAATAGACACTTCACCAAAAAAAATATGATCCAAATAAGCACATGAAAAGATGTTCAACATTACATGTTACTAGGGAATTGCAAATTAAAAAGACAATGAGACACCAGTGTTTCATAAATTAAATCCTATTAGAATAGTGAAAATCTAAATGCTGACAACACTAAATGCTAAAGATATGGAGCAACAGGAACACTCATTCATTGTGGGAATACAGAATGGTAGTCACCTCTGAAAATATTTTGTCAGTTTCATACAAAGCTAAACATAGTTTTACATGCCCTAACCGGTTTGATTCAGTGGATAGAGCATTGGCCTGTGGACTAAAGGGTCCCATGTTCAATTCCGACCAAGGGCATGTACCTTGGTTGCAGGCACATCCCCAGTAGGAGGTGTACAGGAGGCAGCTGATGGATGTTTCTAACTCTCTCCCTCTCTTTTCCTCTCTAAAAATGATAAAAATATATTTAAAAACAAAAACAAAAAATAGTTTTATGATACAGCCCAACAATCATGCTCCTAGACATTCACCTAAATGAGTTAAAAACAAAAACCTACACATAAATATTTAAAGCAGCTTTAGTCATAAATTGAAAGTAACCAAGATGTCCTTCAGTAGATGAGTGAATAATCAAACTTTGGTACATCCATACAATGGAATATTATTCAGAGACTGGAGGCCTGATGCATGAAATTCATGCAAGGGGCTCGGCCCCCACTGCCACAGCTGCTGCTTTGACCCCTGCCACTGCAGCTGCCTCTGCTGCTGCCACCACCGCTTCGTCCTGAAGATCGTACAGAAGGGCATCCGGTCTAATTAGCATATTATGCTTTTATTATAGATAAGATAATGAGCTATTAAGCCACAGAAAGACATGGAGGAAACTTAAATGCATATTGCTCAGTGAAAGAAACCAGTCTGAGAAGGGTATAGTGTATGATTCCAACTATATGACATTCTGGAAAAGGGAAAAGTGTGGTGACAGTAAAAAGATCATTGGGCCCTGATCAGTGTGGCTCAGTTGGTTGGGTGTTATCCTATGCACCGAAAGGTTGCCAATTCAAATCCCTGTCAAGGCACGTGCCCAGGTTTCAGTTAGAACCCTGGGTGGGGAATGTGCAGGAGGCAGCCCCTCTCACATCAATGCTTCTCTCTCTCTCCCTCTCTTCTTTCCTCTCTCTCAAAAAAGTTGTCTTTCTGTTTAATAAGAAGATCAGGGGTTCCTTAGGAGGAAGGAAGGTGTGCATAGGATTTTTAGGGCAGTAAACTATTCTGTATGATATTGTAGTAATGGATACATGATGCATGTGTCAAAACCCATAGAACTCTGCAAAGCGAGAAAATCTTAAAATCAACTGTAGACTTCAGTTGGTAATAATGTGTCAATATTAACAAAGATCAAACTATGTTAGTAATAAGGGAAATTGTATGAGGGTGGTTAGGGAGGTGTATGGGAACTCTCTGTACTTTCTGTTAAAATTTTCTGTAAAGATCAAACTGCTCTAGAAACAAAATTAATTTTTAAAAAAGATCATACTGTGAACTGCTTGATTTATCTATAAATGCATTATGAATTTATTCATTGAGTCTAAGGACAACCTCATGCCAAACATTGGGAAATCGTGTACAGAAAATTCAAAAGGAACTGTGGCAGGGAGTGGCCTGCCTCAGAGCCATCCCTCCTCTTATGCTTAATAACAGAAGGCAGGAGCATTTTAAAATTTGTCTCCATTGAGAATGAGTATGACCATGTCACTTAAGTTCTGGCCGATGAAGTATAACTAAAACTTTTTGCATTGGACTTATGATAAAGTTCCAAAAAAGAGTACAGACAACTACCACAGGGATTTTTTTTGTGTGTGTATGTGTTTGTGGTTGTTTTGCCATTTTGTCATTGCCTTTCCACTTATTTCAGGCTAAGATGAGGGCCTGACTGTAGTGGCACCTTGACAATGATGGAAGCCAGAGGCTTAGAAATATAGAATGGAGAGGTAACAAAGCCTGGATCCTTTATTCCTTCTGTTTTCATATTAACACTAAATTACCTAATTCTGGACTTCTTTTAACTGAGAAAATAAACTAATTTTTTTGTTAATCCTTACCACAGGATATTTTTCCATTAATTTTTAGAGGGAGTGGCAAGGAGGGGAGAGAGAGAAGCATGGATATGAAAGACACATCCATTGGTTGCCTCCCACACACACCCTGACTAGGGCCAGGGATCTAGCCTGCACCCTAGGAACCTGCCCTTGACCAGAATTGAACCCAGGACTCTTCAGTTCGAGGGGTCTATCCACTGAACCAAATCAGTTAGGGCAAAACTAATTTTTAAAAGCCACTGCAACCAAATCTTTGTTACCAGGAAAATAATCCCTAACTGATACAGGAAATGAAAGCTACTAATAACGAATGAGTGCCACACAGGTCAACTAAAACCTGTTGAATAGAAAACCTAGTGCTGAAGCTACACAAGAAAAGTTTTTAATATGGTACCTTTATTAGATTTGTTTACTGTGTTGAAAATAAAGGTCAGCCAAGACCGGTTTGGCTCAATGGATAGAGCGTCGGCTTGGGGACTGAAGGGTCCCGGGTTCGATTCCGGTCAAGGGCATGTACCTTGGTTGCGGGCATATTCCCAGTAGGGGGTGTGCAAGAGGCAGCTGATCGATGACTCTCTCTCATTGATGTTTCTAACTCTCTGTCTCTCTCCCTTCCTCTCTGTACAAAATCAATAAAATATATTAAAAAAAAAAAAAAGAAAAAAAAAAAAGAAAATAAAGGTCAAACTTAGAACCACTAATTAGGCTCTTTCTGAAAAACTATTTCCTTCTATTGAAATTCTATTCATACTTTCTGCCCACTGATCTCTTCTATAAACTTTTGTAATATTATTAGGTATTATGAAGATTATAAAAACCTGTAGCAGGGCACTCAATCAAGAAGCTTGCCAAGCCAGTTGGAAACATAAAAGACTTAGCAAGTGAGGACAGGGTATCCTTTTTTTGGTAGTTTAGAGATATGGGGAACTGTTTTTCTCCTAAGGAACTGGGATGAGACTATCTCTTGGGAAAGATGCCTGTATTCATTTCAAAATTTCCATGAAGAATGAGGGTGGAACACACATGTCTCCAATGGGACAAGTTCACCTAATAATAGGGGATGGAAGACTGGTGAATCAGCATTCCTTTGGTTCTGCAGTGAGTGGTGTGATTGGGCTGAGTGTTGATCTATGAACCAGGAGGTCACAGTTTGATTCCCAGTCAGGGCATAAGCCTGAGTGATGGGCTCAATCCCCAATGTGAGGCACTTAAGAGGCAGCTGATCAATTGGTTCTCTCTCAACATTGATGTTTCAATCTCTCCCTCTCCCTTCCTTTTTTAACTGAATAATAAAAAAGTATATCTTAGCCGGGACTGGTTTGGCTTAGTGGATAGAGAGTCGGGGTCCCGGGTTGGATTCCGGTCAAGGGCATGTTCCTTGGTTGTGGGCACATCCCCAGTGGGGGGTATGCAGGAGGCAGCTGGTCGATGTTTCTCTCTCATCGATGTTTCTAACTCTCTGTCCCTCTCAATTCCTCTCTGTGTAAAATAAATAAAATATATATTTTTAAAAATTCTTCTTTAAAAAAAAAAGAAAGTATATCCTATATAATAAAAGGCCAGAGGCCATAAGCATCATGACTGGAACAACAGCTAGACCAGTTGCCATGAGGTGCATTGAACACTTCTTGGTCCCTCCCCCGTGACCCATAGGTTTCAATTGCAGCAAGGTGGGTGGCAGGTGGGGTAGGGTGGTGAGTATGGCGAGACGGGTTGGCACACACAGGGCAGGCTACCACATGCGATTTTATGCGTTGGGCCTCTAGTCTATATATATATATAAAAGGCGAAGTGACCGTCCAACTGTCTGTCTAACCAACTAGTCAGTTCATATGACGCACACTGGCAATTTTAAAAAAAAGCGTTGACTCACATATGCATAATACATATAAAGCTCTCACTGGCACCAATCGCATGGGATGCCAGAATGTATCTGAAGACCAACTATTGGCACAACATACCTCTGAAGCCAAAAGAAAGTGACATCATTGACAGAATATTATTTACTTATTAATATATACATTATTTTTATATGCATTTTACTAAGTTTCTTTCATCTCTGAAACTTCTATGAAAGGGCAAATAGCGATATTAAAATATTTTGTATTTTAATTTTATACTATATTATATATACTATTTTGATGTGTAATTTTTTTTGCAGTAATGTAATTACTTCTTCTAATTAATTTCCTTTCAATGTGCATGAATCCATGCACTGGGCCACTAGTATATATATAATTTTGTTGTTAATCCTCACCAGAGGATATTTTTACATTGATTTTTAGGGAGAGTGAAAGAGGGAAAGACAGAAAGAAACATCAATGTGAGAGAAACACAAGTAGGGCCCCAGGCTGGGGAGGAGCCTGCAACCAAATTATATGGCCTTGACAAAAATCAAACCCAGGACCCTTTGGTCTGCAGGCCAGTGTTCTATTCAATGAGCCAAACCAGCTATGGATGTGTGTATCATAGCTGGATGTGGGAGATCAGAAGCAGAGGTAGCCTTGACGAGTATTCTCAGTGGCTAGAGCTTTGGCCCACAGATAGAGTGATTGCAGGTTCGATTCCCAGTTAAGGGTATGTCCCTGGGTTGCAGGCCTCCATGGTTGGAGCACATGCAGGAAGCAACTAATTGATATGTCTCTCTCACATCTATGTTCCTCTTTCTCCCCATCTCTCCTTCCCTCCCACTTTCTCTAAAAATCAATGGATTAAAAATCTATTTCATAAGTAGTTAAATCACCAGATTTCACCCCTGGATCCCAAGTAATTGTCCCTCCATGGCCTTTGAAGAATGCTTAGGCTTGATTCCTGGAAAGGGTATCTTGTCTGCTTAAGAATAGTGCCATACTAAAAATATGAGGATTCAGTGAAAATTATTTACTTTCGAGACTATTACCTTACTCTCACATCAACAACCAATGTTCGAACCAAGTATTCAAGAAAAATTTTTAGATAATTTTGTAAAAAGCATATACCAAACTTTTGTTACTATCTTGAGACAAGAAGAAGGCCTATTGTAAGGTATAGGAGAAAGTACATGATACTTCTAAATGGAGCAAAAGATGATTGGGAAATAGAAAGCTATGCATTATTTTAAATATACCCTTCCATTGTTTCAAATACAATGAGGTTTATGCCTTTTATTGTTTTTGAACTAAATTTATCAACCCCAACAGATCTTTTCACACGCTATATACTCCAGCTCCTCTCTACTGTTCACTTCACATATATTCTACTTCTTTCTCTTTCATTTAGTTACTGATGCTAGAAACTTGTGAAATGTCCTAGACTCCTGCCTCTCCCTTATCCTTTTTAAAAAAATATATTTTATTGATTTTTTACAGAGAAGAAGGGAGAGGGATAGAAAGCTAGAAACATCAATGAAAAAGAAACATTGATCAACTGCCTCCTGCACACCTCCTACTGGGAATGTGCCCGCAACCAAGATACATGCCCTTGACTGGAATCGAACCTGGGACCCTTCAGCCAGCAGGCTGATGCTCTATCCACTGAGCCAAACCGGTTAGGGCCTTATTTTTCTCTTTGGATGTACTCAACAATGTTCGTCTAACTCTGCTGGTTATAAAGAAATTGTTCCTCAGCTTCCAACCTGCCCACCCATACAGTGTTTTGTGGTGCCGAGGCTGGGTCTCTGAAATTCCCATTTTTCTTCTGCCAGGCTGACTCTCTGTTAGGTTCTGCAAACAGTGGGAGATCAGAAGCAGGAAGAAGGGAGAAGAAACTTGCTCCTTCCTGTTTGCTTCCTGTTTCTATCAGTGTTGCCCAGGCAACAGTTCTTCCTGCCAGCACCAGCAGTTGGTTCTAGCTTTGGATTTCTTTACATATTCCCAGAGGGAGCCTCATCACATTCCTCAGAGATACCAGTACCAGTTAGTCAGCCACCCTCCTCAGAGGTCAGGGTCCCAGCACCACAGGGCCCTCCTCGGAGCTACTGAGGTGCCAGAGGTAAATCCGCAGCATGTTCTCCGCTAGGTCCAGGGCCGGCCCTCTGGGGCCCCTACAAGTGTTTGGTCCCAATAATCCCAACCTTGACCCTTTACTATTCCATCTACTTCTTGCAGTTTCTACTTCTTTGTTCCACTTTTCCTTGTCAATTCTCCAATACATATGTCTCCAACAGCTCTTTACATTAATTTTCTTAGTTAAGATAACTGCCATAGTTCTCGCTTCTTTATAGAAATCTAATATAGGAAATGGTCCCAAGAGTGGTTTTAGGAAATAGACTTTGAGATAGAGAATTGTGGGTTGGTTTGGTCATATCCTTAGACTCAAATTCAATGTTGAGCAGCTTGTCAATGGGAAATGGGATGTAGTGGCATCATAAGTAATCAACTTCACAACTTCAGCAATGCTCTAGAGCAGGGGTCTTCAAACTACGGCCCGCAGGCCACATGCGGCCCGCAGAGGAGTCTGATCCGGCCTGCCAGGTTTTTTGGGCAGTGAGCACAGCCGAGGTGTTACAGTAGGAATTAGTAGTTCATATAGTCCGGCCCTCCAGCTCTCTGAGGGACCGTGATCTGGCCCCCACTTTAAAAAGTTTGAGGACCCCTGCTCTAGAGCCACATTTGACCGTCTGACAGTAATAGTGACTATAATAACTGTGGGCTAGGAGTGGTAGCATTTGATTTCACTGAAGAAATTTCATAAATGGAGAAAAGGAAATAAATAAATAAATAAATAAATAAATAAATAAATAAATAAAGCCCTAGCTGGTTTGGCTCAGTGGATAGAGCATCAGCCTGCTGACCAAAGGGTCCCAGGTTTGATCCCAGTCAAGGGCACATAACTAGGTTGCATGTTCCTCCCCAGCATGGGCCCTGGTTAGGGGACATGCAGGAGATAATCAATGTGTCTCTCTCACGTTGATATTCCTCTCTGTCTTTCCCTCTCTCTCTAAAATTAATGGGAAAATATCCTTGGGCAAGTATTAAAAAAAAAATAAGAAGAAAGAAATGGAGCCCGGGCAGCATGGTAAAATGGCTGAGCATCAATCTACCGTGTTTCCCCGAAAATAAAACATCCTCCGAAAATAAGACCTAGCGCATGGAAAGATAAGACATCCCTGAAAATAAGACCTAGTGCAACTTTGGGAGAAAAAATTAATATAAGACACTGTCTTATTTTCGGGGAAACAGTATTAATCTATTAACCAGGAGGTTGTGGTTTGATTCCCCATCAGGGCACATGCCCAGGTTGTGGATTTGATCCCTAGTGTGGGGCATGCAGGGGGCAACCCGTCAATGATTCTCTCTCATCATTTATGTTTCTATCCCTCTTTCCCTCTCTGAAATCAACACAAATATATTTAAAAAAGAAGAAAAGGAAATTTCAAGTCATTAAACATTCAGAACAAAAGCTTCAATAGTAGCCTTAACAGAAATCCTTATTTTTGTACCTGCAGATTAATCTTGCTGAAAATTAAACACAAAATTGTGCAGTTTCAAAATTACAACATTAATTGATTTCATAGCCTTGCTACAAGTATTTAAAATATAGGGCATTGATTGGGAAGGGTTTGATACTAAAACTTGAAATGGGGATCACACAACAAAATCAAGATTCTAGAATGCCCAAATTTCTCTAACCCTCCAGTATCAGTGGAAAGCATAAGCATCAGTATCACCCCTTGCTTAAAAGCCCTGTAATCACATCATCTGAAGGATTTCTATTTTCCTCAAGTTTCACCCCAACCACTCATTGTTACCTCATGATATTGGCTCTGTATTATTTTTTATTTTTTAATATGCTTTTATTGATTTCAGAGAGAAAGGGAGAGGGAGGGAGATATGGAAATATCAGTAATAAGAATCATTGACTGCCTCTTGTACCACCACCCCACACACACACACAACTGGCGAGAAGCCTGCAACCTAAGCCCATGCCCTTGACCTGAATTGAACCCGGGACTCTTCAGTCCCCAGGCGGACACTTTATCTACTGAGTCAAACGGGCCAGGGCTGGATTATTCTTTATTGTGAGGAGATGTCCTGTGCATTGTAAGATATTTAGCAGCATTTACTACCTATAAAATACACACTTTAAATAAATAAAATATAAAGACACATAGTTTGAAAGTAAATAGAGAAAGATATGCAAATAGTAAAGCATAAGAAAGTGGAATGGCTATATTAGTATCAGATAAATTAGATTTCAAGACACTGGTACTACGGGAGGTAAAAAGGGGTATTTTATAATAACAAAAGTATCAATATAATAAAAAATATCCTATATAATAAAGGCTAATTAGACCAAATAGCAGAAGGACCGTCCAGATGACTCTCTGGATAACCTTTCGGACAAAGCCAGAGCTGCGAGGGCCAAGCCCCTTGCATGAATTTCGTGCATTGGGCCTCTAGTAATATAACTATGTATATACCTAATAAAAGAGCCTTCAAAGATGTAAAGCAAAAATTACAGAATTAGCCCTGGCTGGGTAGCTCAAGTGCTTAGAGCATCATCCTGATATGCCAAAATTGGGGGTTCAATCCCTACAGGTCACATACAAGAATTAAGAAATGAATGCATAAGTAAATGGAACAACAAATTAATGTTTCTCTCTCTCTCAAAAATCTATGCATAAATTTTAAAAAATAAAATAATTATCTTGGTCTATAAATACCAAACAAACTTATTTTCTCTCAGAAATGAGGGGAGAGTATAAATATGAATTTTATCTTATTACCTAAGTTTAAAAACATTCTTTTCAATGTTGAAGATACTTGAACACACTTTCCAACTAAATGGAAAGGCCAGTAGTATTGGAGTGGATTATTTGGAAAAAGAAGGGATAACCGATGGAACAGAGACCAAAAGAAGATAACATGGGATGGTGCCAGAGCACAGTGAAAGCACTGTACTTACATAAGAGGAGTTTTGCCACGGGGAGACCTAAAAATTAGGAAATTCTCAACGGATGGCCTCCATGATCTTTGTGAAGCAGATGGAGAGAGAGGTCAGGGGTTGGGGAGTGTGCTCAGTTTGTGAGGGTTTAAGAAATATATGATGGTGTCATTAACAAGGTTATTTAATCCTCACATCAGTCCCATAAGGTGTTATCTCCTTCACAATATTACTCCATTTTACAAATGTAGAAATGGAAGCACAGAGATTATATAATTTGCAGAAGACTGATGAAGGATGGAGCCATTTTAGGAAGCTATATCTAACCAAAGCCTTGCTGGCTTCAATGTACTGCACCTGTCTAGGCCTCACATTCCCCAGCAATGAAGCAGACATGGTCTCAAGCTGCCCCATCCTCAAGTAATGGCCCCCGCAGTGGAGTAGGACAGGCAGGCACATCCAGGGTGTGCGTGATGGATGGTCCACTGGGATGTTAAAAGAAAATGTTAGAGTTCTATTTATATATTTTTAAATCTAAAATTGAGCTTTGCCACTGCTTAATATACAGATGGACACTGCAGTCCTTTTTTAGTCTGGATGCCAGCTGCTTATGAGTCATATGGGTATCTTGAGGGAGACAGGAGTTCCACAGTGCAGATGGATTGATAGTGGTGCTTGCACTTATTATTTTTTGTGTGATTAAGGTATGATGTCAATGAGTTCATTTCTGAAGGGGGAAAAAAAAGACTTTTACATAGCAGAATCTTTATACAGTGGTGGGCTATGATGAAACAGGATTGATGAAAAAGATATTTGGCTCCACTCAGAGACTTGCTGGTATTTCTTGTCTGAGTATTAAAGTAGTTGTCAGAGCCTATAAATAACTTGCACTTTTCTTTTACAAGAAGACAAGTGCATTCAAATTTTGCTGACTTTTTCAATGATGATAAGGTGGCTGTCAGAAGTATGCTATTTTATAGATACTAAAAAACAATGTCCTAAAACTGCTCCTTCAAGATAAAATTAATAGTGTAACATCTGAGAAAACTGTTTTTTGAAAGTTACTGCAAATGAATATTTTGAAAAATTATTTGGTGGTATTCTTTTTGCCAAAAAAAAGTATAGAAGAATGTCACTTCTAAAAATGCTCATATTTGCACACATAACACCTTGGAAATAGTTTCCTACTATTTTTAAGTATATCCTAAATAAAAGAGAATCGGTAGATTCTAAATATATTTGTCAAAAATACATCTTCTGATTAATTTGCAAATGCAACTGATAAGTATCCTGAAAAATAAAAATTAACCAGCTGAATTTCAATAAAATGAAGATGGAGAAGTCAAGGGTTTGGGGGAGTGTGCTCGATTTATGAAGGTTTGAAGATTAGTTTCATGTTTGAATAAGACCAGTCTCACTATAACTTCTAAACTCTCCCATGTGGCCTATAAAACTAATGATTCATAAGCTGCAAAAACCCTTGCATTGTCAAGCTTTTTCTCCAATTTCCTACTTTATTAAAATCTGACTCTTTTTAAAATATATATATATATATATATATATATATATATATATATATATATATTTTAAAAAGAGTCAGATTTTAATAAAGTAGGAAATTGGAGAAATATATATATATATTATTGATTTTTTACAGAGAGGAAGAGAGAGGGATAGAGAGTTAGAAACATCGACCAACATGCCCTTTACCGGAATCGAACCTGAGACTTTTCAGTCCACAGGCAGACGCTCTATCCACTGAGCCAAACTGATCAGGCCCATTAGTTGATTCTTATATGTGCCCTGACCTGGGATTGAACCCACAACCTTTGTGTATCAGGATGATGCTCTATTCCACTGAGAGCTACATGGCCAGGCTGGACTGCTCAATTTATTTTTATCTCAACATCCTTCTCCTTGACTCCACCTAAGCCGCCCCTCCTCCCATCACCCCTTGGGCCTGTCTTCAACTATAATTGTGCCTGTTTCAGAATCTCTAATTAAAGCATCTTCGTCAACCACAACCTCCTCTCCCCCCAAAGTGCCTGTTAGCTGCTCCTATAACTTTCTTTGGACACTTACTCATTGATCCTGATCAGCTTTCTTTCTATTCCTTTCTAATTTCCCCTTCTGGTTTAGCTTAAAGTACAGTGGTCTATAATTTCATTATTTTGCCAAAAACCTAAACTCCTTTGTTCCTTTTTTTTTTTTTTTTTTTTTTTTTTTAACTTCATCTACCTGGAAAGTCCCCAAACCTGAATGAACTGTGTTACCTGCTTTCTCTACGGCCCTGGTTATGAGCAGTTTGTTCACTGCTCTAGAAAGCCAAACAAGAAGGGCAATTTGGTTCCCGAGAACCTCCCAATCAACCCCAACATCATCCAAACTAGGTCTTCTCACTTTCCTAGTCTTCATGTTAATTCAAACAGTCCCTCTTTCATCAAACGTTGGTTTGCCCTCTCCTCCCCCACACTCTCTGTAGATGACCTTGCCCTCCTCCTTAGGCAGAACAGAATAGAAACCATCATATGTGCACTTCACATTTCTTACAAACATATAATCCTGCCTTCACCTGCACCCATCCTGTCTTCCTTCACCAGGTTTTTTTTTTATAGAGATTGTTTACATTTTTATTTTTTCTACATTTTTTTAATTGATTTTGAGAGAGAGAGAGAGAAAATGAGAGGGATAGAAAGATAGACAACTCAATGAGAGAGAAACATCATCATTCAGCTGCCTCCTGCTGGGGATCGAGCCTGCAACCCCAGGCATGTGCCCTGACCAGAATCGAACCAGCGACCTCTTGGTTCATGTGTCCATGCTCAACCACTAAGTTACACCAGCCAGGCTAAAAATTTAATTTTCAATTACAGTTCACTTTCAATATTATTCGGTATTAATTTCAGGTATACAGCATAGTAGGTAGACAATCATATAAAGTGTTTCCCCTGATATTTCCAGTATCCACCTGGCACCATACAGAGTTATCGCAGTATTATTGATTATATTCCCTCTCCTCTACTTGATTTACATCCCCAAGGGAAGCTGTCCTTTCTCCTAATTAGGACCAAATTCCTTTCCAGTGCTTTGAATCTCCTCTGCCCTGCTTTCTCAGAACTCCTCCCTGTATACTATACAGTCTAGTTTCATCTATATATATTTTTCACTTCTCCATTTTTTCTATTAAAACAAAAACAAACAAACAAAACTCTTCCTGAGTCCTAGGTTCCTCTTTAGCTACTTACCTAACAGCCTTATTTCCTTTCCTTCCACTTACTATTCAGTCAGTTCTCCTCTGGGTTCCGCTAATGCACCCCTGAAGGAGTTCTGACTGAGATTCCTGGTGTCTGTCTCATTGGAAAATATCCCTCCCTCCAGCTTCTCCTAAAAATTAAGCTTTATTTTATATCACTGGTAAAATGTTGGTGTCAATAAACCCAGTATTTTTTACTGGTAGTCATCTCATTGACTTTTCAGCATCAATTGATACACTTGGCCACTCTTGTGTTGAAATGCTTTCTTGTCCCAGATTCCATGACAATATTCCTCCAATTTATTTCTTATACTTCTAGCCACTCCTTCTGTCTCCTTGCAAATGTATTTTCCTTCTTTTAAGCATTATCCCTAAGCATCTCTCAAAGCTCAGTCCTAGGCCTTCTTTCTTCCCTATTCTTTCCCCTTGATATTTCTGAATATTCTTGCCTGTGCCTAGGACTTCACCACTTCACCACAACCTCCATTGACACCAACCTCAAACATGCATCTGAGCTCAGGCTACTTGTCAACTCTTCTTAGAAGTCTCTGAAGCACCTCAAATTCAATGTGTATATAACTGAACTCATGGTTTTCCCCTCAAAACAGCCTTTTCTAAGGGTTCTATTTCAGAGAATAGTTATGCAAGTCAAAAACCCTGACATTTCAGCCCTAGCCAGTTTGGCTCAGTGGATAGGGGCATCGGCCTGCGAACTGAAAGGGCACATGCCCGGGTTGTGGGCTCTGTACCCAGTGGGGGACTTGCAGGAGGCAACCAAATCATGATTCTCTCTCATCATGGATGTTTCTATCTCTCTCCCTCCCTCTTCCTTCCTCTCTGAAATCAATAAAAATATATTTAAAAAAACACAAAAAACAAAAAAAACACCCTGGCATTTCATTATGTCCTGTCCTTCGTCCCCCCACTTTCTCTAATCTATCACCAAATTCTATCTTTGTATATTAAACCCATTTACTTCTCTCCAAATCCACTTTCACTAGCCTTATCTAAACTACATCTTTTTTTCTTTGTGTTTCTTAATAACCTACACTAATCCCCCCTTAGCCCTCTCCAATCATGTCTTCACAATAGCCAAAATAATCTTATCAAATGCAGGTCTGATCACTTCAGCCCTCTGGTTAAAACCCTGCAGTGATTCTTAGATGAAGACTGAAATCCTTAACAAGGCCAGGCTCCTGCAGAATCCAGCAGCTATCTATCTAATTGCATCCTCCTCTGATAGCACATTTCCTGTTCCCTATGTGCGCCAGTCACAATGGCCTTCTTCTAGGTTTCTCCACCCACAGAGCCTTTGCATGTGCTGGTGCCTTTGCTCGGAGCATGCCTTCCCAACCAGCCACGTGGCCTCATTTATACCTAGCTTTCCTTCAGATCATAGCTCTCCTTAATTTCATAGGATTCTCCTACTTTAATCTATCATCATCATCATCATCATCATCATTATCACTAATACTCAGATGTGTTTGTAGTCAGGCACTGATCTAAGGGCTCTACCAATAAGAATTCATTTATCATAACTCCATTAATATATGTGGAACTGAGTTATCACAACTGTTATCTTCCTCTTGTGCAAAATGGAATAATACTTCCTTCATGGGGTGGTTGAGAATATTCAATGAGTTAATATCGGTGAAGGACTTGGAACAGTGAGAGCCACATAAGTGCTCAATAAAAGTAATATAATCTTAAGAAATGAGGGACCTTTGTAATAACATGAACAATAAAGATTGATTTTTTAAAAAAGTAATATAATCTTATATTTACTGCATAACTATTGATTAAATTCTATTCTGTCCTGTAAGTACTATAAAAATTGGGCAAAGTTGTCTTTTCTTTGCTCATTATTACATCTCTTGTGTCTACCTAGGGCAGTGTTACATAGAAGGTGTTCAATAAACTCCAAATTTCTTGAATGACTTGATAATTCATGTCTAATCACACAGGATTTTTATAAAGATAAAAACATATTAAAGCAATTTTTAAAATTACACGAGTAGATGAGTGGATAAAAAAAAAGCTATGTACATTTATACCATGGAATACTATGCAACAAGAAAAAAGAAGAATCTCTTACCCTTTGAGACAGCATGGAAGGACCTGGAGAGTATCATTCTAAGTGAAATAAGTCAGAGAAAGACAAGTATCACATGATCACACTCATATGTGAAATCTAACAAAATAAACTGATGAATGGAGTGGATCCAGAGACAGAAGCACGGAACAGAGTGAGGAATCTCAGAGGGAAGGCAGGGGAGGGTGGGAGGTAATCAACCAAAGCCCTTTTATGCACATATGCAGAACCCATGGTCATAGACAATAGGGTGCTGAAGCCTGGGATGGGGTGGAGGGAGGGGGCAGGGGCAGGCTGGAGAGAGTCAATGGGGGAAAGAGGGGGTCATATGTAATACTTTCAGCAATAAAGAATTATTTAAAAAATTACACATGAATATAAAAATGTTAAATATTTAGGAGATAATGCCAGCTGTAAGTATGACAGGAATCTTAGGACAGGAAAACTAATGTAGCCTAGATTTGTGGAAGGGGTTCATGGAAGAAATAGACCTCAAAGTACATATAGGATTTGGGAGAGCAGTGTGAACATAGAGATATTTAGGGAAGAATGGGCTGCCAGCCTACTTGATTGGTGTATGATGAGTAACAGGAAATCTAATTATAGATATGGTGGAAACAAGTCAAGGAGGGACTTGACAGGCAGATAAAGGAGTCTGGATTTGACAGGACAGAGAAAAGGGAGAGTCTTGAGCAGAGGGATTTCAGAAAGATTGCTTCACTGGGGAGCCAGGAACTCTTTTTGATGCTGTAGATTCAATGGTGATCAAAACAGGAGAATATAAAACAGAAATCAACAAACAAGCACTGCATTGGTGGCTCAGTTGGTTAGAACATCATCCCATACACCAAGGTTTCGGGCTTGATCTCAGGTCAGGAAACATACAAAGGATCAACTAATAATACATAAAGTAAGTGAAACAACAAATTGATGTCTCTCTCTCTCCCCCCCCCCACCCCGTTCCTTTATCTCTCTCTCAAATCAATCAATAAAAAATTTTAAACATCAACAAACTCATAGACACAAACAACAGTATGATGGTCAATGGAGATGAAGGAGGGTAGGGGAAAGATGAAGAGGCTAAATGGGGTCAAATGTACGGTAATAGAAGGAGACTGGACTTTTGGTGGTGAGCACATAATGGAACATACATTTAATGTATTACAAAATTGTACACCTGAAACTTAAATAATATTATTAACCAACTAGGGGCTCACTGCCTGCCCACTAGCTGCCAGCCTTGCTGCGACTGCAGCCTGTGAGCCATGGGGGAAGGCCGGAGAGGTGCTCCATGTTCCTCATAGTCACGGGTCGTTTTGGTTCTGATGCTTCTTGGCCTTTTATTTTATTTTTAATATACTTTATTGATTTTTTTACAGAGAGGAAGGGAAAGCGATAGGGAGCTAGAAACATCAATGAGAAAGAAACATTGACCAGCTGCCTTTTGCACACCCCTCACCACTGGGGATGTGCCCACAGCCAATGTACATGCCCTTGACCGGAATTGAACCTGGCACCTTTCAGTCCGCAGGACCGACGCTCTATCCACTGAGCCAAACCAGTTTTGGCGTTGGCCTTTTATTATTATTATGCTACTTTAATAACTTTAATTAAAAAAAAACCCTAAATACAAATTTATGCTTTCCTGCACAGTACATTATTTTGCTTTTTTTTAGCTATACAAAAATAATGCTATTCAATAAATAAACTTCTGAGACTTGCATTATTTTTAAAAAACATGATTTGACCAGGTGATTTCTGAAATCCGATGGGCTTTATCATTTTGTGATTTGAATAATGATTATCTTCCAGAAAGCTCATAGATAGGCAAATATATCACCAGCTCCAACTTACACGGAATCCAGCTTAGTTAATAATGCTGATTATATGTACCTCATGAGTTCATGTAGTTTGTACAGAAGGATACAGTAACAAGTTTATAAACATGTGCTGTGGTTAGTTCATTTTCTAGGAGCCTGTCCTGTACTGCCACTGAACCCATAGAAACAATTTATTTTATTTTTTAAAAATATATTTTATTGATTTTTTACAGAGAGGGAGAGAGATAGAGAGCTAGAAATGTCGATGAGAGAGAAACATCGACCAGCTGCCTCTTGCACACCCCCTACCGGGGATGTGCCCACAACCAATGTACATGCCCTTGACCAGAATCGAACCTGGGACCTTTCAGTCTGCAGACCTACGCTCTACCACTGAGCCAAACCGGTTTTGGCCCATAGAAACAATTTAAATATGACCTCTGTCCCAAAAATCTTCTTGTTTCCCCTTGGAAATATTTAACTTTGGGGAAGGATTATTGCCCAATGTTATTTTCTAAAAGGTGTTTAATGCACTGAAGATGCTTAATAAACATTATTCATCTCTGGGAAAGAAATCTTGGCTATTATGACTACATACCCAGTACAGTAAACAATAACTATTTTTAACAGTTTCTTGTGCCATTCATCAGGGGTTATTCATGTGGAAGCCTAAAATTAAAAATAAGTAAAAACAGCTGGCTCATAATGATCTCTGTCAAGAAAATGTCAAATATATAAAACCCAGGTGATTGGCATAGAATAGTACAAAAAATATCACTGAGTAAATACCAAATGAATAATCTGGCTAGTGAGTATTTCTGTCCACTGCCACTCCATAAAGGTTATTTCAAACTAGATTTCTTCACTCATTGTGAAGGATTATGCATGGGAAACATGAACCAAATGTCTGGAAAGTATGTTGGAATGCAATTTGAAAATTCTAGTAACAAATATTCTGAATTCAACTACTTCAAAAACTGGGTATTCACTTCAAGGCCTGTGAAAAATGCCCCCTTGGAAAAATGAATTAGTTCTGGGCTGTGTGGCGCGGCTGGTTGGGCATCATCCTATGTATAATACCTAAAGGTTGCCAGTTCAATTTCCGGTTGGGGCAGATGCACAGGTTGCTTGATCTCCAACAGGGGGCATGCAGGAGGCAGCCTATGGATGTCTCTTCTCTCTCTCTCTCTCTTTTTCTCTCTCTCTCTCTCTCTCTCTCTCTCTCTTTCTCTCTCTCTTCAACAGAGGGCATGCAGGAGGCAGCCTAAGGATGTTCCCTCTTACATCTCCCCCCCCCCCACCTTTGAAAGTCAATATTTTAAAAATGAATTATAAATCATAACAAAAGGAAATTTGGGGAATTAAAAAATATGTGGACATTAATCAATGCACTCTTTTTTTGCTAATCTTTACCCGAGGATATTTTTCTATTGATTTTTTTATTGATTTCATAGAGGAAGGAAGAGAGAGAGAGAGAGAGAGAGAGAAACATCCATGATAAGAGAGAATCATTGATTGGCTGCCTCCTGCAAGTCCTCCACAACCTGAGCATGTGTCCTTGACCGGAATTGAACCTGGGACCTTTCAGGTCACAGGCCGACGCTCTATCCACTGAGCCAAACAGGCTAGGGTTCTATTGATTTTGTTAATACTGCTGCACAAATCTCTTAAAAATATGAACAAAATCACAATGTTATGCAGCTATAATCAAACCTCACAAGATTAATAACACTTTTAATGCCATCTAATAGTACCCAGTTCATATTAAAAATTTCTTCATTTCAATAATAGCTATTTAAAATTAATTTGTGAGCTCTCAAGTATCTAATCTAGAGCCATCCACTGTCCCTTCCTCCCTTTTTTGTTGTTGTTGCTAATCCTCACTTGAGGGTATTTTCCCCTTGATTTTTAGAGAGTGGGAGGAAAGAGGGGGGGGGGGAGAGAGAGAGAGAGAGAGAGAGAGAGAGAGAGAGAGAGAGAGAGAGAGAGAGAGAGAGAAACACTGATTTGAGAGAAACACATCAACTGGTTTCCTTCTGCACATGTCTTCTGCACATGTCCCGACCAGGGCTGGGGACTGAGCCTGCTACTGAGGTATGTGCCCTTGACCAGAATCGAATCCAGGACCCTTCAGTCCGAGGGCTGACACTATATACACTGAGCCAAACTTGCTAGGGCAATACACTCTTAAATAACCAATTGGTCATGGAAGAATTCACAAGGGAAATTAAAAAACACCTTGAGATGAATGTATCTGAATAGATATTTCTCCAAAAAAGTTATGCAAATGGCCAAAAAGGAAACGAAAAGATGCTCAACATCAATAGCCATCAGGGAATTGCAGATCAAAAGCATAATGTGAAACCATACACACACTTGTATGATTATAAGAAAAAAGATGGACAATAACAGGGGTTGGCAAAGGTATGGAAAAACAGGAACCCTCATACATTGCTGATGGGAATGTAAAATGGTCAGCTACTTTGCAAAAACAGTTTGGAAGTTCCTCACAAAGTTAAACAGAGTTATCATAGTGAAACATATTCAAACAAAAACTGTAACACAAATGTTAATAGCAGCAGTATTCACAATAGCCAAAAAAGTGGAATCAGCTCAAATGTCCACACCTATACAACGGAATATAATTGGATCTAGAAAAAAATGGAGTACTGATACATGCCACAAGGAAGAACCTTGAAAACATGCTAAATAAAGGAAGCCAGACACAAGGCCACATACTTCCATGATTCCACTCATATGAAATATCTAGAATAGGAAAAATCTATTGAGACAATTATTCCTAAATTGTTGCCAGGGGCTAAAGGGAGGGAGGAATGGGGAGTGACTGCTAAAGTGATGGGGTTTCTCTTAAAACTGATGAAAGTATTCAGGATCAGATAGTGGTAATGGTTGCACCACTGTGTGAATATACTAAGCCACTGAATTCTGTACTTTAAAAAGATGAGTTTTAGGGCATGTCAATTATATCTAATAAAGATCTTATTAAAAAAAAATGAAAGGATGTATGTCCTATAGATCTTGTTGGAGAAATTTGTATTTAAATAGATCAGTTTTGCCCGGTTGGGGAGGCTTAGTGGTTGAGCATCAAACTATGAACCATGAGGTCACAGTTTGATTCCTCCCGGTCAGGGCACATGCCCAGGTTTCGGGGCTCAATCCCCAGTACGGGGTATGCAGGAGGCAGCCAATTGATGTTTCTCATTGGTGTTTCTAACTCTCTCCTTTCCCCTCTGTAAAATCAATAAAAACATATTTAAATAGATCAGTTTGTCCTCCCACCACAAATTAAGATAGACTGCAATTTGAAATGACCAATAAATACTGTATCCTTTAAAAGTTAAATGACATTAAAATAAACTATATATATAATGTGTATTATTTGTCTGAATTAATGTCATCTATGAGTAGCAGTTTATTTTAAAGTTGAAAATATTTTTATTACTTTTTTAAATCCTTACCTGAGGATATTTTTCCCACTGATTGTCAGAAAGAGTGGAAGTGATAAGGGGACTTGAGAGAAACATTGATTGGTTGGTTGCTTCCTGCATACACCTCGAATATCAAACCCGTAGCCCTTCGGTCCGCAGACTGATTAACTACTGAGCAAAACCGGCCAGAGCAAAAGTTGAAAATATTTTAAAGTGAAAAATTTCTGAGTGTTAGTATCCATATGTAGCGCTTACTATACTAACATTTAGTAAATGTTTGAGAGTATTTGAATGTTTGAGTGTTTTCTTAGGTATTTTTTTTTTAAACAAACAATTTCTAATGTTTGAGCTTTTCCTTAGCATTCAGTCAGTTTTTAAAGATTTAAAGACTCTTTCACCAGTGGTGTCAGGGCTAAGCAAAATAGAAGTCAAAGAGGAGATGAATTTCTGGGAACTCTACATTTGATCAGTATTCAATCCTTGGTGGAGCGATTAAGTAAAAAGGGTTAAGTAATTTCAATATTTTAATTTTTCCAGGATGAGTTTATAAAATAGTGTTTTAGGGCTTCCTGAGTATGAATGTTAATATACAGAAGTTTCTGGGCCTAAGGAAGAAAAATGGGAATTTTCACTTTTCTCTCTCTTCCTCCACACTATAAATGCCTGTATCAGAAAGGCCATCCTCGCATAGTCATTGAAGTTGATATGTTTGTTATATAGTTATGTACAATATTATCAGTTTGCAATAAATGACCCATGGGAGTATGTTAAATTCTTAATAAAAGCAAATAGATTACTATGGGATTTGATCTAAAGTTGGGTTATGTTATAGGTAGGGTTGCCAGATTTAGCAATAATAATTATTGAAATAATTATTCATTGCTCACCTGAAATTCAAATTGAATTGGGCAGCCTGTGTTTTATCTGGCAACCTAATTATGGAAATAAAGAAAGAGCGGTTTTATGTGCTCTCCTTACAGAAAGTAGCTGTAGGATATAAACAGACTGAGTTGCCTACATATCTGTCCTGGCTGGTCAGTGAAAGCTAAGGAAGTTTCCAGCAAAATCCTGGAATTGGGATGGCATCTGACCAGGTCCTGGTCTGTTTTTAGGCTGCGGTAAATGGGGCAATTATTCCAGAAACGGGAAAATTAAGTCCCATTTAAAGTTGTGGAGAAGAGATAAGTGCTGAAAAGGGGAGAGGAGAGTGTGTCTTAAATATTGCCACAATGAAGGCCACACCATTACTGTGCCCATAGCCCTCACCCCAGGCAAATAAGATAGGTATAAATGATGCCCTATTCATTGGAAGGAGCCAGAGGACTCCATTTTTTTAATGTGTAAAATAAGTATGCCAAGCAAAGAAACAGTGAAATGGAAAACTGGCCTTGAAATTGTCTGCACTGGAATGAAGACACCTCAAACTCACACACCCACACCTGAGTCACTGCCTTCCTCTCCAAGTTCCTCCCCACTCCCTGAGCACTGGCATGTGTGGGCTCTGGATATGTACCCAGGAGCAAAACAGACATGGTTCCTGCTCTCAGAAAGTTTATAGCTTATAGCAGAGTGGAGGGCTATGATATAATCACAAAATAAATGATTATACACTATGAGATTGCTATGTAATCACAAGATAAATGATTAATTAGACACTGATATTGCTATTTAGTCAAGCTGGTATACTGCTAGTATACTGATTTTTAAAAAATATATTTTATTGATTTTTTACAGAGGGGAAGGGAGAGGGATAGAGAGCTAGAAACATCGATGAGAAACACTGACCAGCTGCCTCCTGCACACTTCCTACTGGGGATGTGCCTGCAACCAATGTACATGCCTTTAACAGGCATTGAACCTGGGACCCTTCAGTCTGCAGGCCTACGCTCTATCCACTGAGCCAAACCAGTTTCGGCAGGTATACTGATTTTTTATGAGGCCATTATATTAAACATGAATGAAGCATCCTGAGAATAAAATTAACTTTTTTAAAGCACTATACATTTTCCTATTTAGGGAAATAATATCCCATTTAAACCATAGTTTCTGGAATTTTGTGAATTGCTGTTAACTTCAGCAATATTTGTGATAATGTTGACTTTTAAATTAAACATTTACTTGCATATTTGTCATTAATATAGCAGTAATTTTAAAAAATTTTTTTTTTTTTTTTTTTTTTACAGAGCTACCTGGCCAGGAAAAACTTTAAAAAAAATATATATATATATATATATATATATATATATATATATAATATATATATATATTATTGATTTTTTACAGAGAGGAAGGGAGAGGGACAGAGAGCCAGAAACATCCACCAGCTGCCTCTTGCACACCCCCTACAGGGATGTGCCCACAACCAATGTACATGCTCTTGACTGGAATCGAACCTGGGACCCTTCAGTCTGCAGACCGACGCTCTATCCACTGAGCCAAACCAGTTTTGGCAGTTTAGCAGTAATCTTGTTGTCATTGTACAAAAAAATAAAAGTAGGTGATTTTTCTTGATGGGTGAATGTTTTCCATGTTCAGCCCATCTTTTATGGCAGTATACTAAACTGACTACTATATGCCATCTCTAGGACAGAGCATGTAATTTCTGTGAAATTCAAAGGGCCTGCCTATTCTAGTAGGTATTGCCATTTAAAGATAGAGGATAGCTCCTTGGAAAAGTACTACAACACACTGAAAAGGGGGCTTTTCACTGCAGCTGGTAGAATTCCAAAGCACTTAACCTCACTGGGGTCAAGGCCAAGGCTCCCAGCCTACTGACGTGCAGCTACTTCTGGCCTGGAACCAGCTGCTGGCTAACAGCT
This sequence comes from Pipistrellus hanaki, assembly GCF_964339955.1. NCBI lineage: Eukaryota > Metazoa > Chordata > Mammalia > Chiroptera > Vespertilionidae > Pipistrellus > Pipistrellus hanaki. The sequence continues at coordinate 25,437,967 of NC_140503.1, forward strand.
GTGCAGCCTCAGACCCCCACACTTCAGACCTGGAAGTGGACCTCACCGCGCCCAACGAAGCAACATACACATATTCCTATTTTCGAATAACGCTTCTTGTGTCTCGCCAATGCACTCTGCATTTTAGATCGTCCTCAAGTCGGTTTTGGCAATTTTCTTTTCACTTCTTGACACATCCTCCTCCCACCCTCTTTTCCCGATACCGCTCCATTATCTACCAGGCGGTACAATTTAGCCTTTTTCCTAATAAATAGCTGGAGGGGAAATTATAGCACAGAATTGGGGGGGGGGCAGGGACAGTGTTAAAAACGTATTTGGTGGGATAAGAACGGATGCCCCCACAAAAATCCCTAAGCAACCTTACCCCACGAGTCCCGGCTCCCTTCCCTTGGAGAGGGCTCGGGCGACCCCGGGCTGAGACGAGAGGAGGGAAGACGATTGACCACCAGCCTCTGCCCGCAGTGTCCCCTCATCTCTGTGCCCCCTCAGGCTGCATTGCCCCCCCAGAATGAAGGAGAAAAAAAAAAAAAGCGGGGAGCCGAATGAGGTCCCGGCGCGGGGCCTCCGGGGGGCGATGGACTGGGGACCGCGGGCGCGGGAAGCGGAGCCGCTGCCCCGCGGCGCCCGGGATTGTTACGCCGCCCCAACTGAACAGCGTGCGGCTCCGGGGGGTGCAGCGCGGCCTCCGCCCGGCGCCCCCACCCGGGGGCCCCAGCCGCCGCCCGCGTTCTTCCGGCCGCAGCCCGCGGCCGGCTGGGGAGGGCGCCGCCGCCCGCGTTCTTCGGGCGCCCGCGGCCCGCGGCGCGGCGCGGCCCCAGCTGGGCATCAGCTGCTGGAGGAGGCGGAGCGGGAGAGGGAGGAGCCTGGGGGGCCGGGGAGGGCGCAGGAGGAGGAGGAGGAGGAGGAGGAGGAAGAGGAGGAGGAGAAGGAGGAGGAGGAGGGCGGGCGCCGCCAGGAAGCCGCGGACGCCGCCGCCGCGAGCCTGCACCCCGCGCTCCGGCTGCCATGGCGGGTTAAAGCGCCGCCCGGAGCGCAGCGCGGCGCGGGCGGGCGGGGAGGGAGGGGAGCAGCGGCGGCGCGGGGCCCGGGGAGGGGCGCGGCGCGGCGCGCGCGGCGGCGGCGGTTCCAGGATGAAGAGGAGAGCTGGCCTGGGGGGCAGCATGAGGTCAGTGGTGGGCTTCCTGTCCCAGCGGGGCTTGCATGGGGACCCCCTGCTCACTCAGGACTTTCAGAGGAGACGCCTGCGGGGCTGCCGGAACCTCTACAAGAAGGACCTCCTGGGCCACTTCGGCTGTGTCAATGCCATTGAATTCTCCAACAATGGAGGCCAGTGGCTGGTCTCAGGTAAGTGAACCCCTTCCCCTGCCCGCGCCTCTCGGCCCCTTCCCGTGCCCCCCGTTCCTCCCCCCCCCCCCATTTGGCTCGCCCTCGCCGCCCTCCTCCTGCCCTCCGCTCCCACCTCCTCCCTCAGCCCCCTCCTGCGGTGGGAAGGCTCGGTGTCAGGTTAAAACCTCGGCCGGGGGAGGGAGGGAGAGACCCAGGGAGGGAGGGGGAGGAGAGGATGTCTTCTATAAAAAAAAAAAAAAAAGACCCAAAATGGTTGACAGGTCCTTAATTCTCTTTATCCCGGGTGTAAAGTGATCCCTCCCACTGGCCGCGCCGCCAGTGCGGGTCTGGAGGGGCGAGGGGACCTCCCGGGGAAGTTGGAGGGGAAACTCCTCCTCTCGCACTTCCGAGGGGATGGGGGCCTGTGGGGAGCCGGAGGGGAGGCGGCCCGGGGGCCCGAGCCCCCGCGGCGACCCCGGGAGGGACCTGGGTGCCGGGGCCGCCGCCGGAAGCGTCGGGCCGGGGGGGTGGGGGAGGCGGCGGGCGGTTCGCTGCGGGCCGCCCCCCTCGCGTCCTCAGGGGCCCCCCCAGCTCCCTCTCCTTCCGAAGGGCTTGTATGATGGCTTGGGGGCGTCGCGGGCTCTGCAGGTGGAAGAGCCGGCCTGAACTTGAACGCGCCCCTTGGGAGGCTGGGGGCGGCGAGGGGGGCCCCGGAGACGCCCCCTCCCGCGGCTGCCGTTGCCGGTGGTCTCCCAGCCTCCGGCCTTCCTCCGGGGCTGGGCTTAGCTGCCCCTCCCTCCCCCCCCGGGTCCGCCGCTGGTGTGGGGAGAGTGGCGAAATCGAGGCCGGGGCTCCGGCCGGGCGGGTAGGCCTCGCTCCCGGGGCGCCTAGCGACAGGCCGCTGAATCGATAGCCTATCGCTCCCGGGAGGCGAGGGGCGACGCTGCCGGGGGAGGTGCGCCTGTGCTGGGGGGGCTCCCGCCGGCGCCGCCCACTTCCCTCCTCCCATGGGTCGTGACCTGAGGCTGGCGAGTGGGGATGAGGTGCTCTGGGGGGCGGCTCCCCGAAACTCGGCCCCGGGGAGGAGGGGAGCGACCTGGCTCCTCGACCCTATTCCTTCGTTGAGAGGCTCGGAGGCCGGGCTGGCTGGACGTGGCGCTTGGCTTCACCCATGCCGGCCCGGGGTGATTTTCTAATTGACGTCAGTGGGCAGCTGGCCAGAAACGCCAGGGATCAGGGCAAAGCATCGGCCTTTCTTCACGATGAACCGCAGGAGCGACACGGGGTGTGCAGTCAATGTTGGGGGGTGGGGAGGGAGGAGCAGCGATAAGACCTGTGATCACTTCACCATGAACCTTCTGAGGTTTCTCTAGAACTGACTTGACTTTTCCACCTCAGATCGTTTTCTCATTGGCCAGGCAGGCGTTGGCCCTAGATCATCCCCGGAAGAAACCCGATATTCCACTTCAAGGCATACCCCGGAAAAAAGAAAAAGAAAAAAAAATCTAGCTTCCCCCACCGGGCCCCAAATCCCAAAGGCAGACTAGGTAGCCTGTTTAAAACCCGCCCCTTTCCCGCCGCTATGGCTTCTTCTGTAATTCTGTCACCTTTCCAGACTGATGTGTTCCAACAGACACAAGGAGACTCACCCAGTTAGGGCACATGCAAAATCAACCAGTGAAAGCATCAGTAAGTGGAACCGCAATCGGTGTCTCCTCTCTCTCCCTCTTTAAAGTATAGAAATAACAGATTTATTAAGATATAATTCACATGCCATTTAGTTCACCCACTTAAAAGTTAACACTTTTTAAAAAGCACTAAAAGGCTGCCTCCATTCTCTCTACCAGTTATACTCCTGGTTCAGCACCTTCCTCTAACTCCATTTTCTCTAGTCTTGGGCAGTTCATTTCCTTTATCTGAATTTTAAGTCTGTAGAAGCCGAGCTCCTTTTCATAGGGCAGGCTCTGACAAACCTGGTTCTGGGCATTGGTTTCTTAACTTTTCAAGGTCTGGGTTGTCCATATCCCCCGTACTTTCTGGGTTCCAGCCGTCTTTGCCCTTAAGCCTCATCACTTCCTTTAGCTCAGTTCTTCCTGTTTTCTTTTTATCTACTCCTGCCCTGTTTTTAGTCCTTGCAGCTGGGTTTTCCACCCACTCCTCCAGGTTAGCTCAGATAGACGTTAGCTTTTCATATTTGTTCCCAGAATGTAGAATTTTGCTTAAAAGCCTGTTAAGCTATTCAGCTTTGTTGTGAGTACAACTTACTCTTAACAGAATGTTCCTCCTGTTGGCTTCAGATAAGGAAGCCCCCTCTGGGAACATAAATACAGCTTAACTTGTTAAAGCTAATTAAATTTTGTTCTGGGGAGTCCTTCAGGAATCTGTCCGTGTTTAAAACTATTTATAGTGTCATGTTTACATTTTATCTATCGCTGTCCTTTAGCGGTGTAGCGCCTGAGGGGAGGGGCACAGTATTTTGAGGTTTACGTTGTCCATCCCTAGTGCTTCAGGATAAGGTGGGTGGGAGGCCAGACTCTAGGGTGGTAATGAGATTACTTTAATGCCTTTTGTTCTTGTATCTTGTCTGGATTGGTTAGAGCCCTCAGAAAGTGGTGGTTAAAATGATTGTTCAGAGCTTGTTCATTGTTCTCATTTCCTAAGTGTCTAGGCAGGCTCACATTTCTTGTAACTGACATACTATTTTGTAGAATTAAATTCGACCCAGGATAAAATAATATTTGCATGATTCCTGTGGCTTTATAAAATGCTATTTGTTAAGGATATGTCATTACTTTTTGTTCTAACTGTTAGCTCTCCTTCCAGGGTACAATGAAGCCAGTAAATATTAAGAGTAAACTGGAGAACATCAGTAAAGAGAAAAAAGGCACTCTGCTGGGAAGTGAGAGTGTGACAGCAACAAGTGGCAGAATACTTATTTTTCTTTCTGACATTTTAAATCATTAAAATACTTCAACCTAAGATATTTTTTTATTGTTGATCAGAAAAGGGTATTACTGTGGCATCATGTAAGGCAGTGTACATAGCATAGTGCCATGGTTAAAATCACTGCTTTGTCACTTACTGTATGACCTTAAGTTGCTGAGCCCCTCTGTGTCTTTCCTGATCTATGGGAATACCAGCGCCTACCTGAAGGGCTGTTATAAGAACTACATTAGGCAAGGTTTAGGTTGGGAGCTAAACAGAGTACCAGCCTCTCAGAAAATTCTGAGTTTGCTTTCTTTCCCCTTCATACTTATGTCATTATTAGCTTGTTTTTACAATACTGGTAATGAACTTGTGCAAATGGGGCAGGCAGGATAGTTTTGTGACCTTTTGATGTGGAATGAGGAGGCACAATGCGGTGTGGAGGGAGCCTGAAATTTGGTGCCACATGATAGGAGATGGAGGCTCTACCAGTCAAATGGTAAGAAGGCAAGTCCCTCATTCACCATCTGTACAGTGGGGTTCATAAATTGCTCTCACTACCTAACAGGGCAGTAGTATTCAATGAAATGTTATATGTGAAGGTACTTTATAAACTGCATGGGTTTGAGTGAACATTACTTTTTAGAAGGAACATTTATATTTGATGCTTGCAGTCTCAGACTATTTATGTGTTAATTTTTTGAGGGTCAAAGAAAAATGTATGTTGAAGCCCTGCTTACAAAAAAGATCCCCAACATCATCAAGGATATTGTACACATATTTAAGGAAACCCTAAACTTACCTTTTAAGTCTTTGGTTTCATCTAGTACTTCCCATCGCCTCCCTTTATGCTTCTCCTTTTCTCTAGAATGGAGTTCTTTATATGTTTGCTGAAAGTGTCTTTTTTTCTTTGGGAAGAAGATGAATACGTTGGGATCTGATTGGGAGACCAATCAGGATGTAGCTCTGTGTATCTGAGTTGAATTGTAACTCTGCCTTCTATTTATAACTGAGATAACTAGTTTATTTCTATTTCACGTGGGCCTCTGACTAGTGATCATTATAAGCATCCACAGTTATAGAGAGAGATTAAGAGCATGAACCCTGGAGTCAGGCAAAGGTGTGTGTGTGTGTGTGTGTGTGTGTGTGTGTGTGTGTGTGGTGGTGGTGGTGGTGGGAGAGGTGATTGAGGAGGGATAGTGGTGAATATGACCTCAACTACTTGCTAACTGGGTTACCTTTGACAAGTCATTTATTCTCTGTTTCCTCATCCATATAGTAAGGACAGTTGTGGTGAGGATTGAATGAAATAACATTTGTAAAGTTCTTACTTAGCACAAGGGTTTAGCCCCTGCTATTGCTCTAGTTGCTACTGCTGCTGCAACTGTTACAATTTTGGTTTAACTAGGAGCTCACAAAAAAGCTTTTAAGAGATTGACACCAGTAACACCTAACATTTATGGCAGAGTACAAAGTGAAAATTTGAGGAAGATCTTTTTTTTTCTTTTAAAAAAACATAATTCTTTATTGTTGAAGGTATTACATAATTCTTTATTGTTGAAAATCTTGTTAAATGAAATATTAAAAATACTTTATGGCCCTGGTTAGTCGGTTTGGCTCAGTGGATATGGAGTGTCGGCCTGCAGATTGAAGGGTCCGGGGTTTGATTCCAGTCTAGGGCACATGCCTGGGTCCTGAGCTCCATCCCAACTGGGGCCTGCAGGAGGCGGCCGATCCATGATAGAAACATCTCATCGTGGATGTTTCTATTTCCCTCCCTCCCTCTCCCTTCCTCTCTGAAGTCAATAAAAATATATTTAAAAAATAATAAAATTTACCTAAGAGCATATAACCTATAGGTAAAGTGTTTGGCTTGATCCAGTTCAAGTTTGGCTGATAAAAACTCATGAGTTTAATTAGAATGAATTGTTTTAAATACATATTTTTATTTATTTTTTTTACAGAGGGGAAGGGAGAGGGATAGAGAGCTAGAAACATCAATAAGAGAGAAACATCTATCAGCTACCTCCTGCACACCCCCTACTGGTGATGTGCCCCCAACCAAGGTATATGACCTTGAATGGAATCGAACCTGGGATCCTTCTGTCCAAAAGCCGACAATGCTCTAACCACTGAGCAAAACCGGTTAGGGCTAGAATGAATTTCTTGGTCCAGTGGTGAGTTTATTAGGAGAAATATGGCTATTGGTTGGGCAAATTTCTGACTTTGAAAAGCTTTCATAATAGTTTTTTGACAAGGTGATTAGGGAATCAATTCTTGAATTTTCTTCTGGGCTTTTCTATTTACTGATAGCTCATTGTTTTGAAGGTCTTAAATTTTATTCTTTGATCTATTTATTCAACAAATAGTATAGGTGCATAATATTTTTATATTCTTTTTAAAAAATATATATATATATTATTGACTTTTCACAGAGAGGAAGAGAGAGGTATAGAGAGTTAGAAACATCAATGAGAGAGAATCATTGATCAGCTGCCTCTTGCACAACCCCTACTGGGGATGTGCCCGCATCCAAGGTACATGCCCTTGCCCGGAATCGAACCTGGGACCTTTCAGTCCCCAGGCCGACGCTCTATCCACTGAGCCAAACCTGTCCCTGCTAAGTGCATAATATTTATAAGACAGGAGCTATGAGAGGATCAGAGATAATGAATCAGGTATAAATCAAGCTCTCAGGAAGCTTGCATTTAGGAGCATTTATTTCCTCATTGGTAACAGTGCATGACTCTCTTTAATTTTTCTCCTCTGCTTTAAGATACTTTAATAGATAACTGGTTTTTTGGTACTTAACATAGCAAAAATCCTCTTGCCTATGAGCTTCAATGGAAAAGAAAGAAAGTCTCGTAGAGATGGCCTTGGAGGACAGTCCTATGATAAATTATATAGATCATGTGATAAGGATAAGGTAACATGGATATTTATAGATACACATTATTTTTCCCACTTGTTCTTCAGTCAGCTAAGTGGCATCTATCAAAGATTGTCAAATTTACAATTATGCCCTGGTTTATCACTTCTGCTTTAAAATAACCTAGGGAGACTTAATCGATGACCAACAGTTTCATTAGACATTATTTGCACATAAAAAGATGTCTTTGTGTTCATATTGTTAAATATGACCTGACTTACACTAGTGTTTTTTGTTGTTGTTGTTGTTTCTGTTAATCTTCTCAAGGATATTTTTTTCCATTGATTTTTAGAGTGACAGGAAGGGGAGAGATAGATAGAAACATCAATGTGAGAGAGACACATTGATTGGTTGCCTCCTTCACATGTCCCAGATTGAGCCTGCCCTAAGGTATGTGCCCAGGACTGGAATTTAATCCAAGACCTTTCGGTCCATGGGCCCATGCTCTAAACACTGATCAAACCAGGGAGGACCACCAATGTAGTTTTTGTTTATTAAGAATTCCTAAAAGTGCAAGCTCTCATTTTCCATATTGAAAGAGGTGTGCTCATTCACTGATAATTGATAGATTTGGTTGTCAGGTACAACTGGTATGATTCAGATCAGGGAAACTATTGACCAGTAAAATTTGAGACACAAATAGATACTGCTTTCTGAATGCTGAGTTACAAACTGGATGCATTTCTTGTTTTATTTTTCCTTTGTCACCATTTACCCCCTCCATACCCTCTTCCCCCTCCCCTCAGTGTCCCCCACATAATCATCACACTGTTGTCCATGTCCATGAGTTTTCTTTTTTTTGCATTTATTTTTTCATGCATTGCTAATAAAGTGTGATTTTAATCCTTTTTTTCATAGTTTCAAGAAAGAAATAGCTTTTCTTTTTTTTCTAGAAATAGCTTTTCTTATTGTTATAGTCTGAATTTATATACTCAAGGGTAGAACTAAAACCTTTTGAGTTTAAAGGAACTAAAACCCTAATTCAAATGGAGATTAAGAAGGAATCAATTCTGTTATTAATATTTGGTGCCCTACATTATATTGTTTCTTATAATCAAAGAACTGAATAGTTATCTTTTAGGATTAACCCTTAGGTTATTGTGAGAATATGAAATTATATTATCTACTTAATTCTGTCCTATAAAATTTTTAAAAAATATATATTTTATTGATTTTTTACAGAGGGGAAGAGAGAGGGATAGAGAGTTAGAAACATCGATGAGAGAGAATCATCAATCAGCTGCCCCTTGCACACCTCTCACTGGGGATGTGCCCGCAACCAAGGCACATGCCCTTGACCGGAATCGAATCTGGGACCTTTCAGTCCGCAGGCCAACACTCTATCCACTGAGCCAAACCGGTTTCGGCTTCCTATAAAATTTTTTATTTTAAATTATAAGGGTTAGGTTATTTGCCAAAGTTTGGGTATGCAAGCAGATTTTAAGTGATATTGAATTAATATTTAAATTTTGATGGTTAGAGCATTTATTTTTATACTTATTAGAAAAGTTAGCATGTATAAAATATTATTTTTAATGAATTTATTGTTTAAGGTATGGTTAAATTTTTAAAAAATCAATTTAAACAAAAATAATGGTGTAAAAGCAGAATTCAAAAGATGATCAAGAGTGAAGCTTGGGAAATATTACATTAGGTAACCTTTTTATATAATTTTTCTTCCTCATTGAATCAGAGATGGAATGATCTTCATTTTATGGAGGAGGAGTGGAGCAATACAAAAGTGACTTACCCAGAACTGCCCAGTTAGTTTTTGGCAGTCATGCCTGGGTTGTGGGCTCCATCCCCAGTGGGGGATGTGCAGGAGGCAGCAAATCAATGATTCTGTTTTATTTTTGATGGTTCTCTCTCTCTCTCCCTCTTTCTTTCTCTCTGAAATAATATATATATTATTAAAAGTAATAAAATTTAAAAAATATAAAAGTTGAATGCTAGCAATTTCTGAGCACATGTACAATTCTATTGGGTCGGCAACTAAGTAATTGCGGATTTTTTAAAAATCAAAGACAATTTTTTCATGGAACTAAATAACTTTATTCTGTAATGTATTGCCCATTTTGATCAATGACCTTTTGCCATCTTTCAGGCAGCATCATAATCCCACGTTCAAAAAACTTCTGGTTTTTATTAGCAAAAAACTGAATCAGGTACGATTTGACATCATCATCATTATTGAAATTTTTACCATTCAAGGAGTTTTGTAAAGATCGAAACAAAAAGTAATCAGATGGTGCAAGGTCAGGACTATATGGTGGATGTGGCAAAACATCCCAACCAAGCTCCATTAATTTTTGCCGAGTGACCAAAGATGTGTGTGGCCTTGCATTGTCATGATGGAATACAACACCTTTTCGATTTGTCAATTCGGGCCGCTTTTCTTCAACTGCATTGTTTAATTTCGTTAGTTGTTCAATGTAGACATCAGAATTGATCGTTCGGTTGGGTGGTAAGAGTTCAAAGTAGACAATTCCTTTGTAATCCCACCAAACTGATAACAAAACCTTCTTTTGATGAATATCAGCTTTTGATGTTGTTTGAGTTGGTTCACCTGGCCTGCTCCACGATCTTTTCCACTTGATATTGTTGTAAACAACCCATTTTTCATCACCAGTTATCAGTCGTTTTAAAAATGGATCGTTTTCATTACGTTTCTTTAGCAAATTGCAGCTGCTAATGCGTTGCGTTAACTGTGATTCTTTCAGTTCGTGAGGAACCCATGTATCGAGTTTTTTAACATAGCTAAGTTGTTTTAAGTGATTTTCAATGCATGTATGTGATACATGAAGCTTCTCTGCAATCTCACGTGTTGTACTGTGACAGTCTGAATTGATTATTGCTTTGATTAGGGCGTCATCAACTTCAACTGGACGACCAGAGCGTTTTTCATCTTTGAGTGAAAAATCACCAGAACGAAATTTGGCAAACCAATTTTGACACTGCCGTTCTTTTAAGGCTTCGTCACCATAAACAGCACATAACTTTTTATGAGCTTGCGATGCGTTTTCCCTTTGCGGAAATAAAAAAGCAAAATATGACGAAAATGTTCCTTTTGATTTTCCATTTTTCAACGAACGCCAAACAAAAACTACAAAACAGATCAAAAAACTTTTTTTACTGATTAACAGCTGAATAGCCAACTATCAAATAACAAAATGTGTTTTACATTTGTACTACGTCTGCAAACTAAAAATTCAACTGAAGCCATATATGTGTGAAACCCGCAATTACTTAGCTGCCGACCCAATAGTTGCTCCTCTAAGATAATAAATTGTATTTCTGTGTTTTGCTGTACAGTTAACTTGGTCCACACAAGTATCTTATGTTTACTCATTAAAAATATTTAATGTGAACTTACTATGTGTGCCTCTTTAATCTTAATAACTATAAGACTTATTTTTTTTTTTTAACATTTAGCATGTAATGTGTACCAGGCCCTCTGCTAAGCCACTTTATATGTCTTATTTGCCACTTTGAAAATAGCCAGTATTATTTGTAGGGAATTTGAAGGGTTTGTATTAATTGTCATAACTGTGTTGGAAAATCAAGAAAGGACCTTAGTAAAGGACCGCTGAGAGTTCTATAATGCAGAGAATAGGTAGGGCCTTAGTGGAAAAAAAGATATTACAATACATTGTTTCTGTTTAAAATGAAGCAAAATATAATTTTAGGGATAAAAATATTTTTATTACCTTGGTCTTTGTAGAAAATTTGGTTCCAATAGGTGCTTGCCAAATTTTTGTTCTATAATACTTACTAGGCACCACTGCCAATATAACAAAAGCTTCCTAAAACTTAACTCTCATTTTCTCACATCCCCTGATGATTCCTCAAAAATCTACAGTGCTCCCCATTGCCGATCAATTGAGACATTACTGTTTATAAAATAAATGTTTACCAATAAAAATAGCTAATATTTGATTATGTTATTTATCAAATATTATTTGGGGGCATTTCATATGTCAGGCACATTCACATACTTAAGCACATCTAAACACTTAATAGAGCCCTAAATAGTTTGGTTTAGTGGATAGAGCATCGGCCTGTTGACTGAAAGGTCCCAGGTTTGATTTTGGTCAAGGGCATGTACCTTGGTTGCAGGCACATCCCCAGTAGGGAGTGTGCAGGAGGCAGCTAAATTGATGTTTCTCATCGATGTTTCTAACTCTCTCCCCCTCTCTTCCTCTCTGTAAAAACAAATAAACAAACAAACAAATAAATACTTAATAGAATCTTTCCTAAGGTAGGGAGAGTACTACTTTTCTTTTTCGAGATTAAAAATTTTTTTTAATTGATTTCAGAGAGGAAGGGAGGAGAGATAGAAACAACAATGATGAGAAAGAATCATTGATTTGTTGTCTCCTGTCTGCTCCCTACTGACACACTCAAGGCACACGTCAGATTGAGCCCACAACCTGACGTGTGCCTTGTCTGGGAATCGAACTGTGATCTCTTGGTTCATAGGTCGACGCTCAACTACTGAGCCACACCAACTGGGCAGTTCTATTGTATTTTACATCTGAGGAAACTGAAGCTTAGGGAAGTTAAGTAACTTTGAAATGTCTGTAATTCGTGATGGAACTGGATTTCCAGCCTGGGTCTGCAGGAGCTCCAAGACATGCTGTTATCGGCTCTGAAATTTGTAGAATGTTAGTACATTTTAAAAGGATTTGATTTCCCCCCTATATTCTTATCTCTTGATGCTGTAAACTCTGATACTTTACTAGCTGCTTTTTAAAAATCCCTTCCTGAGGGGGTAGATCAGTGACCTTGGAGCCAGTAAGCACAGGTCACAGCTACTGTACTCACCCCTCAAGCAGGTTTCTTTTGGTGCTGAAATCACTTCACCTGGGATTGGCCTTGGCAGTCATCTAAAGTCTCCTTTTTATATTTTGTGTATATCCACACTTACTTACATAAACCATGTGACACTTCACGCTGGGTAACATCACCTACTTTAAGAGTAAGTAATGCTCTGGTTACCAAGTTGGTGGTTCTTCTACATTTACTCAACTAAAAGTACAAATATATATGTATTTATTGAGTCGGTAGTTTGAATTTGATATCTACTGAAAGCATGCTGATTGAGTACATTTGGCTGAATTTCAATCAACAGAAATATTTATCTTTCCTCATAATTGTACATGGGGAGAAAATATCTGTGCCTGAGGCACAGATGAATAATATGGTTCAGAATAAAGTGCTTCTTAGATGAAGGTTTAAATAGTGTAACATGGGATTATTTGCCCAGAGAGTACACTCACTTGGCAAGCATTTGGAAGCACTTTTCCGCAGCTAGAGTATCATAAAGAGTGACATAACTCCTAGACCAGATGATAAGCCTGTTTAATCCTTAATGAACTGGAAGTATAGTGTTCTTGCAAGTAAAATTTACTCTGTCATTAGCACCTTCTTTATGTTTCTGTGAAAAAGAATGCATTTCATTTCCAAGGTAATTCACTGATTGGGTGAACAAGGAAAGCTGCTCTTTAGGTTCATCTCTTTTTTAAAAATGTTTTAATTGATTTTGGAGAGAGGAAGGGAGAGGGAGAAAGAGGTAGAAACATTGATGAGACAAACATCAACATCGATTGGCTGCCTCCTGCATGCCCCATACTGGGGACTGAGCCCTCAACCTGAGCATGTGCCCTCACTGGGAATCAACTGGTGATCTGTTGGTGCATGGGTCAATGCTCACCACTAGGCAACACTAGCTAGGGTCACAACAATTTTTCTAGTCAAAGGATTTAGGGAAAGACATGACAATAGAATTTTGTCACTTTAGTTGTCTACTCTTCCCATGCCTTCATATCCTCACTCTTTGCTCTTTGCAGTTTTGAATACCAAGATTCTATCATCTCTCAGGATACAGAGTTGATATACATTGGAGATCATGTCCATGTGCTCTGAGTGCTATTTTCCTATCGGGCCAATTTTAATATGAAGTAATATTCCAGGGCTGGGACTGTGTAGGAATCAACAAGAAAATGGCATTCGAGGAGATTGACAGGTTTAAAATAGATCCAAATAGCAGAGATGATGGTTGTGGAAAGCCAGTTTCCTATCCCTCCTCCCCTTTTATTTTAATCCTCATGGGAGGAGTGAGGATATCTTTTCCATTGATTTTTAGGGAGAGTGGCAGGGAGATGGGAGAGAGAAACATTGACCTAAGAAAGATACATGGATTGGTTGCTTCCTGCTCAGACTGCTTGAACAGGTCCGGGATTTGAACCTACTACCCTTCTTCCCTTTTGTCTTAGCTGTGACCCCTGCTGGTTGATAAGGTGAGATAAGATTACTTTATATGGTTGATAAGGTAGGTCTATAGGTCTGCTGCCTTGCTGCCTGCTGGGATCCTTCATAACTAAGGTCCATATATCCTGGTTCACTTGAGACCATCCCAATTGTCCCACTACAATTAGAATATTTTTCATTCTTAAAAGAGAAATAATTTCTTTAGAAAAGGTACTAGTTTGGATCATAAGGTGGTTTTTGTTTTGTTTTGATATTTCAGAAAGAGGAAGGGAGGGAGACAGAGAAACATTGTTTTGTTAATTATTCTATGAGCCCTGATCAGGGATGGAACCCTCATCCTTGGTATGAAATGATGCTCTCTACTCAACTAGGCCACCTGGCCAGGGCTGGATGATAAGTTATATGGCCACTTACTCATAATATCCCAGCTGTCTGGTACTCTGGTAAGACCAAAGCCCTAGTCTTAACTTTTCCCATTCACCATTGAATGCCTCTGGTGGGAAAGCCTCCAAGCCTCCACTCTCCCTATATTGCTGCCACTTTTAAGGTACTGGATTGAACCTGAGAGGCATAAGGTTGGTTATTTGTCCTCATCTTATTAGGAAGTGAATAAGACTATTAAGAAAACGTTAAGTCCAGGCACACTCTCCCTCTAGAGAGCATGCTGAGCCTTTCCCTTCCCCTTCTTGTCCCCCAAGGCCCAGTTCCTTTGCCTTTCTCTCTCCTACACTCCATGGCCTTTATTTTGTTTTGTAACTTGTTTCCTAAGCCTATGAAGCCCAGCTGGCTAACTTCTACTACCTCTGTAACTTTCTAAATAAACTTTCTCTTAGAATTTGAAAAGAAAAGGAAATGTTAACTCCAAAGAGTTAAGTTACCACATTTTTCCTATGTACCTCCTCTTACCGTTCTGTTCACTGTACATTCTTTTTTTTTTTTTTTTTTTTTGTCTTCCTGTGATTGGCTGTTTTTCAAAGAGTTGACTTTGATGAAAGGTGTTTTGAGGATTGATTCTCCACTGAGAGGAATTTCTTTTCTGAGGTGCTTTTAACTGGATATGCTATTGATATTAAAACCAAGGTATAGTTTTGTAGATTATCTATCCAGCACGTTTGGACTATGGATTGGTCCTGAGAAGGGTTTTCAGGAATTGTAGTTTTTCTGATGGATGGCAAGTTGGCTCTGGAATGTCTTTCATGTATGTCAGCAATAAAGAAATTACAGAAATTGCCGGGACCGGTTTGGCTCAATGGATAGAGCGTCGGCTTGGGGACTGAAGGGCCCCGGGTTCAATTCTGGTCAAGGGCATGTACCTTGGTTGCGGGCATATCCCCAGTGGGGGGTGTGCAAGAGGCAGCTGATCAATGACTCTCTCTCATTGATGTTTCTAACTCTCTATCTCTCTCCCTTCCTCTCTGTACAAAAATCAATAAAATATATTACAAAAAAAAAAAAAAAAAAAAAAAAGAAAAGAAAAGAAATTACAGAAATCCTGGGCTAGAGTCCTGATTTCCCCATTCTCACTTGTGATCTTAAGCTACTGATCTTCTGTCTCTGTAGAATCAGAATTTTATTACTGGAACAGACTAATGATGAAACCTTTAATTTTACAAAAAAAGGACACAAAGGAGCAAAGGGGTAAAATGATTTTTCCAGCATCTCACTACTAGTTAAGTAGTACAATCAGTATTAAAATGTGTGTCTTCTGACCTGGTCCCTCAGTAGGGAAAGTTATGAGGTCTAGTAAAGTGTGGCTTACTCTGCCAGTACATTTGATATGAGGTTTCATTGTCCCTGAACATGGTTGCTCTGATTAAGTTGGTGGTGTTTCATTGTTTTACAGATGAGTAAGTAGAGATTTTCCAGGGTGGAGGCAGACTGTCACTCTGGCTGGGTCTCCAGTTTTAATTCTCAGCCTGTCTGTACTTCCTTACTTTGGAAAGTCTGTTTCCTTCTAAGAACATTACTCAGGAGGAGGGATTTTTTGCAAATCCAGATGCCTGTCAGGATCTTGTTACATAACTTCCCTCATTCTGAATTTCCATTCAAATCTTGTATTTAAACTCCAGTTGAATCTTTTGTGTTACTTAAGGCCAAGTGACTAATTGGAGCCTTTGAGATTGTAATGTTTTTTGTTTTGTTTTGTTTTTATTTTACAGATGCTGTAACAATGTTTGATGGCCTAGTGCAGATATCTTAATCACTTTCTTCCATAGATGTCTGATGCATGTGTTTTGCCTTAGACATACTAGCAAGAAACAACCAAAATTTGCATGTTTGGGAACCTACTTCAAGTAGCCTTGATTCAGTTTCAGAGTTGACATCTCTGTTTATACCTTCCTAGAAGGACCAAGAAAGCATTGGAACCTGCATTGGTTTAATCTTTTTAGAATTGCCCAAGAAGAGAAAAGAAAGCTAATTATATTGTTAATGTTGTTTTTGTTTTGATTTGAGAGAGAGAGAAATACCAATTTGTTGTTCCATTTATTTATGCACTCATTGGTTGCTTCTTATGAGTCCTGGAGATCAAACCTGCAACCTTGGGTATTTGAACAATGCTTTAACCAACAGAGCTCCCTGGCCAGGGCTTGTTAATATTTTTATTTATTTATTTATTTATTTATTTATTTATTTATTTATTTATTTATTTAAAAGTATGTTTTAATTGATTTGGGAGAAAGAAATATTGATGTGAGGAAAGAAACATTGATTGATTGGCTGCTTCCTGCTGGGGATCAAGCTCACAGCCAGGGCATGTGCCCTGTCTGGGAATCACAGTGATACATGGGATATCACTTTTGGTACATACATGTATCACTTTTGGGACATGGGATATCACTCATCCAACTGAGCTACATCAGCCAGGGCATTGTTAATGTTCTTTGTGGAAGGAATTTTGCAAAAGTCAGACGAGTAGTGTTCTTACTGAAAAAAACCTGAAAAACCAGAACTTGCTTAGAATGAATGAAGAGCATATGTGATATAATTAGGGGGAGCATATTGTCCAAGTTAGTTTTCTGTCAAAAGAAGAGGGACTGGACATATAGACAATCTATGGTCTGGAGTACCTTTCTTTCTTTCTTTCTTTCTTTCTTTCTTTTTTGAATACCTTTCAATGCATCATTCACTACCTTAATAACCTCTTTGCAAATCCTTACTGTTGTTGAGGCCTGAGCATCTGTTTGTTGCTGTTGTGCATGTGTGTGGTCTTCTAGCACTATTTGAGGAGCTTTTGTTTCTGGACATTTCACTAATTCCATACTTTACTATTAAGAATTTCCTATTGAATCATAAACTAATTAGAATATGGCACTTATAAGACAGGCTTCCCTCTTATAAGTTCTAAAAACATCATATATTAATTATCATGTTAATTAATTTGGAAAATAAAGGTTTTTAAATAAAATAAAAAGTGTTCCACCTACCCAGGATGACCATTTTTAACACATGAGAAATATTTTAGCCTTTTTATATGCATATGTACATATTTT
Organism: Pipistrellus hanaki; assembly: GCF_964339955.1. NCBI lineage: Eukaryota > Metazoa > Chordata > Mammalia > Chiroptera > Vespertilionidae > Pipistrellus > Pipistrellus hanaki. The sequence continues at coordinate 25,454,908 of NC_140503.1, forward strand.
AAAAATAAAACTGGAATTAGGCCATCTCTGCTGTTTTGTAACCTTTCTCTTACATAATATTAACATTTTTTATAGGTCATTGAATATTCTTGAAAAGCAGAGTTTCTCAACCTCAACAGTGGTTACATTTTGGGCTGGATAATTCTTTGTCATGAGGGCTGTGCTGTGCATTGTAGGATGTTTAGCAGCATCCCTGGCCTTTAATCAGAAGATACCAAGTAGCAACTCCCTAGTTGTGACAACCAGAAATTTCTTGGGACATTGCCAGATGCTCCCTTGTTAGCAAAATCACTTTGGTTGAGAACTGTTGTTCTAAGCAAAACTTCTTCTTTTTTTTTTTTTTCTTTTTTTAATATTTTATAGATATTTCACTGAGAGGAGGAAGGGAGAGAGAAAGAGAGAGCTAGAAAAGTCGATGAGAGAGAAACACCGACCAGCTGCCTCCTGCACACCCCCTACCGGGGATGTGCCTGCAACCAATGTACATGCCCCCGACCGGAATCGAACCTGGGACCTTTCAGTCCGCAGGCCGACGCTCTATCCACTGAGCCAAACCGGCTTCGGCTAAAGCAAAACTTCTTAAACTCTCTGGTCTCAGGAACTGTTCACATTCTTTTTTTTTTTTTTTTTTAATATATTTTATTGATTTTGTACAGAGAGGAAGGGAGAGAGATAGTTTGAAACATCGATGAGAGAGAGTCATCGATCAGCTGCCTCTTGCACACCCCCTACTGGGGATATGCCCGCAACCAAGGCACATGCCCTTGACCGGAATCGAACCCGGGACCCTTCAATCCCCAAGCCGACGCTCTATCCATTGAGCCAAACCGGTCTCGGCCTGTTCACATTCTTAAAAATCATCGAAGACCTCAAGGAATTTCTTTTTATGTGGGTCATATTTATTGATTTTTATTGTATTAAAATTTAAAGCTGAGAAAGTTTAAAAGTTTATTTAAAAAGTGTAGCAATAGTTCTGGCCAGTGTGGCTCAGTTGGTTGAATGTCCCCACATGCACCAAGAGGTCACTGGTTGGATTTCTAGTCAGGCCATGTGCCTGGGTTGTTGGCTTGATCCCCAGGGGGACATACAGGAGGCGGCCAATCAATGAATTTCTCTCATCATTGATGTTTCTAGCCCTCTCTCCCTCTCTTTGAAATAAAACCTTTTTTCAAAGAGATCTAATTTTTTTAAAGGTGACTTTTACTAAAAGAATAGCAATAATAAATTTTAGCCAAAACCGGTTTGGCTCGGTGGATAGAATGTCGGCTGGGGACTGAGGGGTCCCAGGTTCGATTCCGGTCAAGGGCATGTACATTGGTTGTGGGCACATCCCCGATGGAGTGGGGAGAGTATAGGAGGCAGCTGGTCAGTGTTTCTCTCTCATCGATGTTTCTAGCTCTCTCCCTCTCCCTCTCTGTAAAAAATCAATAAAATATATTTAAAAAATTTTTTACATTAACAATAACATTTTAATTAAATAACTTCTAAAATAAAAATATAGTGACAAGAGTAGCATTGCTACACTTTTCCAAATCTCTTTAATGTCATAATAAATATTATGAAGACATTTATGTTTATTTTGTTGTGAAATATTGGTTTAGCTGATGGATGTGAAGAAAATTTAGCCTTAAACAGATATGTAATTAGAAAAGGGGAAGAGTATTTAAATGCCTTATCAAATAATTGTTTATGTTCTTCTTTGGTACTCTATCAGAACTCAATAAGTGGAAGTTTCTTAAAGGTTAGTTACAATGTATAATCTAAAGCGATAGTGGAGAACTTTTCATAGTCTGTGACATTAAAAATTATTAGTCTGTCTTTAAATCCTTCCCCTCAGGTTGCTGGTTTCTTTTGAAAAATTGGAACATCGGGCACCTTGGCGCCTCCATTTCTCTGTGGCAGGGGTGAGGAACCATTGGCCTGTGGGCCATATAAGGCCCCCCAAAATCATATGGCCAAGGCATTAAGGGTGAGTTAATTAAGTGTTTGATCGAATACAGCAGGCTAACTTTTTTTTTAGTATATTTTTATTGATTTCAGAGAGGAAGGGAGAAGGAGAGAGAGATAGAAACATCAATGATGAGAGAGAATTATTCATTGGCTGCCTCCTAGCAGGCTAATTTTTAAGTTGATAATTTTGTATGGTCTGCAAGTCTGTACTAATAAAAGGGTAACATGCTAATCAGAGCAGACATCTTCCAGATGACCTTCCGGACGTCCTTCTGGACAAAGCCGCAGCGGCTGTGAAGGGCCCAGGCTCAGGCCGGCAGTGGCAGCAGCAGTGGGGTAATGGGGGCGGTGCCTTCCCCTCCTCATCTGCTAGGTTGTCTCCCGCAGAGAGAGGCCAGACTGTGGCTTAGGTCAGGGCTGAGGCAGAAGCAGTTAGGGTTGATCAGGCCAGCAGGGGGGCAAATTAGGGGCTATTAAGCTGGCAGGGAGGCAAAGTAGGGGGGATCAGGCCAGCAGACAGAGGCAGTTAGCCTAAACTGGCAGTTGGAAATCCCCCGAGGGGTCCCAGATTGAAGAGGGTGCAGGCCACGCTGAGGGACCTCCCCACCATCCCCATACATGAATTTCATGCACCAGGCCTCTAGTGATGTTATAAATATCCAAATGGCCCTTGGCAGAAAAATGGTTCCCCACCCCTGCTCTATGGCAATACCTGGCTGGAGTTGAATAATGGCTTGTCCTTTAAAAAGGGTTGTGTAGCCCTGGCAAGCCTTGCTCAGTGGTTAGCTGGGGGCATGTGTGGCAACCAATTGATTTGTCTCTCTCACATCAATGTTTCTCTCCTGTGTCTCTCTCCCACTTCCTCCCTCCTTTCCACTCTCTCTGAAAAGCAATGGGAAAAATACCCTCAGATAAGGATTAACATAAATAAAAAAATAAAATAAATAAAAAGGGTTGTGTATTCTCCAGTAGGCCATTTTATCTGATAGCTTTGCTGTCTAGCCCCCACTGTATTTGAAAGGCTGAGTAGTGTATTGGTAAAGACCAATCTCTGGAGCCAGACGACCTAGTTCAGATCCCAGCTCCCACTCTTGTTGTGGTTTCACCTGGATAAAAAGGGTAACAATACCTGCTTAATAGGGTTGGTAAAGGATTAGAGGAGTTCTTTGTATTGTTTTATAACCTCATGCATTGGTCATTTAGAAGATAGTGGTTTGCTGAGTAATGTTGATTTTCCAAATCTTGACACATTTCACTATACTAATATATTTTAAGATATCAGCCCTATAAGTGTGGCTCAGTGGTTGAGTGTCAACCCATGAACCAAGAGGTCATGGTTTCATTCCAGGTCAGGGAACATGCCTGAGTTTGGGTTAGATCTCCAATAGGGGGTGTGTAGGAGGCAGCCAATGGATGTTTCATCATTGATATTTCTATCTCTCTTTGTCAACTGCTTCCTCTCTCTGAAATCAATAAAAACATTTCTTTCTTACTTTTTTAAAGAAAAGAAACTTTATTTGTTCCTATCACCACCAAGAGATAGAAACACCCTATCTAATAATCTAATAAAAGAGTAATATGCAAATGACCATACCTCTGCTACACCCACAAGCCATGCTCACAAGCCACGCCCACAAGCCAATCAGGAGTGAATATGCAAATCCAACCAAGATGGCTGAGGGAGCAGAGGGAGGCTTGGGAGGCAATGGAAGAAACCAAGCTTTCCGCCTGTCCTTGCTGGCCCAAGCCTCCGCCTAAGGCTATAAAGTTTCAATTATAGGAGATACAGAAATCCCAACGGAAATGGTTGCTACCACAGAGCCTTGGCTCTGCTCCAGGCTACAAAGTTTCAATTGTAGAAGATAAATAAATCCCAAATACCAGGGCTTTCGCTTGGGTCGCTGGGGGGTGTGGCCAGCCTGTAAACCACCAGAGGCCCTTCATGCAGGCTGCCCCATACCCCAAGGGAACCCCCACCCTGATCCGGGACACCCTTCAGGGCAAATCAGCTGGCCCCTACCCATGTACCAGGCCTCTATCCTATCTAATAAAAGTAATATGCAGATTGACCATCACTCCAACACACAAGATGGCTGCCCTCATGTGGTCAAAGATCCTGCCCCCATGTGGGCACAAGATGGCCACCATAAGATGGCCAGCAGGGGAGGGGAGTTGGGAGGGACCAGGTCTGTAAGGGAGGGCAGTTGTGGATAATCACAATAGCAGGGAAGGGCAGTTGGGAGGGACCAGGCCTGCAGGGAAGGGCAGTTAGGGGGGTACCCAGGCCTGCCGGGGAGGGCAGTTGGGGGGGGGGCAGGCCTGCAGGGGAGAGCAGTTGGGGATGATCAGCCCTGCAGAGAAGGGCGGTTAGGGGTGACCAGGCCTGCAGGGGAGGGCAGTTAGGGGCAAATAGGCTGGCATGGGGGTGGTTAGGGGGTGATCAGGCTGGCAGGCAGAAGTGGTTAGGGACAACCAGGAAGGCGGGCAGGTGAGCAATTGGGAGCCAGCAGTCGTGAGAGGGATGTCCGACTGCCAGTTTAGGCCTGATCCCACCAGGCAGTCGGACAGCCATAGAGAGGTCCCAGAATGGAGAGAGTAGAGGCTGGGCTAAGGGACACTACCGCCTACCCCCCAACCCCCATGCATGAATTTCATGCACCGGGCCTCTAGTCAATGATGAGAGAGAATCATTGATTGGCTGCCTCTCTCACATGCCCCCCACTGGGGATTGAGGAGACAAACCGGGTATGTGACCTGACTGGGAGGGAATTGAACCATGACCTCCTGCTTCATAGGTTGATGTTCAACCAACTGAGCCACACCAGCTGGGCCACCATTCTACTATGAATGGTCACTATGAATTTGACTCCTCTGGTACCCCATATAAATGGAATTACACAGTGCTTGTCCTTTTGTGATTGGCTTATTTCACTGAACAATCATTGTAACTAGGTTTCTGTTGATAGACATTTAAATGTTTTGGGTTTGTTGCTCTTCAAATGGTGTTTTGCTGCTGGAGCATGTGATTCAGATTGCTTTCTCAGTTCTGTCTTGTGCGTGGCTGACTCTGAGGAGGAAACCCGAAGCAAATTCTTTCCTTCTGTTCCTCAGCTTTTCTGGGCTGTAAAATAAGAATGTTAAATAATTTCTTTTGTTACAGTATGTGTGAGGGCATGCATAGTTTCTGCTTATAGCTCATAAATTCTTTGGAAACAAGTACTCTTTAAATATAAATGTTACTTACCCCCTGCCCCTCTGATTATTCCAGTTAAATTGGCTTCTGTTTCTATTGTGTGGTCCCTGTGTTATTCTCACCTACACATTTTTGAGTTTGCTACCAAGGCAGTTGTCTGTCAGATGAATATGCCTTGTCAGTTATGGTGTGTTTTGTTGTTATTATGGAGTGTTTTGTTGTTGTTGTTGTTGTTCTATAAGGCAGACAATCCAGAGTACTGGTTAAGAGGGAGAACTATGGAGTCTTAACTGCTTGCTTTTAAATCTTAACTTAAGGACTTTACTTACTGTGTGACGTTGGCAACTTAACTCTCTGGTTCTGGCTTGATAATCTAAAAAACTGTGAGGGTAGAGCTATTATGATCCTCATTTTATATTTGGTGAAACTTGGGCTTGGGGAGATTAGGTTTAGAAGCATGAGTAAATAAAAGAAATACACGAGCCTCTATCTGTTAATTTTATACTTTTGACAGAGACTTGGGCACAAAGAAATAGTTCTCTAATTAGTATAAGATACATTAGAGGCCAGGTGCACGAAATTTGTGCACTGTTGGGGGAGTATCTCTCAGTACAGCCTGCACCCTTTCCAATCTGGGACCCCTCAGGGGATGTCTGACTGCCAGTCTGGTCACCCCCAACTGCCCTCCCCTGCCAGCCTGATTTCGTCCCCCCACTACCCTCCCCTGCAGGCCTGGTCCCCCCCAACTGCCCTCCCCTGCTGGCCTGGTTGCCCGCAACTCCCCTCCCCTGCTTCCCTGATCTCACCCCCAACGGCCCTCCCTTGTAGGCCCGATCTCATCCACAACTGCTCTCCACTGCCAGCCAATTTGGTTCTGATTGGTCAGTTTCTATGCCAGTCAGTGTCAAAAGCTTTACCTTCTAAGCCGCCATTGGCTCCTCACAGTTGACCCAGATTTGGTTCTGATTGGTCAGTTTCTATGCCAGTCATTGTCTCTGGGCCTATCAACGGGGCCTGATCAGAAAGGCAGGGCTTGCCGAGACCGGTTTGGCTCAATGGATAGAGCGTCGGCTTGGAAACTGAAAGGTCACGGGTTCGATTCCGGTCAAGGGCATGTACCTTGGTTGCGGGCATATCCCCAGTGGTGGGTGTGCAAGAGGCAGCTGATCGATGACTCTTTCTCATTGATGTTTCTAACTCTCTATCTCTCTCCCTTCCTCTCTGTACAAAATCAATAAAATATATTTAAGAGAGAGAGAGAGAGAGAGAGAGAGAGAGAGAGAGAGAGAGAGAGAGAGAGAGATACAGAATTTAGATAACCTTACCCCAGGCCAGAAAACTCAGACTTGAAATAGGTAAATTATAAACACAGAACACTGTGGACTATACTTAGGGAGCATCTAATAGACAATGTAATACTTTCAAGGAGGAGACAGAACTTGATTTTGATCAACAATGGAAGGAAGAAGGAACTCAAGAAACAAAGGAACTTTTTTTTTTTTTTTTTTTAAGGTGAGGAAGAATAAGCATGATTTGACCAATGCATCTTCTAGTATGTTTTTTAATTAGTATTAGAGAAAATACGTTTATGGCAAAAAGTTTACGGCAAAAAACATTTCCTCAGATGAGGATTAAAACAAAAAAACAAAAAAAAAAAACACCGTAGAAAAGAAAAAGATCTAGTGATTTAATGGCTGTGTGGAGTGGTATTGAATGGAGGAGGGGACGCAGAGGTATAGAGCTTCCTATGGTTTGCTGTCTGTGTTAGCTCCTATTTGTAACCTAAAATTTTATTAGGAATATAATATAGGCTTGTAATAAAAAGTCAAGTATAGGAAGTATAAAGTATAAAAAGTCAAGTATAAAAAGTAGCATAGGAAGGTATAAATTAAAACATAAAAATTTCTCAACATTATATACCCAAAAGAATCGAAAGTAGGGAGTTAAACAGATACTTGTCTTAGCAAAGTCACTTTATCCTCTGTAGGTTTCTGTTTTTGGTCAAAATGGTTTTTGAAAAAAGATTTGACCAACTTCTCAATTCACTAACAAAATTGTTCAGGAAATTAAAATAGTAAATGGGAAGGCGCTGCACATTATTTTATTTTATAAAATATACTTTATTTATTTTTTTACAAAGAGGAAGGGAGAGAGATAAAGAGTTAGAAACATCGATGAGAAAGAAATATTGATCAGCTGCCTTCTCTCCTGCACACCTCCTACTGGGGATGTGCCTACAACCAAGGTACATGCCCTTGACCGGAATCAAACCTGGGACCTTTCAGTCTGCAGGTTGACGCTCTATCCACTGAGCCAAACCGTGCTGCTAGTTATTTTAAAATGCAGTAGAATAGAACAAAAGAAAGAGAATTAGGAAGGAATTTTCATCTGGAATGAATTCCCACATCTTAACCAAGGTCAGAGGCTTCTCAATGCAGCCTTCGGGACTCTTACATTCACCCTGATCTCTCTGTTCTCTGAAGTAAAAAATAAATTTTTAAAAAATCAAGAGGTTGTGGGTTCGAACTCCTGTCAGGGCATATGCCTGGGTTGCAGCTCGATCCCCAATATGAGAGCATAGGGTGAGCTCCTTGCATGGGAGGCAACTAGCCAGTGTTTCTTTTTCTCTCTCTCCCTCATCTTCTCCCATTCCCTCGCTCCCTCTTCTTCCATTTCTCCCTCGGTTCCTCTCTAAAATCAATGAAAACATTTCCTCAGATGAGGATTAAAAAAAAAAAAACAAAAAAAAAAAAACACGGTAGAAAAGAAAAAGATCTAGTGATTTAATGGCTGTGTGGAGTGGTATTGAATGGAAGCTGGGAGGCAGAGGTATAGAGCTTCCTATGGTTTGCTGTCTGTGTTAGCTCCTATTTGTAACCTAAAATTTTATTAGGAATATAATATAGGCTTGTAATAAAAAGTCAAACAGTCAGTGCCAAATATAAAAAGTAAAAGTAAAACCCTCTAATCTGTCCTCTACCTCTTTTTTTAAATCTTATTTCCTGAAGTAGTAGCCACTATTAACACCACTGTTGACAGTCTGTAGTTTATCTTCTAGACATTTTTAATGTGTCTGCAAATATAAAGAATATATAGAACATATATATTCTTATTCTCTAGAAGCTGGTTCACATAGTGTAATATTGCTCATCTAATTCAGACTATTGAGAGCTAGTTATGTAGAGGAAAGAGCTGGACTGAGCTTCATGAGATCTGGGTTCTGTCTAGGTTCTGCTCCTGTGACATGCAGTTCCTTAGTTGTCATTTGTATGGTGTCCACAGTCAATGAGATCACATCAAGGCGAGTGCTTTGAAAACTAGGATGCTACAAATATTTAATGTCTTTTGTAACAAGCACTAGAAACCAAACTAAGGTTGTGTTAGACTCCCTCCACCTCTCCCAAAAAAGATATTAGTGAAGGATTTTAGGTAGTAAATGAAGAAATATTTATGTTCTCTGGAAAGTCAGGAATGGGATGAATTTCAGGTTTTCAGTATCTGTACTTATATCTTTCCATTTCTGTATGTCCAAGATTTAATTCCTGGGGAAACATGAGTGGCTTAGGGGTGACGTCTATTGATGGTTAAGGGGATCGAGTCTTGGGTTTATGTTGCCCCGTCAGAATTTCTCGGGGTTAAGGAGATGCAGTTTTGGAAAGAATGGGATTCAAGGCTGGCAAAACTTAAGTGTCAGCCTTGAAATATCAGCTATTTTAACCCTGAATTCTTACTCCCCGTTTAAGGAGGAGATGATCGCCGGGTTCTGCTATGGCACATGGAACAAGCTATCCACTCCAGAGTCAAGCCCATACAGCTTAAAGGAGAGCATCATTCTAACATTTTCTGCCTGGCTTTCAACAGTGGGAACACCAAAGTATTCTCTGGAGGTGAGAAGAAGGGAAATTTCCACATTGGGAAGTTTCATTGGGGTCGATACTTTACATAAAGAAATGCTAAAATTACTCCTTATTTTCCTTTGTTGTTCTGTGCAATTCCTAGTTTTCCATAGCATGTCTTCTCTGCATTACAGTAATTTAGACATGTGTATTAGAGTAATCCCTCCCTCCCTGCCTGCATCCCTTCTTTCCTTCCTTTCTTCCTCCCTCCCTTCTGCCTTCTCTCCTTTCCTTCTGTTCTTTTTGCTCTCATTATTTCTCTCCTTTTTGGTAGAAAACTCTTTACATTGCAATCTGTTACATAGAAACACACACACACACGTATTTAAAATAGTACTTAACCTTACTATGTGTGGTGCATTCTATTTTTTTTTTTAAATTATTATTATGTTCTATTTCACTTTTAAAGATTTTATAGTTTGTGACTCAAGTCAGTCTTCTGACCCATGAATGGCTCCCATTTGAAAAACATTGTGCTAGGGTATAATTGGAGCACAAGCCAGCCTCTGGGTGAAGGTTTCCATCAACCATACATACTCCTTTCTGACCAGCACACTTCTAGCCCTGACCTCTCTCTGCACTGCAGATTTCCCTATGTGTTCCAGAAGCAATTTAAATGCAATAGATCTAAAACCAAGATTATTATTGTAGTTATCCTCTCCTGCACAAGTATTCCTCTTATTCCCTGGACTTCCTTTCTCAGTTATTATCCCCATTTACCTACTTATTTATGCTGCTTGTTTTCACTTTAAGCAACTGCTACCCGGCCTGTTTGGCTCAGTGGTTGAGCGTTGACCTATGAACCCCAGGTCAGGGCACTTGCCCAGATTGCCCGGGCTGTGGACTCAATACCCAATGAGGGTATCCAGGAGGCAGCCAATTGATAATTCTCTCTCATAATTGATCTTTCTCTTTCTCTTTCTCCCTCTTCCTTCCTCTCTGAAATCAATAAAAATATATTTTTTAAAGGAAAAAAAAAGACACTATTGACATTGAAGCTTTTTTAACTTACAGAAATGACAATTTCACATAGTTCAGCTTAATAGAAACCTTGAAGTCATTCTTAAACATGCCTTTCATTTACACATTCAGTTAGTCAATGGCTAGACTTGAAAGCCTCTCATTCATTCTTTAGTTTCTGTTCTCTTCCTATACCCACTGCTCTGATTCAGGTCCTCATCTTTGGCCTGGATGATTGTAATGTCCTCCTGTCATTTCTCTTCCCTTCTTTAACCCTTCTAATTCTTTGCTTATACAAATTTTCTTTCAAAAATAAAGGTTTTTTTCTTTTCTTTTATTGAATTTATTGGGGTGACATTGGTTAATAAATTTATGTGGGTTTCAGGTGTACAATAGACATCATCTGTATGTTGTATTGTGTGTTCACTACCTCAAGTCGAGTCGTCTTCATCACCATTTATCCCTTCCTATACCTTCTAGCTCCCCACCCTCCTTTCCCTTAGATAATCACTTTACTGCTACCTTTGTTTATGAGCTTAACAATAAAGGTATAATCATGTGAATTTTTGACTATAGTGTCCATAGGAAAATGTCTAAACCCTAGTTTTCCTCTGGCCTCATCTCCTTGCCCTTGTGCCTTGTACTCTAGCCCACTAAACCACTTACCATTTTAGATGCCCTTGTGCCTTTTGCTCATGCTCTTCCTCCATGGGTTATGATTATTTGTCCAGTTCCCACCAGTTTCCCTAAGTCTACCATTAGTAAGAGGTTGTTTTTTTTGTTTGTTTGTTTTTAAAATATATATTTTATTGATTTTTTACAGAGAGGAAGGGAGAAGGGTAGAGAGTTAGAAACATCGATGGGAGAGAAACATCGATCAGCTGCCTCCTGCACACCCCCCACTGGGGGTGTGTCCACAACCAAGGTACATGCCCTTGACCGGAATCGACCCTGGGACCCTTGACTCCGCAGGCTGATGCTCTGTCCACTGAGCCAAACCGGTCAGGGCCATTAGTAAGAGTTTTGAATAATTTGAAATTGTCTCCTTCCCCATAAAAACATTTTTCCCTTCTGCCATAACTTTCACCCTGCTCATGAGGGAAATAATTGTTGCTTTATCTGTGTCCCCATTTGAAGCATATTGATACAAGATATCCTATCTTGTACACTGTTAATTATTTGTGCAGTTGGACTGTGAATTCCTCAAGGCTGAGCAGAATCTTATTCTTCTCATATCCCCAGCACCTTGGCAGTGCCTGTTGCCTGAAAGGCATTAATTAGTATGGGTTTGATTCACTTGATATGCACCCACAAGAGAGTTTATAGCCAGAGATTTAAGATGGTCAAGGCCATTGCTAACTTTACTTTTGATTGTGCTTTCAGCACAAAATGGGAAGTTTTTTACTTTCTGTCTTTTCATATTTAGGTTATTATTATTTTTTTTGCTATGTAATCTAATTGAAGGTAGCACTACACATAATCATGAATGTAGTGTTTTTAGATTTCTTGATGGTATAAAAAAATGCAAGAGACAAAAGTTGTGGATAAAAACTTTCCCATTATTTAGAATCATATAGTCATCAAATTTTAATGCTATAGGTGAGGATGTGAATAGTTGCAAACATCTGTTGGGGACTTATTAAGTGCTCAGCCCTATTCTGAATGCTTTTACAAATGTGCTCTTATCCTCACAATAAACCTATGAAGTAGGTACAATTGTAGGTATTTTGCAGATAAAAAACTGAGGCATCAAAAAATCACATACTGTTTAGGATCTCACAGTTAATGAGTGTTTGCTTAAAAAAAAAAAAAAGAAATAAAAAAAGCTAGTTTGAATTGATTTGCTCGTGATCATTTATTTTTTTTCTTAATGGCCATAGATTTAAAAAAAAATTTTTTTTTTTTACATTGTCCACTGGATAATACATTTTGGAAACTGTTATAATTAGTTGCTATTATGCTTTTTAAAAGAATGCCTTATTCTTAAATTATTTTTATAAATATTTTTGTAATTAACACTTCTAATTTGTACTAACATTTACTTTGTTTACATTTAATTTTCACTGAAAATCTTAAAATACTAAATTATAATATGGACATGGATCACTTTGTAGGAATGATCAATTATCTGGTTTTTTTTTCCTTACAGGAAATGATGAGCAAGTTATCCTCCATGATGTTGAAAGGTAAATAAATTGTTGCTATGAGAAGGTGATTGATTCTGTTTTTCATATGAAGAGAGGCAAATATTTCTTTAGATGACAGTAGTTTTAGTTTTCTGAGAAAAAAACTAACAAACCATGAAATCAGCTTTCCTTCTTTTGAAGAAGATTCCTGTAATAGTTTTGAAATAAATTATTGATTAAAAAGAGAAGAAAATTTGCAAAGTTGGTATGAAATACAGCTTTTAGGAGAAAATCTAAAAGGGTAGTTGGAAGGGAAGGAAATATAATAATAATTTATAATAATAATAATGGCTAATATTTATAAGTATGTATTAATAAATTTAATCCTGCCCTAGCTAGTTTGGCTCAGTGGATAGAGCATCAGTCTGGGACTAAAGGGTCCCAGGTTTGTTTCCGGTCAAGGGTACATGCCTAGGTTGCAGGCTCAATCCCCAGTAGGGGGCAAGCAGGAGGAGCCAATTAATGATTCTTTCTCATCATTGATGTTTCTTTCCCTCTTCCTTCTCTGAAATCAACTATTAAGACCATAATATGATAAATTTATATATGATAAATTTAATCTTTACAATAACTCTATGAGGCTATACTATTATGGTCTCAATTATAGATAAGGAAACATAAGGTCATGTAGTGCTAGGATCTGAACTTAGGCAACCTGGCCAAGAGCTCTTATTCACTGTGCCAGACTGCCAGTAGATCCCTCTTTTACCCAGCTGGCATCAGGCCTGGCTGCTTTAAAGCTTTCCTTTGCTTTTTTGGAAATCAAAGGAATCTATACACAAGCAGATGCATTCTGTAGTAAGTGAATACACAAAACTTATCTGTTTAGTCACTTTTAAATAAATGTTCATTTAGCACCAAAAGCAACTTACTATGAAATCTATAAAAAATCTCTTTAATGTATTTTTTCACTTGAAAGTTGAATACCTACTATTATTATTACTATTATTATTATCATTATTATTAATCCTCACCTGAGGACATTTTTCCATTGATTTCTAGTGAGAATAGAAGGGTAGAAGGGAGCGGGAGAGATGAGAGAATCATCGATATGGAAGAGACACATCAATCAGTGGCCTCCCACAGGTGCCCCAGCCAAGACTAGGGATTGAGCTTGCAACCTAAGTATGGGAGTCCTTGACTAGAATTGATCTTGAGACCCTTCAGTTCGCAGGCCGACGCTCTATCCACAGAGCAAACCGGCTAGGGCTTGATTACCTACTTTTAAAGGAAATATAGTACTCTTTGGGTTTAGTTAAATTGACTTTCTCCTGGAAATGAAAGGGAATGCTACCCTAAGAACTAGAATAGAGGTTTGGGAGTCTAGCTGTTTGTGTGTATGTGTATATGTGTGCTTCTCCCTGTTCTCTTGTCTCTCAGCAGCGAGACCTTGGACGTGTTTGCTCACGAAGATGCAGTATATGGCTTGTCAGTAAGCCCAGTGAATGACAACATTTTTGCCAGCTCCTCAGATGATGGCCGGGTTCTCATCTGGGACATCCGGGAGTCTCCCCATGGAGGTAGGGTCACTTGCAAAATGCTATTGGATTGTGTTGAAGGGCTTAATATCAAGTTCATTGCAGACCCAGTTTATGACCCGAGTAACCTGGGTGGGAGTGATTTAAAGGGAGAGGAAATAGATCTGTGTTTCTGAGGTTCCACCTTACCCCTAAGTAGTCAGAAGTGAAGCCCCTTGCCAGTTCTTTCCAACTACAAACCCTTGTACCCATAGAATAAACACAGCAGTATCTTGGTGTTTAGTGGCCCCAAAGAACAGAAGATGTGATGCTTCATTGTGGAGCTTAGCAAGCACGGGCCAGCTCTGTGTGTGGCTCTGGCATGTACACATTCTTTGTTATTTACGGAAAAGGGGGTGTTAGGCACTTTCTTGAATCCTAATTTCAGGGGCTTGTTATTTTGCTGAAAGAACCACAGAACCTCACCTTCACTGTGTATAAGAACTTCAAATAATGTCACATACACTGTTTACAGGGGGTTATCTGGGTGAGTTCCTCCTCCAAATGTTTCCTTTGAGTCTCTGGAGTATAAAATAAAGACATGAATGTTGAAGTTCTCCAAAGTTCTTCGGGGATGCATCTTTTCAGCTCATTTTCTGCAGAGAGATTTCTCTCTCTAACTGTGCCTGTCTTCAAAGGCTCTTTGCTCCAGTGCCATCCCTACCCCACTCTTGGTGCAGCTTTGTCATGATTACACCTGTGCACATAGAGTTACTTTCCTGCATGCCTTGTCTGACAGGATCTGGGTGTTCTTATTCTATATTCTGAGCATTGAATATGCTGGGAATGTTAAATGCCCATTATTGAAGCTTGCAAGCAGCAGCTTGGTAGGTGAAATTTATCTTTATCTGAGATACCTGCTGGCTGAGATGACTGATTGTCCCACCCCCAACCCCCATCCCTGTGAAGTGTCACATATGGAAATTACAGACAGGAATGCTTCCTATTGCTTCTAAACAACTCCCACAGGAGTATATCTTCCTAGGTAGCAAGTAATTCCTTCCTCACTTGGAGCCAGCTAATATATGCAGAGGGCTACATGATTTCTAGGTGAAGTTGATCAGGAAGGAAAACTGTACTATTGTCTTAATTTTTCTCATTGTTTTACAGTGCCTTCATTAAATATTTTTATAGTTTAAAACTTTTTAAAAAATGTTCTTACTGATTTTGAGAGAGAGAGAGAGAGAGAGAGAGAGAGACTGATCAGTTGCCTCCCACATGCACCCCAGGGGCTGGGGACCAAACCTGCAACCTGGTCATGTGCCCTGACTGGGAATCGTACCAATGATCTTTCAGTGCATGGGACGATGCTCAAAGAACTGAGCCACTCCAGCCAGGAAAAACTTTTAACTTTTAAAACTCATAAATTTGAATTAGGGCATAATAATCCTAACCTGTTTCCCCAAAAATAAGACAGTGTCTTATATTAGTTTTTTCTCCCAAAGTTGTGCTAGGTTTTATTTTCAGAGGATGTCTTATTTTCGGGGAAACACGGGTACTAGTTAATTGGTTGTGAATTTTTTCAGCTTATGTGGAATTCAGTTTTACTTACTGTAATGCAGCTTACTTACTATTTACAGTGACCATTCCTGTTGTATTACATAATCTGAATAGGTACTATATGTACTTTTGAATATTATAGCTTAAAGTTTGTTTATATGCATTTGAATTGCTTTTTCTATGTGCAGAAAGTGTGTGCTAGGACTTATGGGAACCTTGTGAGTAAGGGTGACCAAGTTGGGGTTCTGGCCCATTGGTGTGGTTATTAAAGGGTTGTCTTCCTGCCCCTGGCCCAAAGGTGCCTGAAATGGACTGATAGTAGTTTCTTTCTTCACAGAGCCTTTTTGCCTGGCAAACTATCCATCAGCCTTTCACAGTGTCATGTTTAACCCTGTGGAGCCCCGGTTGTTGGCCACAGCTAATTCAAAGGAAGGAGTGGGACTCTGGGATATTCGAAAACCTCAGAGGTGAGCCTCTTTCTCCACTTCAAGTCTCAGGTAATGTGATCAGCCAACAAAGGTTGAGAGAACCTGTTTGGCAGTTGGTCTCAGTTGGACATCTAACGTGAACTAATATCCCTGCAGTCGGGGGAGCGTGTTCCCAAGGGACTGCCCTGTGAGAAGTCACACCCCTTGCTGAGGCGGAGTCTGCACTCTGGGAAGATCAGTTCTAGGCAATTAATGATGCAGTAGTGAGAGCCTCCTTCAGCCCTACCTTCTGTCTTCCGCCCAGTTTGCCCCAGATGCCTGAGAGCTTTTGCTTTTTTATCTCGTTTACTTACATGTTTCCAATGTTGGTACATCCTGGTCTGAAGTCACTCTCCGAAGGGAACCACAGTGAATCGTTTCTTTTATTTTCTTTCTTTCTTTTAAAAAAAAAAATATTTTATTGATTTTTTTTTTACAGAGAGGAAAAGAGAGAGATAGAGAGAAACATCAATGAGAGAGAATCATCGATCAGCTGCCTCTTGCACAACCCCTACTGGGGACATGCCCGCAACCAAGGTACATGCCCCTAACCGGAATCGAACCTGGGACCTTTCAGTCCACAGGCCGACACTCTATCCACTGAGCTAAACTGGTTTTGGCGAATTGTTTCTTATGTATCTTTTTTGGAATATAATTTACTTCATATACTGGCATGTAGTATGTCCTTAAAAAACTGTAGACTAAAGGAATCATGTAATAATGCCCACCATTCTCAACTCCTACCCCCCTCATTAATAATATATATTGAAGTTTTACGTATATCAGCACTTACAGACCTAGTACATTCTTTTAATGGCTACATGATATTCCATTTATATGATAAACCCAACAATCAGGGCTTTTTGTTATAGACAGTGCTGCTTTGTACCGCTTGCACATCTACTTGTCCTATTTTTGCAGAAATATCTGTAGGGAGTAGCTGTATCAAAGAGGGTGTGTTTCTACATTTTTCATGAAATTTTCAAATTGTCCTTCCACCACCAAAGATTGTACTGGTTTATAAGGCCACCAACTGTGCATAAGACCACATGTTTCTCTAGACTCTCACCAACACTTAAACTGTTGCTAGAATATGGGGGGGCGGAATATTACCTAGTTTTGATTGTTTCTTCTGTAATGGGTGAGGTTATATGGTTTCTTTGGTACCAATAGTTTTCAAAGCCCATATGGGAGAAAAGTCATCTAATAAGGTGAATTGGCAATCTTGATAGACTCCTTTCTGATAAGCAGAGGCGCACAGTGCTCTGAGGACTTGGATGTTTTTACCTGTTTCTTTAAACTCTTCTGAGATTCTATGTGATTTTATGGGTATGAAGCAGGAAAGGGGCATGAAATACTCTTGTGTTCTTGGAGTTCTGTTCTTCATCCACTGGTATTTTGGGATTAAGTTACGGATCTTCTCCATTTGAATTCTCTCAGTACATGTTGATGTGGGAGAAGAAGAAGGGCCTTTTGTATTTTCCTTGCAGGACTCATTATGTTGAGTTGCAATACATGTTTTGTCTCCTAGTAAACAAAGCTACCTCAAAAGTCCAACCCAGATCTTGGGGCAATTCTGAATCCCCTGGGAGGATAAGCTGAACCGGAAAGGTCTATTTGAGAGATTCTTAAAGTCTAGGGAAAGATGTTTACTCTGGCCTGATGGCTCTGCTGGTTGGAGCATCATCCTGTACACCAGAGGGTTGCTGGTTCGGTTCCTGGTCAGGGTACATGCCTAGGTTGCAGGTTTGATCCTGGGTCCTGGCATATATAGGAGGAAACCATCTCCCTCTCTCCCCTCTCTCCATCCCTCCCTCCCTCCAAGCACATCCTCAGGTGAAGAGTGTAAAGAGAAAAAAAATGTCTAGGGAAAGATTTCAGGGAATTTACCTAAATTATGGTAAAATGTGTGTGCTTGTGTATCTGAATGAGTACACATAACATCCCCCCCACCCCCCAAGGACGGAGAAAAAGAATTTACTAGGTTCTCATAGAAACCTTTGAACCCCCCCCCCCAAGAGGATGAGTCACTGGTGTTATAAAGATTCTAGATTTAAAGCTTATTGTGGTTCCTTAGTAGGCTAATAAATGATTTCTAGCTTGTAAAAGGTTGGGCATGTGAATAAATTCTTGGCCTACTTGGGAGGCCTCCTAAAAACAAATCTAATCACCAAGGATTAATAAGGAGGCCTCACACCAAACACTGTTCCGCTCCCTACACAAACACACACACACACACACACACACACACACACACACACACACACACACGCCCCGGCTTAATTTACGGATTATTCTATACTGGAATGGTTTCTCTGACCTACCCCAAGCCTAAGCTGTACTTCCCTACCTTAGCTTGGTAAACCATAGAAGTGTGAGCAGGGTTATGTTTTTGTTACTATTGCTTTGAAATAAGCTAATTAGCGGGTTTCTTGGTAGAATAAAAATGCCAGCTCTAGAAGGAAGTTTAGTTATCATTTGATCTGACTTCCTCATTGTACAGATCTAGCCCAGCAAGGCTGAAGAACTTCTTAGTTTAGGGCAGTGTTTCCCAACCTTTTTTTTGGCCCTGCCCCACCTAAGCATCTCTAAAATCCTGGTTACCCTCCGCTCCTCCCCCATTCCCTATCCCCCCATCCTCGTGACATAATATTCTTTTTTATTTTAATATATATTTTATTGATTTTTTAGATAGAGGAAGAGAGAGGAATAGTTAGAAACATCATTGAGAGAATCATTGATTAGCTGCCTCTTGCACACCCCCTACTGGGGATGTACCCTCAACCAAGGTACATGCCCTTGACCAGAATCGAACCTGGGACTTTTCAGTCCGCAGGCTGACGCTCTATCCACTGAGCCAAACCGGTTTCAGCGACATAATATTCTTATCATTCAAAAAGTGAACTATTCACATGGAGGAAGGCCATTAACTTAGTCTAAACAAGCTTCCAAAGAACATGGCATCCATGAAAGAGAAAAATAAAAGAACGAAAGGACAGTTGAAGTACTGAGGAAGAAATCACAAAATTGTTAAAAAAATAAAAATAAAAATGAAGTGATATGAAAAAAATAGAAAATAGCCAAAACCGGTTTGGCTCAGTGGCTAGAGCGTTGGTCTGTGGACTGAAAGGTCCCGGGTTCGATTCCGGTCAAGGGCATGTACCTTGGTTGCAGGCACATCCCCAGCAGGGAGTGTGCAGGAGGCAGTTGATCAATGTATTTCTCTCATTGATGTTTCTAACTCTCTCTCTCTTTCTCTTCCTCTCTGTAAAAAAAAAATCAATAAAATATATATTTCTTAAAAAACAGAAAATAAAGTTTCAAATCATATGATAAGAGAACTGAAATGCATAAATATGTCACAATATATATTTATTCCTATTTTAATGATAAGAAAGACACAGAGAGGTAAAATAACGTGTGTGTGTGTGTGTATGTGTGTGTATCATATTCCCACCCTTTTTTAATCAATTAGTGTCCCTGTACATTCTAGTTTTTTGTTTTTGTTTTTAATCTGGATTTTCTTGCAATAGAACTTTGTAAGAATTCCTCTTAGGCTTTTTAACGCAGACCAGTTCAGCTCTGAAGTTGGTCCACCTCTAAGTCCTTTAGACTTTGTACCTCTAAAAGTTAAATTTCTTTTTTACTGTCTCCTGGCCCAGTCCCTGTCTGCATGCTGGCTTTCCCTGTTTCTTGCTCTTCTAACCTTGGAAACCTGCACATGCTATTAATCTTTAGATTAATAGCTGCAAAGCTTTAGAACAGAGATTGTAAACTAATTGTCCTGTAGGCCAGAGTCAACCCACAGAAATATTTTGTTTGGCCACCATGATGTAATAATGTTTGGAAAGTTACACAGAAAAACCATGATTTTTAACATCTCTTGAAAAAGTCAAAAGAGCCAAAACCAGTTTGGCTCAATGGATAGAGCGTCGGCTTGGGGACTGAAGGTCCCGGGTTCGATTCCGGTCAGGGGCATGTACCTTGGTTGCGGGCATATCCCCAGCGGGGGGTGTGCAGGAGGCAGCTGATCAATGACTCTCTCTCATTGATGTTTCTATCTCTCTATCTCTCTCCCTTCCTCTCTGTACAAAATTAATTTTAAAAAATCAATAAAAAAAATTAAAAAAAAAAAAAGAAAAAGTCAAAAGACGTGTTACCGTTAGATCTTTATTCTCACGTGACAGCAGTCTGCTGAAGCTAAGTCATGAATTCCTCTTTAAACCTTTAGGATGTGTTATGGGTCTCACCACTTCTTGATGTCTGAATCCAAGTGTGCTTTTCTCATTTACATTACTTGCCTGGCAAAGATCTGCTTTAGCAATTTTAGTGATCAATGAGTAGGCCATGACGGGGGGGGGGGGGGGGGGGGGGGGCCTGTGAGTGTTAGTGACTGGATAAGAGAGAAAACTTCACATGTACAAGTATACATTGCACGTTTGGAAAGGTTTCACTTACTTCATTTGAATTATTTTTGCTGATGTCTTTTTATAACTGTCTTCTTTGTCACTGCCCACATCCCAATTATATCTTGCTTGGGCTGTTGCAGTGGCCTCTGAACAGTTTTCAGAACTGAGATCCTCTAACATCTAAAGTGTTCAGGAAAAATGACGTTTTCCCCCTGTTGCTCTCCTTGTCTCACCCTTTTTATTGCCAGTTTTAGCTGTCTGCTCACTGACTACCTCTCTCCCTTCTCATATCTGTAGTTCCTGACAGTTTTTGTCAGGAACTATTAGTTCTGTGACAGTAACAGTGTCTTGCTTTGACAAGAATAATAAGGAGAGTGTTTCTTTCCCACTCAATAATAAAACTAGGGCAAGCCAAGAATTCCTGTAAAGACTTAACTAATGAGATGATGCTTTTACATGTATGAATGACACATCTGAAAATGGGCATTGAGTGTCAGTTTCTACTATCAGAAAGAAGTTGCTCTTAGGACATGGCCTGGCTTTGGAGGTCTCAGTTTAATTAAATGTCTGTCCTGCAGGATCTGTGTCAATCCTACCTCTGTAGAGACCAAATTAAGTGTAACTCCTTGCCTTCTGAACAAGCCAGACAATCTCTGCCACATTGCACTCAAGGTTGCTCATACTATTCCATGTAAAATAGAGCACTGGGTGTAACTTGAAAGTCTGGAAAACGCACTCATGCTCTGGTGTTTGCTGAAATTTTAAGAATGACCTTACTCTCAGAATGCAAGGCCATTAGGTTAGACAAAGATTTCTTAAATTTTTGTGAACAAGATCCCCCCCAAAAAATAATGGGGGAAAAAATTAATAAATTGGATTTCATTCAAAGTAAGAACTTCTGTTCATCAAAGATATCATTACATGAAAAGAGCTAAAGAACAAACCATAATCTGGGGGAGAGGGGAATATTCAAAATATATGTATTGAGCAAAAATTCATATCCGTAATATATAAAGAAATACAAATCAGTAAGTAAAATACACAAAACTAAAATTTTTAAATGAGTAGAAATGTTGAATAGGCCCCTCACAAAAGAAGATATCCAAATAGCTAATAAGCACTTGAAAGGAACACAGCTTCATTATTCACTAGAGGCCCAGTGCACGAATTCATGTACCCATGGGGTTCCTTATCCTGGCCTGTGGGATCTGGTTGAAACCAGCTCTTTGACATCCCCCAAGGGGTCCCAGATTTTGAGAGAGTGCAGGCCAGACTGAGGGACCCCACTGATGCACAATTGGGGCCAGGGAGGGATGTGGGAGGTTGGCCAGCTGGGGAGGGACCACAGGAGGGCTCCAGGGCATGTCCAGCCCCATCTCTCTCAGTCCTGATCAACCAGACCCCAGCAGCAAGCTAACCTACCAGTTGGAGCATCTGCCCCCTGGTGGTGAGTGCACATCATAATGAGCGGTTGAGTAGCTTTAGCACATCATTAGGATATTACACTTTAATTGGTTGAATGGATGACCAGACACTTAGCATATTAGGCTTTTATTATATAGGATGAGAGAAGTGCAAATTAAAACTACAATGAATTATTACTACACAAACTGAATGGTTAAAATTAGAGACTGAAAGCACCAAGTGTTGCCAAAGGAATAGAGCAACTGAAACTGTCATGCATTTTAGATGAATGTAAATTGGTACGATAACTTGGGGAAATATCCTATCTAATAAAGAGGGAATACGCAAATTGCCCATCACGCCATAATGGTCAAGATGGCTGCGCCCACAGCAGAGGCAAGGATTCTGTAACACAAGATGTCTGATCCCACAGCAGAGGCCAAGTTCCCATAACGAGCCTTAATGAGCAATCAGCAGGGACCTGCGGCTGCGTGGTGCTGGGCCAGGGCAGGGACCTCAGGCTATGCCTCTCGCCTGGTGGGGCTTGACAGGGGACCTCAGGCCGCACCCCACACCCTGGCGCTGGGCCAGGTGACCTGAGGCCATGTCCCCCACCCAGCGGGGCTTGATGGGAGTAGGGCCGCCCAGGGCTGGATCTCGCACAGTTTTGAAGCACATGGGGTGGGCGGAGACTTGACTCTGGTCCTTATGGTGCACCCCAGACTCTGATAGGAAGAAGGTTTTCATATACATTTTACTGATTTTCTTTCATCTCTGACACTTCTATTACAGAGAAAGGGCAAATTGCAATATTAAAATATTTCCTCTAATTAATTCCCTTTTAATGTGTACAAATTTTGTGCACCAGGTCACTAGTTTGTCAATATTGACTAAAGCTACACGTGCCTACAATCTTACTCTACTCTTAAGTATACAACCCAAATGTTCATCAGAGAAGAAAAGGATAGGTAAACTGCAGAAGAACCATACAACAGATTATGACACGGACATAAAAAAGAATGAATAGAAACATACATTAACATGGATGATTCTCATAGCCTAACGTTGAATGAAAGAAGTTATATACAAAAGAGCATGTGATTCCATGTGTGTGCTGTTAAGGATAGACAGGCTATGAAACTCAGATTAGTGGTTACCTCTGGGTAGAGTATTAGGAAGGCATAAGGGAAACTTCTCTGATTCTATATCTGTGGTAGTTTCGTGAGTGTATATTTATGTAAAAATTTATTAAACTATATGCTTAGAATTAATGCACTTTATATTATATCTTAGTGTACATTTTAAAAAATATTTTTTTATTGATTTCAGAGAAGGGAGGGAGAGAGAGAATCATCTTTTTTTTTTTTTAAATATATTTTATTAATTTTTTACAGAGAAGAAGGGAGAGGCATAGAGAGCCAGAAACGTTGATGAGAGAGAATCATTGACCAGCTGCCTCCTGCACACCCCCCACAGGGGATGTGCCCACAACCAAGGTACATGTCCCCAACCGGAATCGAACCTGGAGCCTTTCAGTCCGCAGACCGACACTCTATCCACTGTGCCAAACCGGTTTGATTGGGGGCCTCCTACAAGCCCTCCACCAGGGATCAAGCCCACAACCCAGGCGTGTGGCCTTGACCGGAATCGAACCTGGGACTCCAGTTCGCAGGCTGACGCTCTATTCCCTGAGCCAAACCAGCTAGGGCTTAGCGTACATTTTTTAGAAGCATCCAAGGTCACTTGTATATTCGAGTGGGTATTTATCTTCCATACAATTCCAGTTATAGCAAAATCACCTGCTCTTTAGGGAGCAACTTGAAGGGGGCAGAAGAGGGAGAAGAAGAGCGAAGTCAGGAAGAACCGGCGGTTTAGACTTAGAAACCTGCCGGAGAAACGCTAGGGGTCACTGGTGTGTAGTTGTCAGAATGGTTAGCTCTAATCAGGGATATGTCTTCTGGTTAGCCATTCCTTTCTACCAGTATATCTCTTTTCTACTCATTCCTTTTTACTGTCTGTGTGTACATACACAACACTCGGGCAAGTGTTTCACTCACTGAAACCTGTAATAAGATTTTCTTCTTCCTAAAAGTGTATTCCTTTATTAACTTTTATTTATTTATTTTAATGTTACCATCACTCTTATAATCAACCTGGCTGAAATCCCAGAGTCCCATTTGACTCTTCTGTCCCTTCATCTTTCTCCCATAACCGGCCTTGCTTTGTGTCAGTGCCTGGCCACTGTTTTCAGTTCTTAAAGTCCCTGCCCCATTTTAGGCCCATATCACTCTTTCCATAAGGTAATTACTGCCCTGGCTTCTTACCTTTCCTCTTTCTTCTGGAATATAGCGCAGATCTTTAAACATCACTTTTGCCATTACCCTACTCAGGAGCTTTAGTAGCTTCTCGTTATCTTTGTTCATGGCCATGTCTCCAGAACCTCTTATGTGGGATGCTCTGGAATGTCTGCATTATGTCCTACTTTACAGGATAAAATAAAACTCCTTAAACAAGCAGTCTGCCCCTTCTCTGGTGCCAGCATCCCTTCCCTCTTATTCCTCCTCCACATACAAACACACAGAAGAATTTCTCCTTTTCTCTTTGCCTATTCATGCCCTGGTTACCCGACAAGGCACCAGGGAAGACATCTTTGCTAAGACCTCCCTGCTCATGAAGCTTCCTTTGCCCACTGGATCCTTAGCGCCTAGCACAGTTTGGCAGAGTATGTGTTGAATGAATGAAGCTTTCCCTTACTTCTAGAGCAGGGGTGAGGGAACTTTTTTTCTGACAAGGGGCATTTGGATATTTATAACATCATTTTTGGACCATGCAAAATCATCAACTTAAAAGTTAGTCTACTATATTTGATCGAACATTTAATTAACTCACCCCTAATGCCTTGGCAGGGCCAGACGAAATGATTTTGTAACCTTTGTAATAATATGAACAATAAAGATTGATTTAAAAAAAAAAAAATGATTTTGTAAGCCAGATGTTCCCCGCCCCTGTTCTCCAGGAAGGGATTGCCCTATTTACAGCCTCTGTAAAGCACTTATGATCTGTGGCATTCATGTTGCATGTCTCAGTCATCATTGGTTATCTTGAATATGATTATGTTCTTGATTTCCTTCCCAGTGCCCAACAATTGCTTCTTAGAAAGGAGGCACTTGTCCTAATCTATACTATTACTTGTAATGTTTTTCTGTGGATTTTTAAGGACAGGATCATGTTTTATTCATCTTCAATCTCTAGTGCCTAGCATAGTGCTTAGAATGTTATGGATACTCAGTAAATATTGAAATGAATACACAGTGTTTTGCTCATCCCAAAATAGTCTACATTTTCACAACTATCCTTCTATAATGTTTCTGAACCTAAATTCTTAGTGTAATTGCATGGATCAAAAATGCCTCTAAGGAATAAACCCTTAGAGGAGGTTGTAAGAGTTCTTTGGGCTTTGAAAGCCTGTCGATTAGAACTATGGGGGAAGCAGAGATTCTGGTAAAGTTGCTTTCTAACTTCCAGACCACAAGGTGGAGCTCTACAATTAACTTTGTCCACTGAAATGTGCAGGGCTTCTGGTGTCCTAACCTAGTGATTTCCACACTTTTTAAAAAACTGGTTGTATTTTTAGAAGATTTTTAAATATTTTTATTGATGTCAGAGAGGAATGGAGAGGGAGAGAGAGATGGAAACATTAATGATAAGAGAGAATCATTCATCTGCTGCTTCTTGCACGCCCCCCACAGGGGATTGAGCCTGCAACCTAGGCTTGTGCCCTGACCAGGAATCAAACTGTAACCTTCTGGTTCATAGGTTGACGCTCAGCCACTGAGCAACACTGGCCAGATGATTCTGACACGTTAGAGGGCATCAGAATCACCTAGGGGAACT
The DNA here is from genome assembly GCF_964339955.1 of Pipistrellus hanaki. NCBI lineage: Eukaryota > Metazoa > Chordata > Mammalia > Chiroptera > Vespertilionidae > Pipistrellus > Pipistrellus hanaki. The sequence goes on from NC_140503.1 coordinate 25,480,284, forward strand.
TGTTAAAGAGCTCCTTCCTAGGACACAGACCCAGAGATGGAATTGCTGATCTGGAATAGTGGGACATGTGAATCTGCCACTTTTTTTTATATAATAAATTTTATTGATTTTTTTTTTACAGAGAGGAAGAGAGAGGGATAGAGAGTTAGTTAGAAACATCGATGAGAGAGAATCATCGATCAGCTGCCTCCTGCACACCCCCCACAGGGGATATGCCCGCAACCAAGGTACATGCCCCCGACCGGAATCGAACCTGGAACCTTTCAGTCCGCAGACTGATACTCTATCCACTGTGCAAACCGGTTTCAGCGAATCTGCCACTTTTTAGCAGATACTTAGGTGATTTAATAACTTTGCTTATGCTGCAAGATGGATGCTGGTTATTCAGTAGCCCTTGTTGAATTTTCTACTATGTTTATTCAGACCCAGGGTCTTTGACTTTTGACTGCTTTTGTTAATCCTTGCCTAAGGATATTTTCCCATTGATTTTTAGAGAGTAAAAGGGAGAGGGAGAGACAAAGAGAAAGAAATTTCAGTGTGAGAGAGAGATACATGGATTAGTTGCCTACCCTGACCAGGGCTGGAGATCAAGCCTACAATAGAGGTACGTGTCCTTATTGGAATCAAACCCATGACCCTTCAGGGCTGATTTTCTATTCCCTGAGCCTCACTAGCCATGGTAACTTCCTAAAATTTGATTACTAATTTTCCTTTTGAACTTTTATTCTAAAAATTGTATACATGATATAATTAATAATCCTATTTACCACACTCTTCCTTTTTATTGACTGCTAATTAGCAAGCAGATGAATTTAATTCACTTGAAGTATGTATTGCACTTCATGAAGAAGTTACATGAAGAAGTGGAGATCTGGGTGTTCGTTGGCAAATCATTTTGCTTTCTGGGCCATAGTTCTTTGCCTGTGAAAGAGGACATTGATTCAGTAATCTTCCTGCTATTTTTCTGATTTTATGCCGCTCTGTTGCTTACCTTCCAAGATTAGGTTTTGTGGGCAGACAAGATATCAGGAGCCATATGAACCTTGATGAAACCTGGATCATTTTGTTTTGTTTTTGTTTTCTTAATGTTCCAAGTCAGTGTTTTTCAAACTACTGCCTATAATCCATTAGATCATGCATTTAACAGCTATTTACTGAATGCCTGTTATGTGTCTGGCACTGTTTAAGCACTTGGGACACACAGGGAAATGTTATAAAAGCTAATAGTTCACTGGGAAAAGACAAGAAACAAAGTAAAATACATACATTACATGATATGTAATATGGTGATTTATGTAGTAGAGAAAAGTAAAGCAGGCCAGGGAGACCAGGTGTATGGGGAAGTTGCATTTTTGCATAGGGTATCAGAAATTCAGAGGTAAGTAAATGATCTATGCTCATATCTGGGGAAGAACATCCTGGGCTGTAGGATCAGCAAGTGCAAAGGTCCTGAAACAGGAGCATACCTGATGTGTTCTAGGAACAGTAGGGAGGTATCATGTGGTTTAAGTAGAACAAGGTAGCCGAAACCGGTTTGGCTCAGTGGATAGAGCGTCAGCCTGAGGACTGAAGGGTCCCAGGTTTGATTCCGGTCAAGGGCATATACCTTGGTTGCGGGCACATCCCTAGTTGGGGGTGTGGAGGAGGTGACTGATGGATGTTTCTCTCTCATCGATGTTTCTATCTATCTCTTTCCCTTCCTCTCTGTAAAAAAAATCAATAAAATATATATTTTTTAAAAAGTAGAACAAGGTAACTCTGGAAGGTGGCGTCAGAGACATAATGGATGAGAATAGAGAGGGATTGTCTAAGGTCTTGTTGGCATTGTAAGGAATTTTATTTTTACTGTGGTTGAAATGGGAGAGCCACTGGAGGATATTTAGCAAAGTTATGATGTTATCTGACTATATGGTTCAGTATCCCTCTGGCTGTTTTGTTCAGGATAAACTGAAACATGGGTTCAAGAACGGAAGCAAAAAGACAAAAAATAGGAAGCTCTTTCAGTAATCTAGTGAGTCATGAAATCAGTTTAGGTGTCACAAGTGTTTGTTAAATAGAAAATATAGAATAAAAAGTCAATGCATTGCATATGGTAGGTGGTAAGTATTTATTGTTCAATGAATTTGTGCTAAATAAGTGTGGGTATACTGGGATGCAGTATAAAATGTCCTTGTTACAAAAGTTTACTATCTAAAAAATTGAAAGCTGTTATTTTAGGAAATTTCTATTACTGCTAACTAGAGGTACTTCGGTTTTTGGACACATTCTCAGTGAGTGACTCCTGTATGAAACGGGCTGTCTTCTGTAATCATTCTCACCGTCAGCAGTCTGGCTTTCTCTCCCTTTTCCTTTATGTTCCCTTCCTCTCTTGTTTTTGTGTAAGAGATCTTAGTAGAAGGTACCAAATTGATTTTTGTTTTCAGACTCTCATCTGCTTAGGATTTTTCCCAGAGTTTGCTTCTTTCCTCTTTAACATTTCTCTAGCTTCATGGCCTTGAAACCTACCTAATAGCACACTCGCCCCAGTTTCTTTTCCTGCCTATTTACCTGCGGATATACCCACTCACTTCTGCACTGTTAACTGTTGCTGTAGCAACTGGCGTCATCTCAGTCTCCCCTCTTCCTCTTGCTTTTCTCTTCCTTCTGCCAAGCACTGTTCATTAAACTCTCCTTCGCTAGTTTTATACACTGTGAGGTCCGGGCTGATAACATCTTTCAGAAGGTAGAACCAGGAATAGTTTTAGGATGATTTTACTGGCTGCTTATGAAATTGCTCTATTTTCTGTAGCTTGGAAAAGGAGGTGTTTTGAATAAGCCAGGCCATCTGATTAACTATTGTTGAGTCCCTAATTCTGTGGAAAATTCATGAGTGTTTTAGAACAATCTGTTATGGCACTGCCTTTTCATTCATTTTGAAATTTTTGGTAGTTCTGCGTGGCTTTTGGTATCTTTAAGACAAATGCAAAAACTTGGACTCTAGTTCTTCAACTCTGGACATGTCCCTGTTCTGGAAGATAGTGGTTAGAAGCATGCCAATGCCTGTTGTCCATGTTTGCTGTGTGGAGGACTGGACATGCCATTTGGTTATCTAAGGTCTCTTCCTCAGCAATTTAGTCAAGGTCTCTGCGGACCTCAGTCAAAGTTAAATTTCTGGATGTTCAAAAAGGGAAAGAAATTTTACCATGTACACGGAAGTTATATATTTCAAGCCAGAGAGGCTTAGAGTGAATCTTGTTCTAAGGAAAAGAAGTTTGTTCATTCACAGATCACAATGTATTTTTCAGGGTGATTGTCCAACAGTTCTGCTTTCCGAGAGTGTCTGTCTTGGAACTGAGGATTATCTTAGAAAAAAAATGAAATGGTTAAGGGATTATTGGGATCCTGAACACACTTAAATGGAACTGGTATGGGCTGAGACTCCCTGAACTAATTCTTCTTTACCTAACTCTAATGCCTCTAGGATTTATCTTTCTATGGATTGTGTTATAGGGAAGTACAAAATGACCCATATTCCTTATAGGTTATTTTGCCCTAAAGCAGAAGCTGGAGGATTTTTTTTCTGCTCCTGTAGACCTTGGTTTTGCCTCTCTGGTTATATGATACCAGCTCTGATGTCTGTGATGTGGAATAACAGTGCTTTGTCTAAGCATTTCACAGGTCTTATGAAACTTTCAGATAGAAATGAGGAGGAATTCATGTCAGTGGGCTTTGGAAAATCTTATTGGCATCATCAGATGAGTTGCTTAATTATGGACTTAGGGAAATCTAGGTTTGTGGAGCCTGATCTGGGAACTTTTATGATTGCTTTATCTTGTGCTACTGGACAGGATACTCCCATACTTTACCTGAAAACAACCTTAACTTTTTTCTCTTCTTCTTCTTTTTTCCCCCTAGTTAAACAATGATTTTATTGCTCGAGTACATAGATATTTTATGCAACCAGTGCAGAGGCTGTGGATGACTCGTATTTCCAATTGGGGGGCAGGACTCATTTGCTCTTATAATTTATATCGAGCCAACCGGTGAATACGGCTCTCGATCAGAATCAGACGGAATTTAGCATCCTTATCTTTTCTGTTCCTCTCAAGATGTTTTCAAACGGCAACAGCTTTCTTAATTAAATGGTAGATGTCCTCAGGAAGATCAGGAGCAAGTCCTTTAGACTTAAGAATTCTCAAGATCTTATTGCCCGTCACAAAACGTACTTGTGTAACGCCATGTGAGTCTCTCAGGATTACATCGATCCACACAGCAAACATGGACAACAGGCATTGGCATGCTTCTAATCATCTTCTTGGCCAGTTTGTAGATCTGCTCCTTCACGTGGTCAGATGTCAGTCAATTTCAGCCAGGTGGGGACGCTGCGGCGGTAGGGCAGAGCAGACTGGGACAGGCCCTTCTCAGGAGCGTGCATGCGACCCATGATGGCGGTGGATTGGCTGTGGAAAAGAGAACTTGTTTCTCTTCTGTTTCAAGACTATAGCCTTGGCAAAGTACTCCTTTTAATGTTCTTTTTACTCCACTCAAGCAATAAAGAAGTCCAATTGAGTATTTGAGCCGGGTGTGCAAAGACTAGGAAACCACGCTAGTGAAGAATATTTTCCTGATGTCGGGTTCTCTTGCTTTTCATGCTGGGTCTTTTGCATGCTGACCTTTGGATCACCTCCTACCCCATTTCTACTGCATTTTATGACAAACCCTTGGTTGAAGAAAGGTTGGGAATATTGCTTTTATTTTGTATAGGTATATTTTGATTTAAACTCATTTTAATTTGTTGCTAGTCCTTTCAAAATACTCATCACTTTATTTGGGTGTATAATGGTGGTCATTTCTTTGGAGGAGTAGAATTAGTGGCATCTCTGTTATTAAGATCAGAATCTAGAAAGCAAGTCAGGATTGAGGCATTCTTGTTATATACAAGTATCCTCAGTTTTTCAAGAAGAAATGAGAAACTTCTTCCTCTTCAGAGAATGTGTTGAGGACAGCAAAAACAAAACAAAACAAAACAAAACAAAACAAAACAAAACATTTCATGCATTGTTGGTGGAGTAGAACTCTAATCTTAAAAGGAATTGGAGATCTTTCTGTTAATAGACATGTGGCTGTAAAAAGTGCCATATAGTTTGGTTGGCTTTTCATCTTCTTTCTCTCCACCTGGCTTCCCCCCCTTCCAACCCCCTTCTCATTCGCACCCCCCAAAATTCCAAATGGAACCATGTTTCTCAAAGTACGGTTTCAAAGTTGCATTTATCACAATTAATTTGGATTGTTTGTTAAAATCAGATCCCTGAACTAACTTCCCGGATTGCATTAGAATAGTAATTTTCAACCAATGTGCCACAGGAATCTTTAAAAACATGCAATACCTGACTCTTATATAGAGGTACTAACCTCTTTTCCCTTAGCTTGTCAAAGCTAACACAACAATAGCCATCTGATGTGATTGCCCTGCTTTGAACCATAAATATATAGATCATATAATAGAGTTGCACCTTATTGGTTAATTCTTGGTACCAGAAACTGTTATATACAACTATAGGTAACTGATTTTTAAAAAATATATATATATTTTTATTGATTTTTTACAGAGAGGAAGGGAGAGGGACAGAGAATTAGAAACATCGATGAGAGAATCATCGATCAGCTGCCTCTTGCACATAACCCTCCCCCCCACCAGGGATGTGCCCGCAACCTTGGTACATGCCCTTGACCAGAATCGAACCTGGAACCTTTCAGTCCGCAGGCCGACACTCTATCCACTGAGCCAAACTGGTTTCGGCTGATTTTTTAAAATTCACTAATTTTTTGTAAATCAATCAAAATTACACTTTTTTTTTGTCAGATCTGCAAAAAATATATTTTTTGGTGTGCCACAGAATTTTAGTAATTAGCTTATGTGTGCCAAGAGATGAACAAGGTTGAAAAACACTGGATTAGACTGTCTGGGGGTGGATTCTGAAAATCTACATCTTAAAAAAGTAATTAATTAATTTTAAAAATCTTTATTTTTGAAAGTATTATATATGTCACCCTGCACCCCCATTGACCTCTTCTAGCCCACCCCCCACCCCCACCCCAGGCTTTCATCACCATATTGTCTGTGTCTATGGGTTATGCATATAAGCATCCAAGTTCTTTGGTTGATCTCTTCTCACTCACCCATCCTCTCCCACCTTCCCTCTGAGGTTCGACAGTCTGTTCCATGCTTCTATGTCTCTGGATCTATTTTGTTCATCAGTTTATTTTGTTCATTAGATTCCACATATGAGTGAGATCATGTGATACTTATCTTTCTCTGACTGGCTTATTTTGCTTAGTATAATACTTTCCAGGTCCATTTATGCTGTTGCAAACGGTAAGCGTTCTTTCTTTTTTACAGCTGCATAGTATTCCATTGTGTAAATGTACTACAGCTTTTTTATCCACTCATCTGCTGATGGGCACTCGGGATGTTTCCAAATCTTAGCTAGAATCTACATTTTTAAAATGTCCAGTTGATTTCTCATGCACATTATACTTAGAACTGAAAACAAGAGGATCTTTGACATTATATTGTGACTATAAGGGCAAACTGCTTCCAAGCACTTACCATTCTCATCAGGAGGAGCCAGCTGCAGAACCCCTAGAAATTCCCATTAATGTAGCTCGCTTTCTGGATTTCTGGTGTCATTTCACCCCTTTGGAAGGAATTAAATTTTGCACCCAAACGTGAAGTATTCTGTGTTGTAGTTGCTGCTCTTTAAAAAAAAAAAAAAAAAGTGTGTGTGTGTGTGTGTGTGTGTGTGTGTGTGTGTATGTGTGTGTGTGTGTGTGTGTATATATATATATATATATATATTTTTTTTTTTTTTTTTTTTAATTTTTTTTTTCCATTGAGGAAGGGAAAGGGAGAGAGAGATAGAAACATCAATGATGAAAGAGAATTACTGATCAGCTGCCAACTTCATGCCCCCCACTGGGGGTCAAGCCCGGAACCTGGACATGGGCCCTAATCTGGAATCGAACCCTGACCTCCTGGTTTATAGGTTGACGTTCAACTGCTGAGCCACACCGGCCAGCCTTTAGTAGCTGCTGTTCTTTAAATAGCACCCCTAAACACTTTGGGGGCAAGGTTCCTATGTACCTACCCTATCAGTGTGAGAAATAGGAGTTCCCTGCTCAGTAGCATAGGCAAGAAAATAGCAACTCTCCCTAAGGCCCTTGTGGAGTGGCCAGATTTCAACCATTGGTCTGGCAGCCTGGCTGGGGATGGGATGGGCCCAGATTCCTGTCCTAGGCAGATTACTACAGACCTGACTGAAACTGCAGAGGAAGTTCCTGTTAACAGATGGAAAGGGCGTTTGCCAGAGGCCCCAGCTTTCCTGTGGGGTGCCTGAGCTGATACAAACCCTTGCTGCTTGGGCTGGTGGGGCACAGCCAAGTTTCTTTTTGTTGAGTCTTGTTTCCACCCCCAACTCCTCTTCAGTCCTACAGATGCTGGTTTATTTGCACACTCCATGCTGATCTTGGGTTGAAAGCCTCTCATTGTTTTTGGACTCAGTGTTTAGATAACACCACATGCCTGCAGGAGCGAGGGCTCCCTGTAAAGGAAATGCCTGGCTCTAACAGCCCCGTCATTATTCTCTGTGTGTGAGTGACTGTGGCCTGTGTTTAGGACCGTTATAAGAACATTTTTCTGCAGAGGTTATTAGTTGGGGCCTGCAGGGATACCAGGCTTCTTCTTGATGTTTTAGTTCTAGGGACTGTTCTAAATCTTTTTCCTGACATTCCAATCATAAAAATTAGAGTCTGTTTGCCCAAGTCTTGTTTCTACAAATAGCTGGAGTACCAGAGTAATCTTGTTTCTGGTGAGAAGTCTGTTTTGGGGACACGGGACTGACTGGCTAGTTGTGGTGTACACTGTGTTTTTATGACCAGGCAAGGTTGGCAGCTGCCTTTGTACTGATTTCAGAGGCTCTTTTACCCATGGAATATCTCTTTCTTATTCCCTTAATTCCCCCATAAACTTTTCTTACCAAAAAGAAAGGAAAAGAAAAATGTGTTCTCTTTTAATATTAAATATCTTCTGGTAGTATTTTTTTTAGACTTTTCATAGGAAATAGTTTTAATCCCCAATTAATTGCTTTTTAAATGACTTGACAAATAGTTTCTCCAGTTCTTAGTATGAAGTCCCAAAAGAGAATCCAGTTATAGATGTGGTAAAGGGAAACAAGTCATTTTGTTCTTCTAGTTGTTGTAACTGCTTGCTCTGCATTTAATTAAAATTTTTTCTTTAATATTTACTCTTGAGTCATGCCATATGAAATATAAAAGTTTTTTGTGAACAGATTAAAATTGAAAAATAAAGACAAGTAATAAAGTGATTTTTGAAATATATTCAGAATTAACTATAGCCCTGGCCAATTGCTTGGTGGTTAGAGCATTGGCCCATGGACCAAAGGGTCTTGAGTTTAACCCAGTTAAGGGCACGAACCTTGGTTGCATATTTAATCCCCAGCCCGGTTGGCAGGAGGCAACCAATTGATGTGTCTCTCTCATGTCGATGTTTCTCTCTCCCTCCCTCTCTCTCTCCCTCCCTCCCTTCCTCACTCCCTCCTTCCCTCCCTCCCTTTCCTCATCCTCTCTTTCTTCCAAAAAATCAATGGGAAAAATATCCTCAGATGAGGATTTAAAAAAAAAAAATGTTTTTAAGAAATTAACTATAAAGTGCCCGGCCGCTGTGGGTCAATGGTTGAGCGTCAAGCTATGAACCATGAGGTCATGGTTCAATTCCCATTCAGGGCACATGCCTTGGTTGCATGTTCAATCCCCAACCCGGTTGGCAGGAGACAACCAATTGATGTGTCTCTCTCACGTTGATCTCTCTCTCTCTCTCTCTCTCTCTCTCTCACCCTCTCCCTCTCCTCCCTCTCCCCCTCCTTCTCCCTTCTACTCTGAAGTCAATAAAATTTTTAAAAAATAATCTATACTAATAAAAGGGTAATATGCTAATTAGACTGGGAGACCTTCCAGAGGTCAATCCAGACAAAGGAAGGTGGTGGGGCTGAGGCAGAGGCAGAGGCTGTTAGAGGTGATCAGGCTAGGAGAGGAGGGCAGTTGGGGGTGATCAGGCTGACAGTGGGGGCCAGTTGAGGGTGAGCAGGCAGGTGGAGGGGATAGCAGTTGGGGGTGATCAGGCAGGAAGGCAGGTGAGCAGTTAGGAGCCAGCTGTCCCAGATTGGAGAGGGTGCAGGCTAGGCTGAGGGACACCCCCCCCCCCCCATGCATGAATTTCATGCACCGGGCCACTAGTAAAGTAGAATTAACTATAAAGTATCTGTTACTCTTTCTAATGGTTCTTATGTCTCTAATAAATATGATAAATATATCCCTTAAATACCATCTATGATTAACAAATTATCATGGGCATGACTCATCTCCCCGCATCTTGATGGAATATGTGTTTGATTCTATAGTTAGCTCAGGTAAATGAAATGGCAAATCATTTTAATTTGTCTCTTTTTTCAAGATGCTAGTGTTATCCTTGAAAGTGAATTTAGTGGTAATTCACCTTTTGGAGGTTGAAAAGGGGAACTAGTAAATAACTTGCTTTAGTGTAGTCAAGGAGCCTCTCCTATCCTTGTTATTACCTTCGAGCTTACTGCAGAGAAATACCTTTCTTCTGAAATTGAGATTACAGGCTTGACTGGAACCTGGGCACATTTTGGGGAGAAATAAATGCAGTGTGTTTTGCAGACTCTTGCCCAGCCTGTCTCAATGCCCTAATCCTGTGCTTTCTGCCTTCTAGTTCTCTCCTACGCTATGGTGGCAACCTGTCCCTTCAAAGTGCCATGAGTGTGCGATTCAATAGCAATGGGACTCAGCTCCTGGCCCTGAGGCGCCGCCTGCCCCCTGTGCTCTATGACATCCACTCCCGCCTGCCTGTGTTCCAGTTTGACAATCAGGGTTACTTCAACTCTTGTACCATGAAAAGCTGCTGTTTTGCAGGAGATCGTGATCAGGTAAGTGCTTTCTGCATCCCACCCATCCCCCTTTTTTAAATTTTTTAATTTTTTTTAATTAATCCTACCAGAGGATATTTTCCCACTATTTTTTAGAGAGAGTGGAAGGGAGAGAGACACAGAGAAAGAAGCATCGATGTGAGACACATCCATCAACTGTCTCCCACACACATCCCAGCAGTATCGAGCCTGCAACCAGGCACATGCCCCCCCAAACGGAATTGAACCCAGACCCTTTTATCTGAGCCAAACCAGCTTGGGCCCCACGCTCTTGCTTTCCTTTAGATTGCTGTTCCTGTACTGGTCTTTATTTCTCTCTAACATAATGTCAGATAGGAACAACTGAGGGAAAAGAGTAAGTGTCTGGGGGTGTTCTGGTTTACTAATGAGTTTCTTTATCAGGGCAGCCATTGAGTAATGTGAGGCACACACCATAAACCGAGGCTGGCTACAATATGGTTCTGAGCAATCTAGCTCTGCCAAGTTTGTGAACAGATTTTAAGATTCTAAGACTGTATCATTTTGAAAGAAAGGAGAAAGTTTATGGAAAATTAGCTTGCCAAAAAAAGAAATGTATCAATAAACTACAATGATGAATGAAACACTCTAAGTGCCATCCAAGAGACATATATCCTGAATGGCCCCTTGGGACAGCATCTTTTTTCTTGGATAAAATGGGCTGAGCAACTTATTTGAGAGGAAGCCAGATGCTGACTCTTTTTCTTTTTATTGCCAACATCACAACTGAGGAGAACCCAAGCTGTGAATCTCCAGCCTTTTCACAGTCAGTATCAAGATTGATACTGACTTAGAGCTGGCAGTTCAAAAACATGCATTCTTGACTGTCTGTCTTGGCCATAGAAGTTCTGAAGTGGTGTCAGTGAATGGACCTATTGGACTGGTCTGAGTAATCAAGATGAAAAAAGACAAATATAAAGAAAGATTGATCAGATAAACAAATGGACTTTTTTTCTTCTCAAACAAATCTTATTACTACTTCACATTTAGATTGGAAACAGAAACCTCATTCTGCTAATGTTTAGTGTTCTCTTTGGATCAAATTTTGACATGTAATTTGCATGCCATACTCCATCTCTTTAAAGTTATTTGTGGACCCCGGGCATAAAAGAAATAGTTCTTTGAGAACCTTTGAAATTTCTGCATTTTGAAGGCAGGTAGCTAGGACTTTTCTTCTTAGATTGAGCTTGTTAGAGAATCCCCGATGTCATAGTTTAAGGGTTAGTATATGTAGTAGGAGCATAATATATGCTTGTTGAATTGGGTTGAATGTGAAAGAAGTTGTGAATACATCTTAAGTTGTCCGGGCTAGGGATTTCCTCTTTTGTAAATAGAGAGTATATACCCAAATTCAGAATTTATATTCAAGTCTGAGTCCTGGGGCCTATTTAGCTGTGATCCACACTTGAAACCACTAGGTGGCCTCAGTTATATAAGCATTGTCTCCTTGGAGAGGCCACAATGCTAATGACTGTTTTTATTGGCAGTTTGTTTCTTGGGTGGGAAGAAACTAACTGCCAATAAACAGTCTAGAAATGAACAGTCTCAGAATAGAACAGACCATTGTAATTGTCTGCTCTGCAGATTGATTGATCTAGTTTCATTTAGCTGTGGAAATAATAACCAAGCACCTCCTTCTCTCTTCCTGTCCTCCTTTCCTTGCTTTTATTGATTATCCATCTTCTGTCAGTATGTATGAGATCCTGTTTCATTTAATAACAAAGAGTAGGCACCATATGTGATGGTTTATAGGCTTTTTGCCAGAAACAAGGGACTGAGGGAAAGGTGAAAGAGAATGGATTTTGTGTTTCCTTTCAATTTCTATATTAGTAATGAGGCATGGAGTCCTTAAAAGACTCAGAATAAAGGCTTCTAATCAATATGTAGAACACCATGGTTTCTTAACCTTGGCATTATCAACATTTTGGTCAGTTAATTCTTTGTTGTGCAGGGTTATCCTGTGCATCATACGATAGTAGCATCCTGTCCTCTTCAAACAAAAAATGTTTTCAGACATTGCCAAATGTCTTTTGGGAAAGGTAAAAGGAGGGGGCAGATTGCCCCTGTTTGATAACCTGTGGCCTAGATTATAATTACCCGGTTTCCCCAGATACACTGGGACAGGTATTGCCACATGCAAAGCCACACAAGGTATTTTGTGATGGTTCTGGTTATATACATTGACAGGATGTAGTTGTTTTGCCTTTCAGATTATATACGATGATAAAAACATTGAATGACTTTTGATTTTCCCTATTCAAATTTGACTGACTTGTTATTTGTGACTTTTGTCCTATGGAAAGATTTTATGGGTACTATATAGCCTCTCTGACAGACCAGATAGCTTTTTGATTAGGGTAAGTGGTTCTTCTATGGGTAAAGGAGGATGAAAAGTCATTGAATCTAACTTTGGGTGAATTTTAAGTCTGTTTATAGTCCCTGTATATATTATCAAAAGTATATAACCTGCCCTAGCTGGTTTGGCTCAGTGGCTAGAGCATCTGCCCGCAGACTAAAGGGTCCCAGGATCGATTCTGGTCAAGAACCTGTAGTTCCGTTGCAGTCTCAATCCCCAGCTAGGGTCTGGGTATGTGTGGGAGACAATCAATGTATCTCTCACACATTCATGTTTCTATCTATCTCTCCCTCTCCCTTCCACTCTCTCTAAAAATCAATGGAAAAACACCCTCAGATGAGGATTAACAAAATATATAACTTAGGGTATAGGAAATAGAGATTTATGTTTACTTATGTTGTCCACTCCTTGGGGACTAAGAAATGTAGCTATTCATCATTATCTTGTGTCCATTGCCTGTCACACTGCAAGGGCACAATAAATATATTTGTTGAGGTGAGTCTTGAGTACAAAGTGTGTGGGGTTTTTAGCTTTCTGGGCCTATTTTTCTGCTCAACTTCTTAGAGCTTTAGGAAAGTGAATTAAATCATGGATTTTTAATGAAACTAATCTGAGTTTATATTTTTTAAGTGTGGCACAGAAGGCCAAACTTCCTGTCTTACTCCTGGAATAAGTCTCTCAAAGGTGATTTATAGGCTCTGACTTTGCACACTCAAGGCTTAAACAGCAGCTGCCACAGTTACAGTATGATCTGTAGGACTAACATGTGCAGTCTTTGACCAGTCTAGACAGGATCTTTCTTGCTGCTTTCACATTCCAAAGACTATCCTTTGCTTACAGTGGTCTTTACATTTGATCTGTTCTTGTATAATGTAAGAATGTGCACAGCCTGAGGCTCTGTGCTCTGGAACTCTTTATGTAGTCTTAGGCTGGATAACTATCCCAGAGAGAAATCTGAAAATTTCCATAATAGGAATGAACATGGTAAGAAAGGCACTAAGTGACCTATCTATCTGAAATAGTCTTTTGGCTTTCAATTACAGTGAGACCAGTCAGTTCACACAAATAGACCCAGATATACTGCCAGAGAGCATGCACTTTATTTTAGACTGTCTTAGGTTCACAAAATATTCATTAGTATTAAAATGAAAGGAAAATTTCAACAAATTATATTCAGGGAATAAAGTATGAAATAAGCTGAGTCAACTCTGTGTCTCCCCCTGCTCATTACACAATTGTATATGAATTCTATTATACAACTGTTAGAGATCGTTTTGTATAAACCTTCCTTTTCCAGGGAGAAAACTGCAGCTCAGAGAGGTGGTACAGCTTACACAAATTAAGATATAAGTTTGTAGCTGAGCCAGGACTAGAACCCAGACTTTTGAGCTTTCATTAGATACCCCTTTGCACTATACGGTCACATGTAATGCCAGCTATAGCAAGGCAAGTGGCAAAAAAGAGTGGATTGGTCTAGATCAGCATTTTTCAACCGCTGTTCCGCGGCACACTGTTGCCTGGTGTGCCGTAGGTGCAGACAAGACAAGAATTTTATAATTTTTCACTATTTTGTTTACTTAATATTTCATAATAAAGTAATTATAAAATACTTTCTTTGTGTTTATTTGATTCCTATTCAAGAGAATTACTTTATATATAGTCAATATAGGCACAGAGTTAAATTTTTTAACATTTTCTAATGGTGGTGTGCCTCGTGATTTTTTTCATGAAACAAGTGTGCCTTTGCCCAAAAAAGGTTGAAAAACACTGGTCTAGATGTACCATAGGGAGCGGTGGGGGACTGTGGCCAACAGGAGAGACCACCCCATCTAAATCTAAAAGACTCCCATTTGAATCTTTGACTCAAGTTTTAGCCCATGGTTGCCAGGAGGGCCACTGGGTGTGTTGTGTTTGTTTTTTTAGGGGATGCCAGAAGTAAAGATTTATATGTGAAATCTTCTGATTTTTAAGAATTGCAACAAATTCATACTTTATTGTATGGATAAAACAAATCTGTGCACCATACCTATTTTTCTCAAGAACCACCAGTTTGAAACTTCTGTGCTTGAGCAGAATGTTTTACTCTCATGTTTAGTTTCATGGTCTGTTACTAATTCATAGGTGAGTGGAGACATGTTCCTTTTTTTTTTTTTTTTTTGTCTCTTACTAAACCCTTCCCAACTACATGCTTCCCCCCACCCCGTCTTTTAAAATAAGAAAGCAGCCGAAACCGGTTTGGCTCAGTGGTAGAGCGTCGGTCTGCGGACTGAAGGGTCCCAGGTTCGATTCCGGTCAAGGGCATGTACATTGGTTGCGGGCACATCTCCAGTAGGGGGTGTGCAAGAGGCAGCTGGTCGATGTTTCTCTCTCATCGACGTTTCTAGCTCTCTATCCGTCTCTCCTCCTCTCTGTAAAAAATCAATAAAATATATATATTTAAAAAAAAAATAAAAATAAGAAAGCAGATATTTACTGAGCGTCTGCTCTGTTCCAGATGCTATGATAGACACATTCACATGACTGCCAGGCAGTAACTTGTTTGAGATTTTTATTTAAAACCCTATACACAGGGCTGGACAAAAGTAGGTTTATAGTTGTATGTGAAACACAGTTTATTCTTGTATTATTTCCCATATGAACAACTGTAAACCTACTTTTGTCCTACTTAATATAAATATATTTCTCTTTTCCATGTTCAGCCCAGCTAGAGAGTGGGTCCAGTTTCTGAGTAGAGGAGCTGGGGATTGAGCAATAAAAGAAAGGAAGAGACTAAACACAAAAATAGAAGGAAAAAGCTGGGAACCGGGTGCAGCCCTCTTCTACTGGAGAGACAGTGACCCATATCTGATGCAGTGTGTTTATTTTATACCTCACATACCAGGAAGTTTCACCAAAAGTCAAGACAAAGGAGATTATTTGCATTCTTGAGTACGCCCTAGCATTCCTGGTTGCTAGACTGGATTTACATATTAAAACCCACTACCCTACACCTAGGCTGAAATGAAGGTCAAGCTGATAACATCCTTGACTTTTTGGCAAAGCATGTTCCCTGCCGCCTTGGGTTCAGCTGACAATTTTAAAGAAATGCCCATGTGCCTTCCCAGGCGCTCTCTACACTATTGTATGTCTTCCCACTTTTGGCTGAAAATACATGGTTTATTTCTAGTATAATCTTTCAATTATTCAAGTTTAATAACTTCTATCAGATAAGGTGACATAAGTGACATGAGATTGGCTGGGCATCCACAGAAACAGTTAGTACACACTCCTGCCCCTTCAAAGCCTGAATTTATCTTTTATCTTTCTTGGCCAGCCCACCTTCTAGTCTTAGTGAGGAATCCTGCAGTAAAACAGCATTCCTTTCTCTCGAGCCTGCCTGAACCCAAAGGTTCTCCTTGCTTTGTCATACTTGGATTTTTTGTGTTTGTTTTTCATTTTCTCCCTGAAGCCAGACTGGGTATACATTCTGTCTCCCAAGCTTCACATTCTCCCCTGTATTAATTTAGTGAGCCAATCTCTCAACAGAGTTAAAAAAGAAGGCCAGCCAGCACTAGCAGATTTGGCTCAGTAAAAGAACATCGGACTGAAGGGTCCCGGATTCAATTCCGGTCAAGGGCACATGCCCTGGTTGCGGGGAGCTTGTAGGAAGCAGCCTATTAATGATTCTCTTTTATCATTGATGTTTCTACTAGTATATCTCTTTCCCCCTCCCTTCTCTCTGAAATCAGTAAAAATCTATTAAAAAGAAGGCCAATTTTCCACCTGCTAGCTCTTCTGGCACACACTCGTAGGACAGCACTTGGCTTTTGTTCCTTTTCTTTCACAATTTCTTAAATGGCTCTTGTCCTAGATTATGAGAATCCAGCAGAACAGCTCAGGCTTCTGGAAAGTTAGTCTTTCAGGCCAACAGGTATATGTTGCCTGGAAATGGACAGTGTGGTAATTTTTAAATCTTCCCTTGCTTTAGTTTCAGCTCATGCCTGGCTTTGGTCTCATCTAATGTCTGTCCCTACATCTTGTTGAAAGAGGAATGCAAAAGTATAATACAATATTTTGGAAAGGGCTGAGCACAGAAGGGTCTGAGCACTTGAATTGCTTTACACAGGTCTTTCTTTTGAACTTAATGTCAAGGCCTCTGAAATTTTGATAATTTAATAATTTTATCTCATTCCTTGGAGAAAAGAGCTTGACTTGTACCCTGTGAATCCAAAAAAAAAAAAAAAAAAATGGCCTTGAATACATGGCCTGGCCTCAGACATTACATCACCACTCAACTTTTCTGTGTTGACATTATATGGGTATAGCAGAGGTGCAGGAATTCACCAGTTAGTACGCTCCAGGCCAGTGAAGCACCTTATAAAGTTATAACTTTATTTTTTGTATAATTCCATGCAGTACTGATTACTCTCACTTGGGGGCAGCCCACAGGTTCTTCCTCTGAAATAAAGGCACACTTTTTATGGGGGATGGGGGGGGGGGCGCATTTCAACTCTTGGGTTCCATCCTGTGACTTTAGGCTAATTTCTTCTCTTTGCCTTTCTTTCATATCATATGTTTTTAGCCCTTTAGCTTCTAAAGCAGTTTCTTTTAAACAATCTTCCAATGACCTTTGGGTTTGGTTGGGTAGGCTTTATCTGCATATGAAACTGAAGCCTATGGTGGTTTGAAATGGCAGATCTAATCGATAGTAGAAACAGGACTAGACTCAGTCTCTTGTCTGTGATTGTATCCTCTTCCTTATAAGCATGCTACTACCTGTGTTGTACAGATTAAGTGGTGATAGCCTCTTCCATGGCTGATGGAAAAAAGCTGAATACAGAATGTTGTGGCAGAGGAATTCCTTGTATGTGTTATTTAGATGAATATTTAAGGATACTTTATTTTATAGAAAGTAGCATTAAAATAATCTCTTCATTAAGTCAACTATTTATAACTTTTTGAATCCTGAGCCTCTCTCAAATTCTGAAAGCTATGAACATTATTTCAGATTTATTAAAATAACTGAGCTATATGAGGTTCTAAGTAGGAAAAATTCTATTAATAATGAAATGCTCCATTAAAGATAGATAATACTAGTCAAATAATCAGTAAGGGGAAAAATTTGAAAATGTTCTAAATCTCCAACAGCTGCTTGTAACAAGGTAGCCTGCATTTCTTAAAAATGAATCTTTATTCATTACATATAATATTAAGGAGTTTATGGAATTCCTGAAATAGGGATTTCAGGTATTAGCAATCCTGGATTAAGGTTTTACCCATGGATTATATAATCTTTTAGTTCACTGTTGATGCAGTTTTAGAATTTAGAAAGCTTAAAACATTTTGAAGTGTATACAGACCTGTTTGATATGGTCTGGTTTATAATTATTCAGCTGAAAAGGAACACTAGGCACCTGATTTCTTCTTAGGAACAAACAGAATTGATAAGATCTGGTGATACAACATGACAGTTCTCATTAATGGTTCCTGGCCAGAAGCCTGGGCTTTACTAAAAAATCCCTGGTAGATATGTAGATATTAATGACAGAACAGAGTATAACCTTTCCTGCTCTACTTTTCCATCCTCCTCAGAGTGTTTACTTTCAGTAGCTCTTCCCTTTTGTGGGGTGTCTTAAAAAAAGGAAAGTAATATTCCTTCCTCTGAACGGTGAAATCTGTGCTTGAATGAAAAGTATAAATACTCATACGAAGACTGAAAGGAGTGATGCCTTCTCTCCACTTCCCAGGACCCACATACAAAAACTGCGGCCCACAGAGGAGACATTGCTGAAGGCCTTTTGGTTGACGGCCCCTCATCTTGCTAAGGTTTTCAAAAGAGTTTATCAAATAAAGATTCATTTTTAAGTAATGCAGGCTACCTTGTTACAAGCAGCTGTTGGAGATTTAGAACATTTTCAAAATATTTTCCCTTACTGATTATTTTTATTGTCTGTTTTTATGAAGCATAAAATTTTAGAATTTTTCCTACTCAGAACCCATACAGGTCAGTTATTTTAATAAATCAAATAATTCCAGGAGCCTAATGGAACTGAAATGGCAAATGATCCAAAGAAGCAAGAATCATGTGACTTCATATGCAAAAAAAATAGTGTTAATCTTATGGGTATATATATTTGTGTGCTTTTATTGGGAGCCAATGGAATTCTATTTTTTTCCAACCGCAAATACAATAAATATATGGTTTTGGCCATTTCCGAAGAAAAATTTCCATGATTGTTTTGGATGGTGTTTGTGGCAGGCACTGGATATAAATGATATGATTAAAGGCATATTAGCAAACTTTTTTTTGGAAATAGTCTTCTAGAGAGCACATCACGAAATTGTTCAATCATACCCATATATATCCCCCCCCCCCCCCCCCCCCGCCCGCCCGCCCGCTCACAAAAGGTCAGGGAGAAATAAGCTATGCTTGATTTAAATGTTAAATTGTAATTTCTTTGCTGTTACTGATCTGGGCTAGAGAGCCATCTGGTTTCTCTATCCTAATCAGTACTATTAATTAGAAAGGCATGCCATATACTGGAGAATAGTTAATCAGTTACTGTGGAAGGAGTCTTGAAGAGAACTGGGTAAGTTGATCAGTGCTCAGTGAATAGTAACTGATTGATATGATTCCTTTTCCATCAACAGATGTTGGAGAACATCAAATGCTGTGCAAACACATACACACATACTTATGCGTACACATATACGTGTACAGAGAGAGAGAGAAATAGTGAAGGGCCTGTTAAGACATATTCTGTGTTATTATTAGACTAGTGGCCTGGTGCACAAAATTCATGCATATTAAAAAGGAATTCATTAGAGGAAATATTTTAATATTGCTATTTTCCCTTTCTAATAGAAGTATCAGAGATGAAAGAAAATTAGTAAAATGTATATGAAAATCTTTCTCCTGTCAGAGTCTGGGACGCGCCATGGGAACCAGAGTCAAGTCCCTGCCCACCCATGTGCACCTTGAAATCATACGAGACCCAGCCCCAGCTGACCCCACCCCCATCAAGCCCTGCCAGGTGGGGGGCATGGCCTCAGGTTGCCTGGCCCGGCACTGGGGCGAGGGGTCACAGCCCGAGGTCCCTTGTCAAGCCATGCCAGATAGAGAGTGTGCCTTGAGATCCCCTGTCAAGCCCCGCTGGGCAGGGAACACCGCCTGAGGTCCCTGTCAAGCCCCACCAGGCAGGAGGCACAGCCTGAGGTCCCAGAGCCCGGCACCAGGATGGGGGTGCAGCCTGAGGTCCCCTGTCAAGCCCTGCCGGGTAAGGAGCACAGCCTGAGGTCCTCCATCAAGACTTGCCAGGTAGGGGAGGCAAGGTCTGAGGTCCCTCAGCCTGGTGCCAGGACGGGGGCACGTCCTGAGGTCCCCTGTCAAGCCCCACCAGGCGGGGGCCCAGCCTCAGATCCCCTGCCCCAGCCCAGCACCATGCAGCTTCAAATTCCTGCTGATTGCTCGTTAAGACTCATTATGGGAACTCGGCCTCCACTGTGGGCACAGCTATCTTGTGTTACAGAATCCCTGCTCCTCTGTCAGGGCAGCCATCTGACCATTATGGCGTGATGGACAAGTTTGTATATTCCCTCTTTATTAGATAAGATAGATGGTCTGTTCCTCCTGCCTTCTAAAACTTTTCCTTTCTATTAAATCCTCATCCAAATGTTGAGAGAGTGGAAGGGAAAGAGAGAAACATTGATGTGAGAGAGAAACATCTATTGATTGCCTCCCATACACACTCTGACCTGAGATGGAACCTGCAACCTAGGTATGTGCCCTGATGGTGAATTGAGCCTGCAGTCTTTTGGCACTCTGGCCAGTAGGTTAGCTTGCTGCTGGGGTCCTGCTGATTGGGTCTGAGTGAGATGGGCTGGACACACCCTGGAGCCCTCCCACAGTCCCTCCCCAGCTGGCCAACCTCTCACGTCCCTCCCAAGCCCTGATCATGCACTAGTGGGGACCCTTGGCCTGGCCTGTGCCCTCTCACAATCCAAGACCCTTCAGGGGTTGTCAGAGAGCCAGTTTTGGCCCTATCCCGCAGAACAGTCCAACTAACCGAGCCACCAGGCCAGGGCACTTTTCCTCTTTTTAATGTGGGTTTTGGGTGGGGGCTGGAAGGATTATATATATCATGTTTCTAAACTCAATAAGGCCTTAGAATAAATTGGTGGGTTGTTATCTGGATTCCAGATTTGTACTTTTTTTGTTTTGTTTAATTATTAATGTTTAAATAAAGGTGTTAGGAAGGGAGAAATAGTTACTTTGATTGAATTTGCTAATCCATACTTTTCCCCATTTAGCTTCTATTTAGTGAGCAGTTTTGCTATGGCTACGTTTAGATCCTTTTTGAACCTTCAAGTTGTTAAAAATTTCTTGTGACTTCTACAAAAGTGGTCTATATATTTAGAAGCATGGGCTTCTCTGGGTATTCATCTAATGAAGGTCTTTCTTAAGAGCATATGTAATTCAGGACTGCTAAGAGCTGAAGAAAGGGGCAAGAGTTCCTGGAGAGTGCTGGACATCACAGCAGTCTACAGGAGAGGAGGGAGCATTACATGAGTCATTGTTTTCTATGATTAGTGGGTTGACAGAGAACATGTGGGCAAGTGAGACAGTGACAGAGTGCTAATATGACAAACTTTTCTTTTTATGGTGATGGTTCCTTCTTGAAAGTGATTGAGAGGAACAGTTGTTTGTCTGCCCCTATGCCTGAACAAGTTAATACAGTAAAACTGTGATATAATAGACCAATTTGGGTGAGAGGGTATTAAAGCTAAAAGTCCATTGTAGGTTTTCCAAATGCGTATGTTAAAAATTTGACAAATGTGTTATTTTAGCCCTAGCTGGTTTGGCTCAATGGATAGAGCATTGGCCTGCAGACTGAGGGGTTCCAGGTTCAATTCTGGTCAAGGGCACATGCTAGGTTTATGGGATTGGTCCCCAGTAGGGGCATACAGGAGGCAGCCAATCAATGATTCTCTTTCATCATTGGTGTTTCTGTCTCCCTCTCCCTTCCTTTCTGAAATCAATCCTATATAATAAAAGCCTAATATGCTAAAAGTATCTGGTTGTCCAGTTGGCTGTTCAACCAATCAAAGCGTAATACAGTAATGATATGCTAAGGCTGCTCAACTGCTCATTATGATGTGCACTAACAACCAAGGGGCAGATACTCTGACCAGTAGGTTAGCTTGCTTCTAGGATCCTGCTGATTGGGTCTGAGTGATATGGGCTGGACACACCCTGGAGCCCTCCCACAGTCCGTCCCCAGCTGGCCAACCTCTCGCATCCCTCCCAGGCCCTGATCATGCACTGGTGGGGTCCCTTGGCCTGGCCTGTGCCCTCTCACAATCCAGGACATTCAGGGGATGTCGGAGAGCCAGTTTTGGCCCTATTCTGCAGGCCAGGCTGAGGGACCCCACTGGTGCATGAATTCCTGCACCAGGCCTCTAGTAAAAATATTTTTTTTAAGTTAGTTTACCTGTTTTTATTTATGTAGACATGTTTGTGTAATTAAAATTTAGTATGTGATTTCACAGAAAAGTTTTCTATATGTATTACTGTAACATTAAATTTATACTGAATAGGTCTAGTAAATGCATGCATTCACCAGTCACCGCAGGAGTGTGGCTTAGCACATGTAGTTTGAATTTCTTTTGATAGTGATCAGTGTTGGCACTATTTGGTCTTTGTTTTCTTGCTCCTAATAGCAAATGTTTAAATATTTGTGAGATGGCTGATCAAGACTTGCAATGCTGCCCTCATTGGTTTTGCTCAGTAGTTAGAGCATCAGCTCATGGACTGAAGGGCATGTACCTGGGTTGTAGGCTTGATCCCTGGCCCAGGATTGGGGTGCGTGCAAAAGGCAACCAATCTATGTGTCTCTCTCACATTGATGTTTTCTCTCTCTGCTCTGCCTCCCTTCCACTCTCTCTAATCTAAAAAATCAATGGAAAAAATATCCTTCGGTGAGATTAACAACAACAACAAAAAAAGATTTGCAGTGCTGTTTGTCCTCTTGAGCAGTGTTTTTCAACCTTTTTTGGGCAAAGGCACACTTGTTTCATGAAAAAAATCACGAGGCACACCACCATTAGAAAATGTTAAAAAATTTAACTCTGTGCCGATATTGACTATATATAAAGTAATTCTCTTAAATAGGAATCAAATAAACACAAAGAAAGTATTTTATAATTACTTTATTATGAAATATTAAGTAAACAAAATAGTGAAAAATTATAAAATTCTTGTCTTGTCTGCACCTACGGCACACCAGGCAACATCTCGTGGCACACTAGTGTGCCGCGGAACAGCGGTTGAAAAACGCTGCTCTTGAGCACTAACCATTTGAAGGACCGCATTTGGAGGCTTTAGAAGAGAGGAATCTTTCCAACTGGTCTGATGATGTTAAATGTATCTCTGCACTCAGCCCACTTGAAATAATCTTTATTTCCATAAAGCTTTTAAAAGGAGGAAGGGAGGGAGGGAGGATAAAAGAATTCTTTTGGTTACCTTATGTTTTAAAATGGCCCAGAACTCTGTTCCCTCTCCTGGAATACTCATCACCCAGATATTCAATAACTTGTTCCCTCATTTCCTTCAGGGTTCTGCTCAAAATGCCATTTTATCCGTGACTACCTATAGAAAATGAAAACTAACCACCCCAGTACTCCCTATATGCCCTAACCTGCTGTTTAATTTTTCTCTATACTACTTCACCACTGGATACAGTACATATCCATGTTCTTTTTATTTTTCCTCTACCCACTCCACTCACATCATCCTATATAATAAAAGGCCAATATGCAAATTGACTGAACAGCGGAATGATCGGTCACTATGATGCACACTGACCGCCAGGGGGCAGATGTTCAACGCAGGAGCTGCCCCTGGTGGTCAGTGTGCTCCCACAGGGGGAGGGTCACTTAGCCAGAAGCTGGGATCATGGCTGGAAGCTTAGCCGTGGTGGCAGGAGCCTCTCCCACCTCTGTTGCAGCACTAAGGATGTCTGCCTGCTGCCTTAGGCCTGTTCCCCGGGCCTAAGCCAGCAGTTGGACATTCCCAGGGGCTCTCAGACTGCGAGAGGGCACAGGCCAGGCTGAGGGACACCCTCCCACACCCGTGCGCGAATTTCGTGCATTGGGCTTCTAGTATATGTATATAATTCTTTCCCTCTTCCCAACCAGCAAAATGTAGGTAAAGCTTCATGAGGGTAGGGGCAGGGTTGTTTTTTTAAGTCCCGTATTTCTTTTTCTGGAACAGTATCCAACATATAGTTGACATTTAATAAATATTTGTTTAATGAATATAGGACTGGACTCATTTTTATTTCAGTCTCACAGTCAGCACTGTCCTAGGCAGCCAACTTTGAATGCTGGAAAGGGCCCGGCAGATAACCATGAAATGCCATATATGAATTCCTCAGGAGAGGTTTGTGATTCCAGTGTGTGAACACTTAAATGGTCTGACTAGACGGCAGTGGGTCAAGGCACCCTCCTTGGAAAGCATCCCGAGCTGTTCCCTTGTGGTGGTTCCAAGAGGAAGAGAGGGACAGGAGTTGCCCTTATTTATCCCTGAGAGGAAGCCTGGATATTGTATGCATTTCTACGTATTTTAGGAGCTGTCATATTAACTCCAACAGGCCTTAACTCTGTGGGAGTTTTCTTCCTTATAAGGCAGTCTTCTGAGTCAGCGTTCCGTCTGGGAGTCAGTCCCCTTTTACCTTTTCATGGCTTTCCCTGGTGAATAGCTGAATAGGAAAGCGCTAATTCTTCACAATGAAATAGAAAAACCTCTGAAAAGCCCATCCTTGGCTCACTCTTGTTTAATTTTTTTTTTCTTTTTATTGATTATGGTATCACATAATTATCCTCATCCCCCCATTCCCATCCCAAACCCCTCCCTACATATGCCCTCATCCCCCTGTTGTCCATGGCCACTGGCCAGGCCCATATGCATGAACACAAGTCCTTTGGTTGATCTCTTCCCCTTACTCCCACCCTTCCCTACTTTCCCTCCAAGGTTTGAGAGTCTGATCGCTGCTTCTCTTTCTCTGGGTCTGTTTTTGTTCATCAGTTTATGTTGTTCTCTTGTTTAATATTTATTTTTTATTGTTTAGTTTGGGGAGACAGGGTAGCAGGAATTCTATATGAAGTTTTATAGTCTTTTTTGAAACAGAGCATGAAATGATATCTTTAATAATAAATGTTATAAATATATATATACACACACACACACACACACACACACACGATAGACAAAAGTAGGTGTACAATTGTGAATATGCGAAACACAGAGTTTATTCTTTTTTTAAAAATATGTTTTTATTTCAGAGAGGAAGGAGAGGGCGAGAGATAGAAACATCAGTGATAAGAGAGAATTATTGATCGGTTGCCTCCTGCATGCTTGCACCCTCTCCAGTCTGAGGCCCCTCAAGGGATGTCTGACTGCCCGTTTAGGCCCAATCCCAGTGGAATTTATTTACCTTCTCACAATCCAGGACTGCTGGCTCCCAACTGCTCGCTGCCTGCTTTCCTGATTGCCCCTAACCGCTTCTGCCTGCCAGCCTGATCTCCCCCTAACCACTCCCATGCCAGTCTGATTGATGTCTAACTGCTCCCCTGCCAGCCTATTTGCCCCCAATTTCCCTCCTCTGCCAGCCTGGTCACCCCTAACTGCCCTCCCCTGCAGGGTTGATCGCCTCCAACTGCCCTTCCTTGTAGGTCTGGTCCCTTTCAACTGCCCTCCCTTGCAGGCCTGGTGACTCCCAACTGCCCTCCCCTGCTGGCCATCTTGTGGTGGCCATCTTCTGTCCACTTGGGGGCAGCTATTGTGTATTGGAGTGATGGTCAATCTGCATAATACTCTTTTATTAGATAGGATACAGGCCTGGTGCACCTATGGGGGCTAGCTGGTTTGCCCTGAAGGGTGTCCCGGATAAGGGTGGGGATTCCCTTGGGGCATAGGGTGGCCTGGGCAAGGGGCCTCTGGTGGTTTGCAGGTCAGCCATGCCCCCTGGCGACCCAAGCAGAGGCTCTAGTATCTGGAATTTATTTACCTTCTACAATCGAAAGTTTGTAGTCTGGAGTGGAGCCAAGCCTCTTGCTCGCTATGTAGCTGGCAGCCATTTCTGTTTGGATTTGTTTACCTTTTATAATTGAAACTTTGTAGCCTTGAGTGGAGGCTTAGGCTGGCTAAGGCAGGCAGAAAGCTTGACTTCTTCTGTTGCCTGGGAAACCCAAGCCTCCCTCCTGCTCTCTGTGACTGTAGCCATCTTGGTTGGGTTTATTTGCACACTTGCTCTGATTGCCTGGTAGACATGACTGGTGGGTGTGGTTTGTGGGTGTAGCAGAGAGATGGTTAATTTGCATATTACTCTTTTATTAGGTAGGATTAGTGGACAGTTTTTTTGTGTTCTGTTTTTCTCTCGCCCTGCCTATGTGTTTTAATTTGGGTTCAAGTTTCAGGTGCAAATAGTTTATTTGGAAATGCAGGAAATAGTAGAAGAATGAAGTAAGATAGGGAAGGAAAGGGTGATTTAGTGAGCTAACTACAACTGCAGACAATTGGAGTTGATCTTGAGGGGAAAGAGTATAGAAAATGCACTTCAGAGTTATTCCACCTGAGGATAAGACAGCTGGGATATTGGTTGGATATCCAGTCATTAGTTGAACCTGCTCCCAAGGAGTGTTCATTCCCTAGAGCAGTGTTTCCCAAAGTGTGGTACGCGTACCCCCAGGGGTACGGGAAGAGTTTGGTGGGGGTACGCGTTGCACCGGAGTTTGGTGGGGATATGCACTGCACCGTGCTTAGCTGCGCCTAATTCTACCTTCTCATGAATACGAGGAGTACTCAGCGTTATGAAAATTATAGAAGGGGTACACATATGTCAAAAGTTTGGGAAACACTGCCCTAGAGCAATCTGGCTGCAGTCTCTAGGCTTTAGAGAAACCTTGGTAAAGGGACATGAATACTGTCAGTTGGAGATCCAGTGGAGTATACAGAGCAGTAAGGCCTGAGAGAATTGAGTATCAAGGAGTGACGTATGGCATACTTTCTATTTCTGTTAAAACAGTAATCTACCTGGCACCATTCCTTTATCTTTGTTCCTTCTGTTCCCTCTTTTACCCACATCTGTACCTGAGCTGGCTCAGTACCTCATATCTATCTTGTCTTGCCTCTTTTGTGAATCACCAGGCACCTGTTTTCTCTAGTGATTTCTGCTTCATGGCATGTGTCTACATGAAAACTTTCTACTTCATTTAAGCTCCTTGGGAACCCAAGTATTACCTTTTATATATTTGTAAGCACCAAAGTGCATGGTACATAAATGCTTGGTTAGTTAGAACGAATCGTTCCTCCCAACTGATAGGTGGTTTTGCTATGAGAGGAAAGCCCTTGAGCTTCTGAATTCCAACTTTCTAACTTTAACTAGTGTAGTGCCATAAACTTCAGGGAGCTACTGGATGGACCCTAAAGTCAGAGCAATGAGGAATTTTTTTTTTTAAGTATTCAGTTTTGTAGTATTAAGTACATTTACATTGTTGGATGACGATCACTACCGTCCATCTCCAGATGTTTTTCATCTTGCAAAGCTAAAACTCTGTACCCATAAACACCAACTCCCCTCCCTCCTCCACCATTCTACTTTCTGCCTCTATGAATTTGACTGACTGCTCTAGGAACCTCATAAGTGGACTCATATAGTACTTGTCTTTTTACAATATGACTTTTATTCACTTAGCATAAGGTTTAAGGTTCATGTTGTAGCTTGTGGCAGAATATCCTTCCCTTTTAAGGCTGAAAAATATTCCATTTTATGTATAGATCACATTTTGTTTATCCATTCATCTGTTGGGCACTTGGGTTGCTTCTACCTTTTGGCTATTGTGCATAATGCTACTATGAACATAGGAGTAAAACTATCTTTGAGAAATACTGCATTCAATTCTTTCAGATATATACCCAGAAGTGGAATTAATGGATCTATGGTAATTTTATTTTTAATTTTCTGAGGAACTGTTTTGTTTGTTTGTTTTTAATAGTAGTCATCCTAATGACCGTGAGTTGATACCTCATTGTGTTTTTAATATGCATTTCCCTAATGATTGGTGACATCGATCATGTTTCATGTGCTTATTGGCCATTTGTAAATGGCATTTATATATTTCTTTTTTGGAGAAATGTCTATTCAAGTCAAGTGGTTTGGTTTTTTGTTGTTGTTAAGGAAACTTTAATTGAAGTTGGTCTTTGAGTTTCCTTGCCTTGAACATATTTATGTAGTGATTTGTCAAGTTACCATGGACTGGCAGCTTAGGGACTTTCAGCTCTGATCTGTCTTCTATCATTCTTTCGCAGAATAATCAAAGAATCTTAAAATTAAATTGAGCCTCAGAGAGTGTCTTAGTCTGTTCTGGCTACTATTAACAAAATACCACAGATTGGGTGGATTACAAACAATAGTAATTTCTTTCTCACAGTTCTGGAGGCTGAAAGTCCAGGATCAGGATGCCAGCCTGGTTGGGTTCTGGTGAAGGTCCTCTCCCAGGTTGCAGACTGCTGCTTCTCCCAGTATCCTCACATGGTAGAAGGGGCTAGGGAAACTATGTCGGGTCTCCTTTATAAGAGCGCTAATCCCATTCATAGGGCTCTACCCTCATGACCTACTCACTTATCAAAGGTCTCACCTGGTACCATTATATTGCATATTAAGATTTCATCATGTGAATTTGGAGGGGATACATTCAGACCATAGCAGAAAGTGACCATACAAGGCAACTGAACCCATTTCTTTTCCCACTATGCCCTGGACCCTGTGGATAGCATTTTTGTCATCTTTAAACATGCCTTTGTCTCCTTTCCCATGTTCCTACAAATATTATGAAAACTGGTAAATTGATTTTTCAAGTATTGAGTAAAGTATTTGCATTAGGCATGAAGTTGATATATATTGGACTTAGACTTTTTTTTTAATTTTTCAGTGTTATTTTTAAGAAATTTTCTTTATAAAACTACAGGCCTTTTTCCCCCCCTAGGGAAATAAGGAGATGGGGCCAAGAGGCAGTTAGTAATGCTGACCTCAACTTAAAGTAGAACACTTTTGTTTATCTTTGGAAATAAATAAGCTCTCAGAATTGCTCATTGGTTGCTGTTAGACAGTGCTTTTCTGAGTCCTAATTAGAATACATCTAGCTTGGTGTATATTATTTCACAGTAGGCCCACCCATTTTTGAGATTAAACTGTTTGAAACTCACATAAAAGGGGATTGCGTATGCCCTGGCACTAACTTGTGGCTGAGTTGGCAATGACTTCCTGCTCAAAGATATCTGCCTACAGCAGGGAGGTTCAGGATGCCTGGCCTTGCATAAATGTTCCTAAATTATTTTCTACACTTAAACATTTTTTAAATTGTGGTAAAATATACATAACATAAAACAAAACTTACCGTTATAACCATTTGAAGTGTACATATGTGTAAATGCACTTAATGCCACAGAACTGTACACTATCCATCTCAGAATTTTTTCTTCTTTTCAAACTTAAAGTCCATACCATTAAATATAACTTCCCATTCCTCCCATGGCAACTACCATTCTTTCTGTCTCTGAATTTAGCTAGGTACCTCATATAAGTTGAATCATACAATATTTGCTTTCCTGTGTGGCTTCTTTCCTTTAGTATGTCTTCAAGATTCACCCATGTTGTAGTATGTGTCAGAATTTCCCTCCTTTTTTGAGATTGAATAATACCATTGTATGCATATATCACATTTTGTTTATTCATTTGTTGATGGACATTTGGGTTGTTTCCATTTTTTGCCTTTTGTAAACATTCTTCTATGAACATTGGTATACAGATATCTCAAGTCTCTGCTTTCATTTATTTACACACACACACACATACACACATACACCCACACACTAGCAGGGGTCTTCAAACTACGGCCCGCGGGCCACATGCGGCCCGCAGAGGAGTCTGATCCGGCCCGCCAGGTTTTTTGGGCAGTGAGTGCAGCCGAGGTGTTGCAGTAGGAATTAGTATCGGGTCTAGTAATAATTAATGTCGTTTTTAAACATTCGTTTAAAATCTTGCTTGGTGTTGACTTGTATTGACATAACCTTCAAACACGTGGTATCTACAGAACGTGTGAAGTGCAATGAACAAGTTTTGCTTGAAAAAGTTTGTGTTTGGTTTGGTTTTTGTTGCAAAACTAGGGCTAAGAAGATGGCGGATGAAGAGCATATTCGGCACTGCATGCTTTACGAGTTCCAATTAGGAAGAAAAGCAAGTGAGGCTGCAAAAAACATCTGTAGTGCTCTTGGTCAAGATGCAGTTAGCACCAGAAAATGCCAGTGTTGGTTTGAGAAATTTCGCGAGGGAAATTTTTCGTTAGATGACAAGAGTGGTCGAGGCCGTGTGTCCAATTTTGATCAAAAAGCTCTTCAAGCTCTTTTGGTGCAAAATCCTCAAATTACCCAACAAGAGCTTGCGACAACTTTAAATTGTTCACAAAAAACAATTTCCAATCAATTGCGTGCACTTGGCAAAGTCCAAAAGTTTGGAAAATGGGTTCCTCATGAGTTGACCGACAACAACCGTAATCAAAGAGTCACAATTTGCAGTTCGCTCCTCTCTTGTCAAAACCGTTTGCCGTTTTTAGAGCAAATTGTTACCGGAGATGAAGAATGGGTCCTGTATGTTAGGTTGAAAAGGCGGCCTCAATGGTTGGACAAAAATGAGGCTCCGCAGCCCACGCCAAAACCTGACTTGCATGCGAAAAAAGTGATGTTGTGTATTTGGTGGAATTTTAAAGGAATTCTTCATTATGAACTTTTACCATCTAACCAAACCATTACAAGTGCAGTGTATAGTGCCCAATTGGAAAGGTTAGCCCAAGCTTTAAGAGAAAAAGAACCCGCGCTGATTAATCGGAAGGGCGTAATTCTTCACCACGATAACGCACGACCGCATACTGCAAGAATCACTGCTGAAAAACTGCGCCAGTTGGAATGGGAAATTCTCCCTCAACCTGCATATTCTCCTGATATTGCCCCTTCCGATTACCATTTGTTTCGTTCTTTGCAAAACTTTCTTCTTGGAAAAAAATTTAATAATGAAGAATGCCTCAAAAATGCATTGACCGAATTTTTTGCATCAAAATCACAAGAATTTTACAACAGAGGGATTAAAATGCTTCCTGAGTGTTGGGCACAAGTAGTAGAAAACAACGGCAACTATATTGTTGATTAAATTTTGTTGTATTGTTTAAATAAATTCGATTTAAAAAAGTATTAGAAAACGACATTAATTATTACTAGACCTAATAGTTCATATAGTCCGGCCCTCCAGCTCTCTGAGGGACCGTGATCTGGCCCCCACTTTAAAAAGTTTGAGGACCCCTGCACTAGAGGCTCGGTACATGAAATTCGTGCACAAGGGTGGGATGTATGTGTCCCTCAGCCCAGCCTGCACCCTCTCCAATCTGATCCCTCTCACAATCCAGGACTGCTGGCTCCCAACCACTCGCCTGCTTGCCTGCCTGATTGCCCTTAACCGCTTTTGCCTGCCAGCCTAATCACCCCTTAATCACTCTCCTGCCAGCCTGATTGATGCCTAACTGCTCCCCTGCCGACCTGATTGACTCTAACTGCCGTCCACTGCTGGCCTAGTCAACCCCAACTGACGTCCCCTGCTGACCTGGTCACCCCTAACTGCCCTCCTCTGCTTGCCTGGTCACCCCTAACTGCCCTCCATTGCCAGCCTGGTAGCCCCTAATTGTCCTTCCCTGCTAGGCTGGTTACCACCAACTGCCCTCCCCTTGGCCTGGTCCCTCCTAACTGCTCTCCCCTGCAGGCCTGGTCTCCCAAAACTGCCCTCCCTTGCAGGCCTGGTCACCCCCAACTGCCCTCCTCTGCCATCCCGGTTGCTCCTAACTGCACTCCCCTGCTGGTCTGATCACCCACAACTGCCCTCCCCTGCTGGCTACCTTGTGGCAGCTATCTTGTGTGTTGGAGTGACAGTCAATTTACATATTGCCATTTTATTAGATAGGACACACACACACACACATACACACACACACATACACACACCTAGGAGTGAAATCGCTGGATTATATGATAGTTATATGTTTATCTTTTTGAGGAACTGCCATACTATGTTCCACAGTAGGTGCACCATTATATGTTTCCAGCAGTGCATAAGAGTTCCAATTTCTCTGCATCCTTGCCAACACTTTTCTGTTGTTTGTTTTTTGGTAATAGCCATTCTAATGGGTATGAAGTGGTATCTCATTGTGGTATTGATATTTATTTCCCTAATGATTAATGATGTTGACCATCTTTTCATGTGTTTATTGTCCATTTGTATATTTTTCATTGTAGAAATGTCTGGTCAAGACCATTGCCCATTCTGAATCAGGTTGGTTGGTTGTTACTGAGTTTTAGCCAAGGAACCTTTTGATTTGCAAATACTTTTTAGAGGGTGTTTGCTGTGTAGCACCTTTTGAATATATCTTCACTTGTTTATTTTCAAAGAATCTTTTGGTATTTAAGAAGATAAATATAGAAATATATACTAGAGGCCCAATGCACAAAATTTGTGCAAGGGGCTTGGCCTCCGCCCACCGCTGCTTCACCTGGAAGGACGTTAGGCCTAATTAGCATATTATGCTTTTATTATTATAGATTATCAATCAATTGATATATATATATATATATAAATATTTTTTTTGTCCCAACAGTATATCCTTTCAGGCTCTGATGACTTCAACCTGTACATGTGGAGAATTCCTGCAGATCCAGAAGCAGGTGAGTATGTCCCTAGTATAAATCTGCTGCTGATGTTGGCTCTACCGACTTTTGGCATGCTGTGCCCTGAAAGGACAGATCTGTAGCTTTAGAGCACATGTGTCAAACACAAGGCCCGCGGGCCAAATCCAGCCCGCCAGGCCTTGCAATGTGGCCCGCACCGCGCTGTCATCACTGCACTCCGCTGTCAGTTTATGACATTGTCAGTTTATGACTGTTCAGTAAACCATTCGGCCCCCGATTTAGGCTGGATTTTAGATTTTGGCCCCTTCTCTGATTGAGTTCGACACCCCTACTTTAGAGGAAGGTATTTCTCTTTTAACATAATAAGTTTATTAGGCCGAAATCGGTTTGGCTCATTGGATAGAGCATCGGTCTGCGGACTGAAAGGTCCCAGGTTCGATTCCAGTCAAGGGCATGTACATTGGTTGCGGGTGCATCCCCAGTAGGAGGTGTGCAGGAGGCAGCCGGTCGATGTTTCTCTTTCATCGATGTTTCTAGCTCTCTATCCCTCTCCCTTCCTCTCTGTGGAAAATCAATAATATATATATATATATATATATATATATATATATATATATATATATATGTATATGTATATTTGTGTGTGTATGTATGTATATGTATATGTATATACATATATGTGTGTATATGTATATGTATATGTGTGTGTGTATATATATATTTTTTTAAGTTTATTAGAAAAGTGACCATAGGAAATTATAAAATAAAAATTAGAAGCCAGGCTTAACTATAACCTTCATATATATCTGACATAATGATGCTCAAATCTTTTTCCTTCTAAGAACTTTTTTTAGACTTCATAGACCTTTTTTATGTCCATTTGTCTCTCTCCTGTTTCACAAAGCAAGATAGAATATTTTTATCTTGTTTTAATACATGTTTTTCCTTTATTATCCATCTGCATGTTCATGCTTATTACTCTACAAATAGTTGTTAGGGCCTCTTCTTTGTTTTTGGCCTCCCTGGTAATTCAACTAAAGTGAAATTTTCTTTATTGACTGACAAGTGCATTCCTTGGGGTTTGGCTGGTGCCAGACATCAAAGAAATTAGGAGGAATATTTCTGCATTAGTTGTAGATGTATTCTGAAAACAAACAAACAAACAAACTGCAGCTTTCCATAAATTGGGATCTAGTCCAGCTAAGATTTCAAATAGCATGAATCATTCTTCATTCTTGATAATAGTGACTTTACATGCTCAGTTACCTATTACACTGGTTGCTTCCTACTGGTAGAAAATGTATATATTTTTTTATTCTCAGGACAGCTTAATGTAGCCATCTGTTCTGGGTTATACATGGCATCAAACTGGAAAATGACCATTAGGAAAATTATAGAGGATGATGCCCAGTGTATATTGCACAGGTGTATCTAGTGCTCAGTTTAGGGAAGTTATTGGCTTGCCTGTTGCTGAATTAACAAATATTTGCCTTTCAAAACTTGTTGAGGACCTCTTTGGTATAACTCTTGTTGCTGTAGTCTAGTTACTGAACACATTGCAAAAGGCCTTTTTCCTCTTCTGGAATTTGGAAAGCATGAGTAAAGCAGCTTACCTTTGAAACACAACCAGAAGGGACAGCGTCATTTATCTGAACAAAAAGCAATGTTCCTGGCCCCATATGTTCTAAATTGATTAATTGATGAATACACTTTGGGCTTAATTGTATCATTTATTAGATCTTGAAAAACTTTTAATTATTAAGTCAATATGTCAAAATAGAAAGTGGATAATCCTGTTTCCCCAGCATGTTCTCTGGAATCTTTTTCATGTTTGTATTATATAAACAGAGAAAGGGGAAAGAATTAGCAATAGTCTATATTATAAAAGGCCTGTGGCCTTAATGTTGTAATTACCAAAGACCTAAAGACCAGTGCGGGTGGGTGGGACTGTGAGTGCAGTGGTGGGTGGGGCCACTCGATTTCACTCGTGCTGGGCTTCTAGTATTGCAATATTTTCTTTCTTTTTTTTTTCTTTCTTTTTTTTAAAAAAAAATATATTTTATTGATTTTTCACAGAGAGGAAGAGAGAGGGATAGAGAGTTAGAAACATCGATGAGAGAGAATCATCGATCAGCTGCCTCTTGCACACCCTGCATCAGGGATGTGCCCGCAACCAAGGTACATGGCCTTGCCCGGAATCGAACCCGGGACCTTTCAGTCCGCAGGCCGACGCTCTATCCACTGAGCCAAACCGGTCCCGGCGTATTGCAATATTTTCTTCCCCCTGTTGATTTCTCTTCTAACTTAGGATATGGCCCACTGTTGGACTAACTCTGTGAGTAGATGATTATGTAATCTCTGGGTTGGTGGAAACCTGATAGCTGATTTAGGATTCCAGTATTAAAACTGGAAAATGGTACCTGTACTTTCCAAGGATTGTATAGGAACAGCTGGTTTAAAGGAATCCATTAAAAGCATGTTTGTTTTGATCACTTGTGTTCCAGTAATACTTGTAATGGTAACTCAAATCCAAGACAAAAATTTTAACACTTAGAACCTTATAGTCACAGTAAATAAAGAAAAATTTTAATTTGTTGTTGAAACTATCATAGAGTTCTAATAAAAACAAATTAGGTTGAAATTTTAGGGGATAAAGTGTAAATATTATTTAAAGGAAGAAAAAGGAATGATGAAATATTTTTATTTAGCCGAAACCGGTTTGGCTCAGTGGTAGAGCGTCGGTCTGGGGACTGAAAAGTCCCGGGTTCGATTCCGGTCAAGGGCATGTACCATGGTTGCGGGCACATCCCCAGTAGGGGGTGTGCAAGAGACAGCTGATCGATGATTCTCTCTCATCGATGTTTCTAACTCTCTATTCCTCTCTCTTCCTCTCTGTAAAAAATCAATAAAATATATTTTAAAAAATATATATTTTTATTTAAAAAAGTACATGTTAGACTTCAGATTCCACATGCCCACGACTTTCTGGTGCACAGATAGGATAACACTCCAACCAGTTGAGCCACACTGATCAAGGCACCATAACAGTCTTATGGTTCTTTTATACTCAATGTCCAGTATATAGTAAAAAAAATTATGAGGCAAGAAAATGTGGCTCATAATCATGAGAGGGGGAAAAAAATCCACAATTTTATGCAGATATTTAACTGACAGTGACGTCAAATATTATAGATATGATAAAGAAAATAGAAGAAAAGATGGACAAAATGGATGAAAATATGGAAAATTTCAACAAAATTGGAATCTATTTAGGAAAATAATCTAGATATTCTAAAGCTGAAATGTCTAAAATTAAGAATTTATTGGATGAGTTTAACTTTCAGAGGGCAGGTTTGGTGAATAAAAGACAGATTAATAAAAGATAACCTCCCTCACCCCCCAAAAAGATAACCAAACCATAGGACAATGAGAAAAGAGAATGTAAAGAGCAGGACAGAGAGCACAAGAAACAAGTGGAACACAGATGATGTGATATATATGAAGTTGATGTTCCAGAAGAATAAGAGATAAAATGGGTAGAAACAATATATGAAGATAAATAGCTAAATGAATTTTCCAAAACAAATGAAATACACCAATTCTTAGCTTCAAGAAACTCAGTAATGACAAATGTGATAAATAAACACATCTAGGCACATCATAAGCCCAACTATTGAAAGCAAAAGATAATGAGAAGCCCAAAAACAGCCTGAGAAAATGTCTAAATCAGTAATATATATATATATATAAAATAGAGAAATATGCTAGTTAACTGGGACGCCATAATGGGTCGACTGGACAGGAGGAGGTTGCACAGGGGTTGGGGGACAGGGGGCACTCTGTCCGCCTGCACTGGAGGAGGGCCTCATCAGCAGTGACTGCACTGCTTCAAGGGCCTGAGAGGCAGGCAGGGTAGGACCAGCGACTCCAGGGTGGGAAGTGCTGCGCAATTTCGAATATTGTGCTGGGCTCCTAGTAAATAAATAAAGTGCTTAAGGAATTAAAGCCAGCTGACCAGAATTCTATATCTAAGGAAAATAATCCTTCAAAAATGTAGGTAAAAGACATTTTTAAAAATTATAGAATTTTAATATAATGACTTAGCAGCCCTTAATGAATTAATACATCTAAAATATCGAACATCAACAACAACTAACATTACAAAAGGAAAGGCAATTAGACATGAGCCTCTGGATGAAAGAACAGTACTACCCATAGTCTTGCAAAATAAAACCACCCGAATCTGAACAGACCTCAGGATCCACCTTTTGATTTGCAGGAAGTATAGAGGTCAGAGGAGTATATTGTACTGTATTGTGAGGATACAACCCACAAAATCCAAACTGTCAGAAATTCTCAGACCCATGTTCTTCAGCAAATACATTCTAATGGGAAAAGAAGGATGGATAGGAAGAAACCTATTGTTAAGATACATAAGAGACCTAAAAACAAAAACACCACAGGCAAAATTAAAGTATTTAGGAGCCGAAACCGGTTTGGTTCAGTGAATAAAGTGTCGGTCTATGGAATGAAAGGTCCTAGGTTCGATTCCGGTCAAGGGCATGTACATTGGTTTTGGGCACATCCCCAGTAGGGGGTGTGCAGGAGGCAGCTAGTCGATGTTTCTCTCATCGATGTTTCTAGCTCTCTATCCTTCTCCCTTCCTCTCTGTAAAAAATCAATAAAATATATTTTTAAAAAACAAATAAATAAAAAAAATTTAGGAATGCACAGCTGGGTAAATAAAATTATTTTTAAATGCAGAGAAGTGATTAATATAGAAGTCAGGATAATGGTTACTTTATTATCCATTAAATAATAATGTATAATAATGGGGGAACGAAGGGGTTGTAATTGCAATGAGGCATGTAAGGGCCTCTGAATGAATGGCCAGAAAAATTCCATTTCTTGACCTGGGTGTTGGTTATAAGGGTATTCACCTTATGAAACTTCATTAAGCTATACTTTTTATATTTGATTTCATATCTTTTTTTTTTTAATCCTCAATGGAAAAAAAATAAGAAAAATAAGTAAATAGCCATGGTCAAAGAATAAATCACAATAGGAATAAATTTTCTTAATAAAAATAAAAACATAAAAAGTGCTCAAGTGTTGATCTTATGGATATTTGGCCCAGATCAGGGATCTACAAAATTTTCTGTTTACATACCCAGCCCCACAATCATTTTTTTTTTTTTTTTTTTAGTTACATATAAAGAGTATATATATTAAAGTACACTTTTATTGCGGCATAACTTAAACCTCTGTTAAGATACCCACCATGATAGGGTGCTTGTTGCCCCAAGGTAACTCCAGTGAAGAGAAAGTTTTCTGGAAGCCTTACTCTGCAACCCTCTGCAATCTTTAAATGCGGCTTGCTGAGAAGAGCCTTATTGTCATCCTTCCTCCTCAGAGCCTTTTACTCATGTGAAGGTGGCTCTCATGTTCCCTTCTCTATCTCCTCCAGAGATAGTACCCCAAGTTTATTTAGCAACACCTCAACGAAATGATACCAGTTTCTTGGATGTACTCATTTCTTTCCTCTAGATTTGTTCTACTTTTGCTTAAGGATTAACTGAATTAATGAATAAGTTCAACAGATGTAGTCTGACTAGAACAGAGAAAAACTTGGGCTCCTTGCTACATGGTGTTTCAGAAAGTACACATGATCACAAAAGCTGTTTTTGGAAGTCACAGAACCAATATCCACTCATACTTATTTAGAGTTGGCTAGAAACCCCATAGTTTCCTTATGGGCTGTGTGGTTGGTCCTGGATCATATATTTTATTTGGTGCTTGGGTTTCGTTGTACAAAAGGACAGTGCCGTGTAATTATTTCTCTTGTTAGATTCACTAACTGGTGGTTAAGGTGTTTGTTTTTTCTGTACTTCAACTTTGCATCGTCAGTCTGTCACAGTGAGGCTGTCTCTTTGATCATCATCTTGCTTTCCAAGTAAATAAAGTACATTTTTGGATTATTTTTAGCAAACCTAGGTTCATTTGGGGATTCAGTCTTCCTGCTACTATTCTATCCCACATTAAAAAAATTTTTAAATTAAAAAAAAAAATTTTTTTTCTGTTCTTCCTTGTTCTTTTTTCATTTTATTTTACTTTTTACTATTTTTAGAGTTAAGTACTTTTATTATCAAAGTAATACAAGAACATACATTTTAAATCAAATAATATTACAAAGCTTTTTTTTTAAAAAAAAATGCAAGTTTCTTTTTCTTCCGATAACATAAACATAATATTTTAAGTTTTAAATTTTGTCCATTGTCCATTGGCTTTCTACTACTGAAATTAGCCAGCTTCCCCACGTAAGAATCTTTGATTTCCTATCAGGAGGATATTTACCTAGCAGTTGAACTATGGTGCCAAGAGCCAAGTAGGGGAATAGAACTATGGAACTCATATCTATACACAGATTTTTGTTTAATCCCCATTTCCCCATCTGTGTCTGTTCCCAGTACAAACTCTCTTTCAGTTGGCAACCCCCAGGCTGCTTTTGTGTGGGGAAAGGGTAGTTTCCTGACCATGTGTACTGAGGGAAGGGTGTGATGGTGAAATTGCTCTTTATGTAGGCTTTCAGTTCATCCTGTTTACAGTCCTACCCTTCAACCTGGCTTCAGGGATAGTGAGCACTTCTTATTTTTCTATGTAATCTCTCTATTTTTAAACCTTGGTAATTCATAGTTCAAAAAATATTTGGCGAAGTTCAGCAAGCTAAACATAACATATAAGGGCTAGATGTGGTTCTTGGATTCTAGCTTAGAATGCTTAAAGGACCAAAAGTCTGTAGGGAGATTTCTAATCTAATCTACTGCCTCTTTGATTTAAACAAATATGGAATGAGGCTGAACTAGCTCTCTATGCATGCCAGTTGAACGTAAGATACTAAGGCAGTCTGAAATTGGTTTGCTGTTATATGCTGTGTGGCATAATCAGATGACAAGCAATCAGCATTTATTGAATGCCTGCTGTGTGCTTCACAGTGTATGCCAAATGCTGGGAGAGTGAGATGGAGTTGAAGTCCTGAGTATGAGCCAAAAGAAGGGCATCTTTTTCTTCTTCGCTCTTCTGTTCAGAAAGACTGACAATCCCTGGGGAAATTTTTTTG
Source organism: Pipistrellus hanaki (assembly GCF_964339955.1). Lineage (NCBI taxonomy): Eukaryota > Metazoa > Chordata > Mammalia > Chiroptera > Vespertilionidae > Pipistrellus > Pipistrellus hanaki. The sequence continues at coordinate 25,519,538 of NC_140503.1, forward strand.
CTACACAAGCTCCAGAGAGATGAAATTTATTGATTATATAAACAACACTAACAACGATTTGGCTAAGTAATTCTCATCAGGCTTCCTAGTGGGCTGAGAAAATCATTTTGAGATGTAGGATATAAATTCATTGTAAAACTTGTTACTGGCAAGATTAGGCTTGATATTTTAGTTAATGTTACAAAGCAACTCATTTCTAAAAGCCTCTTTAAAAATTAGAGGAGGACTAGTCCTGGGAATTTTACTGTGGCAAAAAAGCCCATCAGAATATGTTTTACATCTCTGCAGCACATAGGAAGAACATCTGTTTTTCTGTGATAATTCTGAAAAGAAAGTAAATAGACCTTCAGTGAAGTATAGAGTCACTGTGGTGTATTGGAAGGAGCATTTGGCATTTGGTTTCATATCCAGTGCTGCCGCTAAGTAGCTGATCCAGTGATCCATTTGAGGCAAATTATGTAACAATAATTGTCTGAGCCTCAGTTTCTTCTATAAAATTGCCTCTGCACCTACCACCCCAAATCATGAGATGATTTTTAAAATATATTTGTTTATTTATTCATTTTAATATATTTTTATTTATTTCAGAGAGGAAGGGAGAAGGGGGAGGAGAGAGAGAGAGAGAAACATCAATGATGAGAAAGAATCCTTGATTGGCTGCCTCCTGCACACCCCATACTGGGGATCAAGCCTACAACCTGGGCAAGTGCCCCAACTGGGAATCGAGCCATGACCTCCTGGTTCATAAGTCAACGCTCAACCACTGAGCCATGCTGGCCAGTCTCATGAGATTATTTAATAGTTTTAGAAGCTTTCTGAAAATTGTGTGCTTTCAAGTGTAAGACATTGTTATTGTTATGTAAAATAAGACCAGCGCCCATTTATGTATATAAAACCCTAATATGCAAATAGATCAAATGGTGGAATAACTGAACAACCTGTCTCTATGATGTGCACTGACCACCAGGGGACATGCACAAAGCATATCAGGTGTCAGCAGCAGGTGGCAGAGCGCAGAACATGGTGGGCATTGGCCATAGCAGGATGGTGGTGCAGGCGAATGGGGCTGTCAGACCAAGGTGGGTTGCCAATTCCTGTCATCTGGGCGAGCCCCTGGTGGTTACTGAAAATTCTTTGCTCCCGTGCACCACAGTTCTGCCCAGTGCTCACACCTGCTGCCGTCACTGGAGCCACTGCTTGCCCCCACTGATGGTGCCAGCCCTAATCACTCCGTGCCGTCAGCACATGGGAGTGGTGGCAGCGGGAGTGGGGCTGCTGACAGACAGGGGACCAGGGCCATGGCAGGAGGGGCCAGGTGGGGCGCGGAGGATGGACCAAGACCTGCCCCTGTGCTCACCACAGCCTTGCAGCCCACAGTTCCTCTTAAGGTGCACGAATTTGTGCACTGGGCCCCTAGTAGAACCATAATTTCCAAAGCATTTTTTCCCTGGTAACTTAAGTATGGACATTAATGGATTTGATAACGTGTGGTGGAGGTGGGTGTCTCTAGAAAATATTCATATTGCCTTCTCCTTCCCATTCTCCTAGTTCTCGTTGGAAAGAGCTTTGGATTTTCATAGATAGTGTTGCTTTCCCTGAGACATGCCTCCACACTATGTATGACCTTACTGTTTATGGAAAGAAGCAGAATGTAATTGAGTTGGTAGGTCTGGATTTAAAATTCCTGATCCATTCATCTTCTATTGTAGTTGGAGATTTTGGAAAAATTATTTAATCTTGCCTAGCTTCTGTTTGTCTTTTTTAATATGTTTTGTGTGTGTGTGTGTGTGTGTGTTTTGTTTTTGTTTTTTTGAGAAAGGGAGAGAGAGAAAGAGAGAGAGAGAGAGAGAGAGAGAGAGAGAGAGAAAGGGAGAGTGGGGGGGGGGAGAACATTGATGTAAGAGAAATATTGATTGGCTGCCTCTCAACCAGGGATAGAGCCAGCAACCTGGGCATGTGCCCTGACCATGAATGGAATTGGCAATCTTTCAGTTCATGGAATGAAACTCAACCAACTGAGCCCCACTGACCAGGGCCAAACTTCTGTTTCTTTTTTTTTTTTTTTTTTTTTTTTTAATATATTTTATTGATTTTTTTTACAGAGAGGAAGAGAGAAGTATAGAGAGTTAGAAACATCGATCAGCTGCCTCTTGCACACCCCCTACTGGGGATGCACCCGCAGCCAAGGTACATGCCTCTGACCGGAATCGAACCCGGGACCGTTCAGTCCGCAGGCCGACGCTCTATCCACTGAGCCAAACCGGTCCCGGCACAAACTTCTGTTTCTTTCTCTGTAAAATAAGAAGGTTAACAATAATAATAGTAATATCTACCTTCTTAGGGATATTGTGAAGGTGCTCATTCAGTGAGTGCTATTTCTATTTTATTGATTTCTCAGAGAGAGAGCAAGAGAGAGAGAGAGCCTGATCTGGGATCCAACCCACCACTTTTTGGTGTATGGAAGGACACTCCAACTAAGTCACTCTGGCCAAGGGGCCCCCCCCCTTTTTTTTTAATAACAATTTTTTCCATCATTATTTATTCCCCTTCTGGTGCTCTCCAAAATGGTCGGTTACATTGTTTTTGCATGAAGGTTGCTTTTGAAAGAGAGGGGAAGTTATATGACAGATTTTTCCCTGAATGGAGGGGCTAGACATGCAGTTTCATTGCCAACTCACTGCAGCTACCCCCACTGCCGGTAGGCTGATAAAGTATGTGGAAATTGCTGTAAATGCATTTTCAGAGGCCTGCCTGTGGGTGCATGCTCTGTCTCCTCCTTTTTCTACACCTGCATTGACTCTTAATGAGTTAGGCCTGGGCACCTGCTTTTTCCCATGTAATTAGAAGAACAACTGGTTTTAATTGGTACAAGTAGTTGGTTGCAAGCACATGTGAAGTACAGATGATGAAAGAAGAACTCAGCCTAATTGATGCAATTAAGCATTGCTGTCTATGGGCACCTTGAGCTTTACTGACAGCACTGCCTGTCCCCATCTGGCTTTTTTTAACTCTTAAGTGGATCATGATCCCCAGGAGTTAGGCACTACTTTTTCTGTCTTGTCAGTACCCTGATTGTACTTCTCTTTATGATTTGAAACTTGGAGACATTAGGATTGTTTACTCAAGCCTTTTGGAATGGCTAAAGGATGTTTAGAAAACTTTGAATGATAGCAAAGAAAAGAAGTAGTCCCTTGACCCTTATAGCTGTACATTCTTTCCTTTAAAAAAAAAAATGTTCTTATTAATTTGAGAGAGAGTAAGAGAGAGCGAGAGCGAGCGAGTGAGAGAGAGAGAGAGAGAAACATCAGTGTGAGAGAGTAACATCGATCAGATGCCTCCCCATATGCACCCTAACCAGGGATTGAACCTGAAACTTAGTTACATGCCCTCCCTGACCTGGAATAGAACCAGAGACCTTTCAGTGCATGGGACGAAACTCAGCCAACTGAGCCATACTGGCCAGAACTATAACTAAAAATACTTTAAAGAAAGAAAGGAAGAAAATGAAACATTCAAAACTGACAGCAGAAAGATTGAGAAAGAGAAACACGGATAATCCACATGTTGGGTGATGGAGCCCATTAATAGAGACTGCATTTTTCCCTGCATGCTTATATCCCATGGTCTAATACATTCATGTCTTTTCATTCATTTATCAAATATTTACTGAAAACCTACTATATGATCAGCACCATTCTATAGGCTTGGAGTACAACAGAAGAACAAAAGAGACATGCCAACATGGAGCTTACATTCTAGAAGGGAAAACAGACAATAAACAATAGATACAATAAGTTATATATATATTTAAAAAGTTAGAAGACCATGGAAAAGAAAAAGTAGAGCAGAATAAGGGGACAGGAAGTGGTATGGGGGGGGGGGGGAATGCAATTTTTTATAGTATATTTAGTATAGGCATTGAGAAGATCACATTTGAGCAAATTTTCAAAGTGGTGAGGGAGTTAGCCATGAATAAATCTGGGGAAGAACATTTCAGGTAAGATCAGTGCAAAGGTTCTAAAGTTGTGCCTGGTGTATATGAGAAAAAACAAGGAAATCAATGTGTTGACGCAGAGTGAGGGAGGGAGGTGAGGGGTTGAAGTCATAGAGGTAAGTGGGCCACAGGGTGTCTAGTCATGGGTTCTTATTGTGAGTGAAATAGAGAGCCTTAGAGAATTCTGAGCAGATGAATGACATGATCCAACTTATTTTAACAGGATCACTGCATCTACTGAGTTGAATATAGATGGTTGGGAACGAGGCTGCCAAGCATAGAAATGAGGAGAACTAGCAAAAGTGTCACATTATATAGTTGTGTGGTGATAGTGGCATGAACTGAGGCAATAGGGGTTATAATCTAGATACACTTTGAAGGAAAAACCATCAGAATTTCCTGATAGATTAGATTGGGGAAGATGGGCAGCAGTGTCCTGTTCTATAGCCCCAAGTGCCATTGAGGACCACTTTGTAGCATGTTGATAAATTGATGTTAGACTAAGGCATCAAAAAAAACTTGTCTAGGTTGCTTTTACCTTTTAAGTTGACAGCATAGTCATTCTTGGAGAACTTTGTTGAAGCAAATTAAATTGACAAAAAGAAAAGTAACAAGTTAGTGAGAAATGAGAGTGGTGTCCTGACCCTTGAGGTGCCTGAGGGACAAGTCTCTGGTTGAATGTTGTGAAAAGAGGAGTGAGTACTGATGTTGGAATCTTATGAGATGGCCCAATTACTTTACTTTCTGAGGTTTTAGAGTAAAGTGATTTATAGCCTTCCCCACCTTCCTATCATCCCTACTGAACCAAAGGAAAGATGGAAATAAGGGAACTTTAGCCTTGACTTATTAAAGAGACCTACAAAGTGGTGCTAACTTGTTTGGTTGAGCTGGCCAAACTGATGCACCAGAGAAATGATCATTGGTTTGTACAAAATTGTACAAGTAAATGACAGCTCAAGGATGAATGTCGCTTTTCCTGGGTGTGTCCTAATTTGTTCATTGCTACCCATTATTAATGATTAGGTCATGGCTTCATTTGGTAACCATGGGTGAGGTTGATCCTCACCAGGCCCCTGACCTATAGTCTAGAGATGACCTTCAGGGGACTATGTAGGTTGTGTAGTTGTTGGGAGAAATAATCTCTGCCTAACTCCTTTCAACTTGATCCATCTAATGATGGGCAGGGTCTGGCTAAGTAATGGAGGAGAGGAGACATCAAGTTCTTACTGATACTACTATTTTTACTTTAGCCATTTCAGAATAAAGAAATCTATCTGAATTACTCAAATCTCCAGAACTGATAAAATTTATTCTCTGAAAATCATTGTGTCTAACTATATAGTAGCAGCTGTAGCCAATCACTTGAAACCTGGAAACCAGAAAAGGAACTATAGAGTTTCAGAACCTTTCTGAAACTCTTTCATTGCTATGATTCTGTGTACATAGCTTTGGTTATCTTAAACAAATGGAAGCAATAATTTTTCCTATAGCTGTTTACACTATCAGTCTCTTGGTCTATTGGCTTCCTCCTCTTTTTCAGACTTTCTAGGTATCAGTTTGGATGGAAAGAAGAGAGAAGACTTCATATTAAAACTAGAGACCCAGTGCACAAATTTGTGCACCAATGGGGTCCCTCGGCTTGGTCTGCAGGATTGGGCTGAAACTGGCTCTCTGACATCCCCTGAGGGGTCCGGGATTGCAAGAGGGCACAGGCCAGGTTGAGGGACCCCACTAGTATATGATCGAGGCTGAGGAGGGATGTGAGAGGTTGGCCAGCCAGGGAGGGACTGCGAGAGGGATCCAGGGTGTGTCTGGCCCATCTTGTTCAGTCCCAATCAGCCAGACCCCAGGTAGCAAACTAACCTGCCGGTTGGAGCACCTGCCCCCTGATGATCAATGCATGTCATAGTGACTGGTCAACTGCCGTCTGTCCCTGGAGGTTGGTGCATGTCATAGCAACTGGTCAACTGCCTGCCCCCCGGTGGTCAGTGCATGTCATAGTAAGCAGTTGAGCAGCCTTAGCATATTATAGAGCTGTTTCTCTCCGGCGTCCAGCACAGAAAAGGAACGAGTCCAGTTCCTGAGTGGAGGAGCTGGGGATTAAGAAATAAAAGAAAGAGAGCAAGATGCAGAAATAGAAGCAAGCTGGGAGCCAGGTGGGACACTGCCACTCTGATGGAGGGACAGGACCCTGAGCCCATGCAGCGCATTTATTTTATACCCCCAAATACCAGGAAGTATCACCAAAATTTAGGATCAGGAGCTTATTTGCATTCTTGAGTAGGCCCTAGCATTCCTGGTGCTTTACTGGATTTATGTATCTAAGCCTGCTACCTCGACACCTGGGCTGATATGAAGGCCAAGCTGATAACACTAATGTGGATCCAAGATGCAGCTCTGCCAGTCGCCTCGGACTCAGCTGACAACAATTTAAAGAAATGCCCATGTGTCTTCCCAGGCGCTGTCTACAGCATATTATGCTTTGATTGGTTGAACAGACAACTGGACACTTAGCATATTAGGCTTTTATTATATAGGATTGCTACCAAGAAGAGAAACCAGATGAGGTCACAGTGCACAAAAGAGTAATAGAAACGGTTTTTTCCATGGTCTGGAATTTTCAAGCATTGATACCCCATTTAAATTCAGGACTTAAAAAGAAAACCAGCCCTGGCTAGTGTGACTCAGTTGGTTGGCTGTTGCCTGGTGCACCAAAAGGTTGCTGGTTCAGTCCCTGGTTGGGGGCATGCAGGAGGCAGTCAATTGACTTTTTACTTTCACATCAATGTTTCTCTCTCCCTCTCCCTTCCTCTCTCAAAGAAGAAAAAAAAGAAAAAAAAGAAAAAAGAAAACCAATCTATAAGATAAAATTTAGCCAAAACTGGTTTGGCTCAGTGGTAGAGCCTCAGTCTGCGGACTGAGAGGTCCCAGGTTTGATTCCGGTCAAGGGCATGTACATTGGTTGCGGGCACATCCCCGGTAGGGGGTGTGCAAGAGGCAGCTGGTCGATGTTTCTCTCTCATCGACGTTTCTAACTCTCTCTCCCTCTCCCTTCCTCTCTATAAAAAAATCAATAATATAATATATTTTTAAAAAGATAAAATTTAGAAAGATTTGGAAATCAGTTATGAACTTTTAACTTCATTCTTATTCAAATCTTTTTAAAACTACCAATATGGTGGGAAGGTAGTAGATTAGGCCTGATAGCCAAATAGACTCTGATTCAAATCCTGGCCCTGCCATTTACTAGCTGTATGACTTGGGAGAAGTCACTTAAATTTTTGAATTACTTAAATTCCTTCTCTTGGAGGCAGTAGGATTAAACAAGAGATTGGTACTAGGTTTAACCTGAAGTTTCTTTGCTAGTGACCCACCCCCATGGGGGTATAGATAGGAGGAGGATGTTGTTAAACATAGAATTCAGAAGAGATTGTGAGCAGGAATGCTATTTGTTGAATCAACCTCATATAGAACAAAATTAGACTTGAAGGAATTCCTTGGTGGTGGTGAGATTCCTGTATTAAGACAACTGTTTTAGATTCCCATGGATCCCTTTTATTTTGAGTAGACTCATGTTACTCTTCCCTCCCCTCACTCCAGCCTAGGAATGCGGGGCACTGAGGCTGTCTAGGGGATTCCGTCGTGGCATCCTACTTTGGTGCTTAACCTTTTCTGATCCTACTTTTCTTCATAAAATCATAATAGCTCTATGTCTAGTCACTCTTTTCCTTTATGGCATATTAGCAAATTTGGTGTTAGGCTGAGATATTAATAGCTTTAAATGTATTATCCATCCTGGGTAATTCAAATATTAGTAATGTCAAATATGTGGTGGGGGTTTAGACAAAGGATATTTTTGTCACCCACCAAGTAGAGTAAGCACCTAGTCCTGCATAAGTTGGCACTGCCAAGGGACAGATCAGTACAGTCTGAGACCTTGATGTTATAAAAAATATACGTATATTTACATGGCAATAAAGAAGAATATCTTCCATGAGGCGAAAGAGGAGTTGTATTAGGATTCCAAAAGCAGAGGACCCCCCTCCCCAGAACCAGAATGTTTCTAGAGAAGTGATGTTTTAGTCATATTCCTTTCAAACACCGAAAAAATACATGTTTGGAATGATATTTGAGCAAGGTGGGGTTGGGAGTGCGATGGTATGGAATGTGGAGTTGAAACTAGACTACTAGGGTATAGTTTCTAGGGTATGCCATGCTCCTGGTAGAGACTAAGAAGGTATTTATTGCTTAGATAAGTGTCTGTGTCTGAATGCATCATATTTGCCAGTTTGCCAGGGTCACAGGTTGGCCTGTGTGTACTGAGCTGTTTGTTGATGGTTGCTCAGAAGTTTGGGTGCATGTATTTTGTGTGACTGTGATGTCCTGACCAGTGAGGTTGAACCTTTGCAATTATCCTAAGTTCATAAATGATGACATACATTTATGGTGCAAGTTCCAGGCCTCCAGTACTTTTCTTAGCCATTGAAGAAAGAAGTTTTGGGGATGGTCTTTAAAGAACAACTTTCTATTGTGGCCTCTTGATTTTAATCCATATGCGATGTCTTTAAGGCCTACACACTCTAACTTCAGATTCTCAAAACTTGGGCTCTGCTTATTATGAAAGTGACCCAAATCTCCTCCCTTTTTCCTTAGTTCTTCCCTTCTATCAGGGAAACAAACAAACAAACAAACAAATAAATAAAAGTATGTATTTTCTTCCATTATTTCCCAGTGGGTTTTTTTATATTTGTTTGTTTTGTTCACTGTCTGTATCATAGAAATTGAGAGCAAATGGACCAGAGATGTTTTTGTGCATTTGAATAATTACATGCTTCTGGTTCTGCTTGTCCCTGGCTCAGCTGCCTAACTGTTCCAGAGCAGTTCAGTCTCATTTTGCTCATGACTGGCTTTTTCTAAGGTAACACTTGGATGCTATCTTGGTATCAAAAAGCTTATGAAATGTTTTAGGTGGATGTAGCTTCATTGACAATGGAATTACAGTGGGTGGGCGTGGGCAATGCTTAAAGGCTAAATAAAGGCTCTCGGTAAGAGCACATATGCTGAGAGATATGTCATCTTCCCTCTTCCCATAGCAACTTTATCTGTAAGATTAAGCTATCTGCTGGTGGAATAGTTAATAAAGAAACTTGACTCTAGTTCAGAGCTGTTTGCCTGCCATTACTGGAACATATATACTTTTCTCTTTTGATTTTTGTTTCCTTCTGTCTTTCCAGGTGGCATTGGTAGAGTGGTCAATGGAGCCTTCATGGTGCTGAAAGGGCATCGGTCTATTGTTAACCAGGTCCGATTTAACCCCCACACCTACATGATCTGCTCTTCTGGTGTAGAGAAGATTATCAAGGTGAGGCAACTTCCCTTTCTGTCCTTTTAAAGAGATTGTTACAATTCACAGTTGGACGAAATGTATGTAGGACCTCATATCTAAACATACTAACAGTCTATCAAAATTCTCAATTATTTATTTATTTTTTTTAATAAATACATTTTTATTGATTTTGTACAGAGAGGAAGGGAGAGAGAGAGTTAGAAACATCAATGAGAGAGAGTCATCAATCAGCTGCCTCTTGCACACCCCCTACTGGGGATATGCCTGCAACCAAGGTACATGCCTTTGACCGGAATCGAACCCGGGACCTTTCAGTCCCCAAGCCGATGCTTTATCCATTGAGCCAAACCTGTTTCGGCAAAATTCTCAATTATTTTGACATTTTACAAAATATTGAAAAATTGATTTTTAAAAAAAATATATTGTATTGATTTTTTACAGAGAGGAAGGGAGAGAGATAGAGAGCTAGAAACGTCGATGAGAGAGAAACATCGACCAGCTGCCTCTTGCACATCCCCTACTAGGGATGTGCCCGCAACCAAGGTACATGCCCTTGACCAGAATCGAACCCGGGACCTTTCAGTCCGCAGACCGACGCTCTACCACTGAGCCAAACCGGTTTCGGCGAAAAATTGATTTTAAAAATATTTAAAACTTACCTCCTTTCAGGACTTTTTTTTTTTTTTTTTTTTTTTTTTTAAGATAAAAAACAATGTATTGTCATTTATTCAAATACTAGAGGCCCAGTGCATGAATTTATACACTAGTGGGATCCCTTGGCCTGGCCAGAAATCGGGCCAGTTGGGGCTGTCCCTAATTGCCCTCCCCTGCAGCCCTGGTCCCCCTCCAACTGCCCTTCCCTGCAGGCCCAATCGCCCCCAACTTCCCTCTGCCGGCCTGGTCACCCCTAACTGCCCTCCCCTGCAGGCTTAATTGCCCCCAACTCCCTCCCTTTGCAGGCATGGTTCCTCCAAACTGCCCTCCCCTGCTGGCCTGATTGCCCTCAACTGCCCTCCCTCGCAGGCCTGTCCCTCCCAACTGTCCTCCCCTGGTGGCCATCTTGTGTCCACATGAGGCAGCCATTTTGTGTGTTGGAGTGATGGTCAATTTGCATATTACTCTTTTATTAGATAGGATTAACTGGTTGATGTTAATTACATAGCTACTTAGTGGTAAAGTAGTATAGAACCCTGTTCTTTGTTCTTCCCAGAGCACTGCCACATTCACCATGCTAGTGGGAAGGCAGCAAGCTGGCAGCCTGATGTTCTGCTAGATTTGATCATCTCAGTAGTCCTTGACTTAGACAGTCATTGAATTGACCTTGTCCCTTGCATTGCTTTCCCTTCTGCTTTGGCCTATGACTAATGTGTTGGCATGCCCTCTCCAGGTCTGTTGACGTCATTCTTTTTCTCAGAGAGCTCTGCTTGGGCATCTCCTTTAGAAGAAAATTTCCTGCATGACTGTACAATCTTGGATGCTTCTGTGCTGAGTCTCCCCAATTACTATTTAGTCAACTGGAATCCTTACCGTAAAGGTCATAGGTTGGAAACTAGCCAAGCTCTCAGAGGAGAAAGAAGAAAATGTTTCTCTGTGAGGTTATCCAGACTAAACTATAGAGCTTACTGCTTCTAGGTTCCAGTAGGATCTCAATCCTATCCCACCAGGAGGCACATTAAGCCATTTGAAACCTTAAGTCAGTTGGTACCCTCAAGCAGCTTTTTGAGTCTGTCTCCTGTCTGTTAAGTGAAAACACTAACCATGAATTGTCACCCAGGAGAGCCTATGATTTACCTGTGCTTATAAATTTACTGTTTTAATAAATGTCACTTTCCTAGTTGCTGTTTCTGAGGTCAGTGGCTCAAAGAAGATCATCCCACCATGCTCTAGTCCACCCTGACACCTGCTTTTCTCTCTCTCAACTTTATTCCACCTTCTCCCTGTTTTGTCTTTCACTGCTGCCTTTCTAGCCCAAAGAAGAATCCCTATTGTCAGGGCCAGCCTTTTCTCACCCATAACAGGTTTTCTGTCCCCCTGAATGCTCACATTTAGCAAAAGAGGGGTCTATTTTGTAATTAAACACAAAGTGGGGCAAATAATATTTTTTTAAGTATCTTTTATTGATTTCAGAGAGAAAGAGAGAAATATAAACATCAGTGATGAGAGAGAATCATTAATTGGCTGCCTTATTGGGGATCATGCTCCTTATTGGGGATCGAGCTCCCAACCTGGGCATGTGCCCTGACCGGGAGACAAACTGTGACTTCCTGGTTCATAGGTCGACGCTCAGTCACTGAGCTACACCAGCAGACTTTTTTTTTTCTCAAAGACCAATATTTATTCACCCCTTATGTGTGATATAACTTTTGTGTGCCATTTGTGCTAGACCCTACAGGGAACACAAAGGAAAGAAAAGTAATGCAAATCCCCTGGGAATTGATGACCTGGTAGGAGAGACAAGAAATAAAGATAATGTGCCCTAGTCAGTTTGGCTAAGTGGATAGAGCGTCAGCTTGCCGACTGAAGGGTCCCAGGTTCGATTCCAGCCAAGGGCACATTGCAGGAGGCAGCCGATCAATGATTCTCATCATTGATGTTTCTATCTCTCTATCCCTCTCCCTTCCTCTCTGAAATCAATAAAGAAATATATTTAAGAAAAAAGAAAGAAAGAAAAGGAAGATAATGGGAAATGCAATAGGTATTTAAGAGACATCAAAAAATGCTGTGGGAGGAGAGCTATTTTTCCCCATATGGAGGAATCTCAGTTTATGTAATATTTGAACTAGATTTTGAAGAATAAAGACTGCAAAAAAAAAAAAAAAAAAAAGAAGAAGAAGAAGAGTAATATTGGAAGAACATTCTAATTGAAGGGGATGGATATTTAATTACTTCATTGAATCAACAAATATTTATTGATCACCTACTGTGTTCCAAGCATTGTGCTTATGAATAAATGCTCAGAAGCAGCAAAGTGTAGGACCGGTTTAGGCCAAAATGATCATGTTTGGCCAAAGTGGAGAGCACAAAAAGGGAGGATTAAGATATAAGGCTGGGAAGGTAGGCTGGAGGTGGGCCAGATTAAAGAATGTGAAGAGCATTTGAATAAGAATTGAACTGTACCCTTTTCATTAGCAGTCTCTTGAGCTAAACTTTACACTGGACTTGAAAAAAGAGAGCTGCTCATCCCTCTTCCTTTTCTCATGCGCCTTGCCCTATGAGGAGGCATGTCTAAGCTATCTTTCATATGTCACAGGAAGTTGTATTTTCATTTTTCACTTTCATTGTAAATAAATAAACAATTTCACAAATGCTTGAAATTTATATTATGGATGATGGAGGACTAAGATAATAGGGACCATCAGTAATTCTTGTGTTCAAAAGTCTCTTTGAGGATGAGTCTGAAACTTTCTGATTGAGGCATTCATCTGCTAAATGAAAGAGAAAGTACCTCATTTATTGGTGTTTTGGTATGAACTGTAGGAATGATTCTTATTTCTACAGCTGAGAAAAGGGACTTTTCTACAGAAGAGAAAGGGACATGCAGTGGGGCTGGGGTTCCTATCTGTTCTACCTGCTCCAGCAGCTCTGCTACAAGTCTCCTGAGGCTAAAAAACTGGCTGTCTATGAGGAGGGCTTTGTTTTGCTCTGAACCTTAGGATTGGGTAATCTGTTACATCTATTCACTGCTTAGATGAGGGAGCTGAGCTTCACCCAAGGTCAGCAGCTAACTAGGAGCTGAGTGAAAACCCACACTCAAGTCTCCTGTTCCATTACTCCAAGCTTAAGGAATGAAAGTTTGCCTCAGCTTAATGTATTCCAGAGTCCAAATAAAAGCTGACTTTCAGTGTTTTGGTTTTCATTCCTTAAGTGAAGACGTAGGGCTCTGGGTAGTAGATTAGTACCTCAAAACTAGCTTTTTGGGTTGTTAGACCAGCATCTTGCTAATAATACTTTGTGCTTCTGTTAACAAATTCTGAGTTTCTGTGAAGTACATATAGATTTAGCTTCATGTTTGACCACATGGTTGGTAACATTTTACCATTTTTTAAACTGGTGAAATGAGATTTGGTCCAGAATATAGTGTAGCACCACAAAACATCCTAAGGGCTTTGCCTCATTTTCCTTTCTAAGCCACTAAACTTCTATTCCCTTGGACATCTGTTCTCAGAGATAATAATTTATAGGTTGAGCCTGTGCTGAAGGCCCTGTTTAAATGTTTCTGAAACATTGAATCTCACAAAGGATTTAAGATTCTTTAGCTAAATCTGTTATTTCCTGCTACTTGTTTTCTACTAACTATATTCTAGTGTTTCTTATAAGTTGGTTCCCCTCCACTTGCTCATTCCTTGAATGCTTGTTAAAAATTCAGAACCCTGGCCCTTGCCGATTTGGCTCAGTGGGTGGAGTGTAGGGCTGTGGAGTGAAGGGTCCTAGGTTCGATTCCGATCAAGGGCACGTGCCTGGGTTGTGGACTTAATCCCCAGTAGGGGATGTGCAGAAGACCGCCAATCAGTGATTCTCTCTTATCATTGATGGTTCTTTCTCTCCCTCTTCCTTCCTCTCTGAAGTCAATAAAAATATGTTTTAAAAAAATTTTCAGAACCCTGACACCTCCCCATGACTTATTGAATCAGAATCTTTAAAGGTGGGTGGGGCTCAGGATTTAATGTTGTAATTATTCTTCAGGTGATTCTCTGAGAACCACTGCATTCAAACTCCCCTGGGTGAGATTATGTAGCTGGAGGGGGGAGAACACCTGAGGAGTTGTAGGCAGGGCACAAGCTGAGGAGGAATGAATCTGAGTTGGGAATTGGTAGAGAGCTAACCTGCAAGGTTTCCTCAGCCCCTCTTGAAATGGGGATCCTCCAAAGAAGCACTGCCAACCAGGACTTCAAGTAAAGCATGGAGGGAACAGGCTCCAGTAAATTTATGGAGGCAAATTTGACTTTGGATAGCTTTGGTGAAATGAAGCCATTGTCTTAACAGAGCATAGGGAATGAGGAGCCACTGTTTTCTGGGTTGGGTGCCATCTAAAGATAGACACCAGCCTGTCAGACGAGAAAATCGCCTAGAATTTTATCTGAGTTGCCATGGCTACTAGCCGATCTAACCAAGCTTCTTTGTGTTGCTCTGTGGACCAGTCTGGCAGTCAGGTGAAGCTACTCGTCTTCATTTGCAGTGACAGCTTAATTACCTTGAACTTGATTTTTGCATAATTTATTCAACTTGTTAAGTTGGGCCTTTGCATTTAGACAGACCTGAGTTTGAATCCTAGGTTAGCCACATTTTAGCTATGAATCCATGTTTCTGACCATGGAATGGAGGGATGTTAAGGGATGAGGCTGCAGTCTTGGGGTGAGGGGTGCCCTCTCTATTCCTGCAGTAACAGAAGAGTTGAGGAGCAAGCCAGCAACTCCCTGGGTTAAGAGAACCCAGTTTCCTGGGTAACTAATGTCTGCATGTCCAAGAGGGAAGTGCAATGTAGGCAGTTGGCTATTCTCATCAAGCTCCAGAAGCAATTCCCATTAGTTAAAAATAGAAATGTTGCAGTTGGAGAGAAGTGGAGTTAGAGGCTAAATTATTAACTGTCACAGAGGACTGACTGCTGGATCTGTTTCGCTTCAGCAAAGAGGTGCCTCTCTCTGTGCACAGCTTCAGTCTTCTGAGTTTTAAACACATTGGCCAATCTTAAATCCTCGTGTATCCTCTGAGATTATGAGGGGAGTATTATAATTTGCATTCTACTAATAGAGGAAGTGAAAGGGGCAGATGTATTTTGGGGGAGATGGTGGGTGATTATCGTGGGCCTAGAGACAGGATTTAGGACTCCTGATTAATGCTGTGGCCTAGACAAGGCTTTTCCCCATATCTGATGTTAGAAGCCTCAGTTTTCATATGTGCCCCAATATAATCCAGTCTGATAAAGACTATTTTTAAAGTTGGTTGGCAAATCCTGGCTAAATGACAGGAAGGGTCTGGGAAAGCTCTGCCTTGGTGTTCTCTATGGCCACCAGGTTTAGAATACTTGCCAATCAGCCCTCCTTGGTCTTGTTTTCACCCTCTGTGCAGATCTGGAGCCCGTACAAGCAGCCAGGATGTACAGGAGACCTGGACGGTCGGATTGAGGATGACTCCCGCTGCCTCTACACCCACGAAGAGTACATCAGCCTCGTGCTGAACAGTGGGAGTGGCCTGTCGCACGACTATGCCAACCAGTCTGTGCAGGAGGACCCCCGGATGATGGCCTTCTTTGACTCGCTGGTGCGCCGTGAGATCGAAGGCTGGAGCTCTGACTCCGACAGCGACCTGAGCGAGAGCACCATCCTCCAGCTGCACGCAGGGGTCAGCGAGCGCTCGGGCTATACGGACTCCGAGTCCTCGGCCTCGCTGCCCCGGTCCCCGCCGCCCACAGTGGACGAGTCCGCAGACGGCGCCTTCCACCTGGGGCCCCTGCGGGTCACCGCCTCCAACACAGTGGCCGCAACTCCTCCGCCTCCCGCTTGCGAGGACGCAACCTCCCGCCAGCAGCGCCTGTCGTCCCTGCGGCGATACCAGGACAAACGCCTCCTGGCGCTCTCCAATGAGTCGGACTCTGAAGAAAATGCCTGTGAGGTTGAACTCGACACGGATCTCTTCCCCCGGCCTCGGTCTCCCAGCCCCGAAGATGAGTCCAGCAGCTCCAGCAGCTCTAGCAGCTCCGAGGACGAGGAGGAACTGAACGAACGCCGAACGTCCACCCGGCAGCGGAATGCCATGCGGCGCCGACAAAAGGCACCCCGAGAAGAGAAGCCCACTGCGCCGCCCAAGCCCGCCAACACCTACATTGGAGAAGACAACTATGATTATCCCCAGATCAAAGTGGATGACCTCTCCTCCTCCCCCACCTCCTCTCCGGACCGGAGCACTTCTGCTCTGGAGATGCAGCCAGGCCGGGCATCACCAACTTCAGACATTGAGTCAGTTGAGCGCAAGATTTATAAAGCTTACAAGTGGCTCCGCTACTCCTATATCTCCTACTCAAATAAGGACGGAGAGAGCTCCCTGGTGTCTGGGGAAGCCGACGAAGGGAGAGCGGGAACCAGTCATAAGGACAGCCCGGGCCCTTCCTCCAGTAAGGAAACCTGTCTAAACACCTTGGCGGCCCAAAGGAACCAGGACCTACCCCCTGAAGGCCACAGCAAGGATGCTTTAAAAGAAGGGACTTCTGCTAAAAATCCCAGCATTGTCCCAGGCCATGAGCACAGTGGCCACTCTTGGGCAGAGGCACCAGAGGACACCGCTCAGGACACTAACAATGGTGGCTCCATAGAACACTCTTTTGAAACCAAGAAGCTCAATGGAAAGGCTCTGAGCAAGGCCCTGAGCAGCCGGGCCGAGGAGCCGTCCTCTCCTCCTGTCCCCAAGGCATCTGGCTCTACTCTCAACAGTGAGTCCGGCAACTGTCCCAGGACCCAATCCGACGACAGTGAAGAGAGAAGCCTCGAAACCATCTGTGCCAACCACAATAATGGACGCTTGCACCCTCGCCCCCCTCACCCTCACAACAATGGACAGAACTTTGGGGAGCTGGAAGCAGTGGCCTGCTCTTCTCCAGGACATTCAGACACTGAGCACAATTTGTCCCTGACAGGAGGTCTCCTACACAAAGATTGTTGTGGGTCTGAAGTGGCCTGTGAGACCCCCAGTGCTGGAATGAGAGAGGACCCCCCTGACCCCCCAGGCATAGACAGCAGCAGGGCTGTTCATGGCCATGGTGGCCTCAAAAGGCACCGAGTCGAATTGGAAGATACAGATTCAGAGAATTCCTCTTCAGAGAAGAAACTAAAAACATGATAAATACAAAGGGAAAACAAAAAGCTACAAAAAGGAGCTTTACAAAAAAATTTTTAATCCTGTTTAGTGAATACAGAGGAAAGGAAAAAAAAGTATTAAAGGCACATAAAACCAGGGCCTGAATTTTGTGTCTGATGCTGCTCCCTTCTATTCAACAATGGGTCTGATGTTTAGTTGTGCATTGGCTTGTGCTGTGCTAAGAAAGGGGGGAAATCCAAGTGACTCCTTTCTAGTCAAACTTGAGCCTAGTGTACCTGTGCAGATTAGATTCCGTCAAAGTAAACCCTTGTTGAGACATTTGATTTGTTCTTGTGTGTGTGTGTACACTGGTACGCGTGAACTCATTGTTTCAGACTTGTCCTTAGTTCTCCATCAGAAAAGGATCTATGGATCTGTGTTTTTTGCCATCTCACTTTGTTTACATGCCATAGGTGTTCTGGTCTTAATGATGAGTACCTGCTAAGTCAGGTTGTGCTACCAGTAAGTAGTGGATTTGTGCTGAAAGACTAGGAAGGAGAGTAGAGACAGGCCTTCAGCCCATTGGCTGTGCTGGAAAGGAAAGCATGGTTCCTTTTTAAAGAAATCTTCCATGTTTTCTCTCAGTAGCACTTCTACATTGAGCATTTAACATAGACGTACTAAAAGTGAAGCATTTTTAATGCCAATAAGAGGTTAGCACTTAAGATGGGATTCAAGAGAACATAGATCTCTGATAAATTTCACTGATGACAAATTGAGTGATGCTGCAACACATACTACATGGAGGCCATACAACATAACTAGTTGTGGGTGACACTTTAATCAGTTAGATACTTAGTTCTAAGAGACACTCAGAATGCCCGCAGACACTTCCTTAGCCCCATGGGATGGTGTCTAGGCATATTGAAAGAAGGGGGAAAGATAGCTCTCAAGAACTTTGTGCTCAACCTACTAAAGTGGGTGTTATATGTGTGTTAAAAAGTGTAGTAAAGAGCAGAGCGTGGTACTCTATTAATTTAACTCAACCCAAAATGATTGATGAGAATTGGTGGGCCTAGCATCTTCCCCCAGGCTTGCAATTAACAGAGACTGTGGTGTTCTGACTAGATCTTGCAGAGCAGTGGACGTCTTGAAGTAACAGATTCTTATTACGTAGGTCTGTTAGGAGGCAGAGTGTGTAGAGAGAGGAGTCACTGGTTTAAGACTCCTGGCTCCTAGAAGGGACTCTGTTGCATTGAGGTACATACAGGTCCAGAGGGGGAAAGACCAAGAGATTTTCAGCGTCGCAGTGGTAGTTACAGTCACTTGGTTATCAATGAAGAGTTGTGCAAGACAGGAAGGACTAAGGATGACCAGATATCTTGTCATCGAAGTCATGAAAAGGCAGGAGAATAGTGGCAAGAAATGAGGAAGAGAGAGAGGAGAACACAATCACTTTCTTGGGCACAAAGGTGCTAGACAACGAGGAGCCCAGGCGGCATTGGGTGTGGGCAGGAGCCAATGTGTGACTGGTGTGGCCTCACTGTCCTTTTAGAGGAGGACCTGTTCTACTGGAACTGGGACCAAGGGGAGACAACCTATGCAGGACGGAGACTCGGATGGATTAGGCACTGGGGGAAGAGGGTTATTTATAAATAGAAGGTTGTTGGTTAAGCCAAAAGGAGATAGCTTGCTAAGCTGTGTGAAAGGAGAGATGTGCCTCGTCTGTGTGATGTGACTTGGGCGTGAAAACTGTCTTAGGAGACGGAGCTGAAGGAGTGTGAGTAGCAGTGGGGATGCTTACAATTTAACATTTGTAATCTCACTGGGGGAATAAAAATGGTTCTGTAACCATTAGAATTGCTTTGGATTTGTAATCAAAATGGTTTTATGATTTGTCTTTTGACTATTCACAGATAATTGTAAATTCTGGTTTTATAAGCCCAAGTCATTTTACATTTGCTTTTCCAAAATTTATTAAATTGGAATTTTTTAATCCTTTATATACTAAAAAAGATATAATCATTCAGTGTGTGTTTCTCTTCCCCTTCCTAGTCAGCATACCTAATGTTTTTGTTTTATTTAATCAGCAGGTATCCAATCAGTAGGCATCCTTTTCTGACTTCTCTGATAATTCACATATATTCCTGGAGAATAAAGAAGTTGTTCAAGTTCCCTTGCGAACTAGCCACTTAGTTACTGTTCCCAAATGCAGAATTTAGTATTTTCATGTTAAAAAGCCTTCATCTCATTTGGGTACGCAAAAGAGAGGTCAAAGTTTATCCTGGTTCAACTTTAGTATTCAAAAGAGATCCTTTTTTAGTAAGGATGCCATTCATCCTTGAGAGAGACTCTTCCCAGCACCCCAGGGTCAGCATGCCAGGAGATAGATAGGCCCTCAGGATATCCACAGGAGCAGGAGAGATGCTTGTCTCTGTGGCCACTCCCCTCTCATTTCTAGAAATCTGTCTGTGATTGTGGTCCTGGAAACCTGGCTGGAACCACTTCCAAGATCACTTTGCCCAAACCCCTATAGTATAGAGGCTCCAACGTGGGAGGCACATTTAATCTCCAGATTCTTCCAGGAGAGGTCTTTTTACCAGCAGGACTGTGGCACTCATTAGATCAAGAGCTATTCAAAAGTGCCTCGTGTCTTTTTCTGCATCCTACACATAAAATTTTAAGTTGGCTGGTCCAGATATATAAAACCATTTCTCTCCACTTTATTTTCCACCTGGTTTTGTGATTCCTGTGTCGGTAGGACAGCAGGTAAATGAGGCAAATGAAGGTTGCTACTGTGCTTGGTTTTCTAAGCCGGAATCCCCTGCTTGTCAAGGTGCCTTCTTGTGCTGAAGCCTTACCTTCTCACAAGCCCACCTCTCCCAGCAGCGCTAACTCTTCTCCTGTGTATATGCAAATAAACCTATTGTTCACTTCTCATGGCTTCCTCTTCTCTTCCAGGGGAGACTAGGTTTCTTAGACACCCGTCTTCTTACATTTCTTTTCTGGTTTAATTCTTGCCTAGTTGGAAACTTGATTCAAAACTACACTGAAGCCCTGACCGGTTTGGATCAGTGGATAGAACGTCAGCCTATGGACTGAAGGGTCCCAGATTCGATTCTGGTCAAGGGCATGTACCTTGGTTGCGGGCACATCCCAGTAAGGGGTGTGCAAAAGGCAGCTGATTGATGTTTCTCTCTCATCAATGTTTCTAACTCTATCCCTCTCCCTTTTAGTAAAAAATCAATAAATATATTGATTTTTTAAATATATATATTTAAAATATATATATATTTTTTAATTTTTTTTTAACTACACTGAAGACCAGAAGAACTGGCCAGTGGTCACTTCTAGGTACTGGGACAAATGCCACACCTGCACAACAAAATGTAGGATACACAGAGGTATCTATTTGGTCTGGAAACATTATTAGTTGGAACTGAGCAAGTGAGGCAGTAAAGCAACATTATAAACAGCCCCCAAAGAAATGTTTTCTGATGTTTCCAAATATCAGATTGCTTTTCCTGCCCTGTCTCAGGCATGCACTACAAACTTGTTTTCTTAAAAGAAAAACAAAAGGCCTTATACATTCTGCCTCTAAAACTGCCTCCAGTTAACTGAAAAATCTTGCCAGCCAAAACTCTTGTGAGGAAAATAGACCTTCCAATGAAAGACTGTCTTCCCTTAGGACCTGAGCAAGACACTGTGCCAGGGATGAACCACTAGGTGAATAGGGCTCGTGAGTCCAGACCTGCCCACAGCAGCAGGAAAATGGACAAGGTGTGCGGTTCTCAGAAGAGAGATTTTGGTCTCAGTGCTTGTTTGTCCTTGAGTACTCATCCGAGAATGAAATAATGTGAATTCAAGTGCTTGGAAGTGTTTTTGAATTTCTTTAAAAGACAGTGCTTTCCACATGCAACAGAAGAAAAGTGTATGAAAGAAAATCTGAGCCATCTGTACCCTCATTACATTTTACTGTTAGTACAAAGGTGATCAGATGCTTCTGAAAATGGAGGTTTAGCGGCAAAGATAAACATCACTGGCCCAGCACTAACATGGCCGGGAACAAGCAGGAGGAGCTGCTCGCTTTTCTTCACACAACAGGTTTTACAGGAGCCGAGCAGCAGGGCCCTGCAGTGCTGATCTGTAAGACAGTCACAGTAAAGAAATGGGATGTCTAGCATTTCAAATGACTGAAGTTGGGAAATGACTTCTTTCTGGAGCCCAATGCCATGAGCTAATGGGATATTCCAGTTAAAGTACAGAATGCTAGCTTACAAGTCTCCCTCTATTCAGCTTTGTTAGTCACCCCAACAACACCAGAGAAAGTCGATAGAACACTGAGGAATCTGGGTGCTGACCCAGGATCCTTAGGCAGGAGAGTCGTTCTTGTGGTCTAGGGAAGACATTTATTTGTAGGGAAGGGGATTAGGAAGACTGCAGTGGAAGAAATGAAGTATCAGGTGACTTCAACAGCTTTCCAGATCCACAGAACTAGCATTGAACAGGACAGGAACCAGCGACTGAAACACTTAGTCATTAAGATTGTTTAAAATTGCCAAAACTGGTTTGGCTCAGTGGATGGAGCATCGGTCTGCGGACTCAAGGGTCCCAGGTTCGATTCCGGTCAAGGGCACGTACATTGGTTGAGGGCACATCCCCGGTGAGGGGTGTGCAGGAGGTGGCTGGTCGATGTATCTCTCTCATCGATGTTTCTAGTTCTCTATCCCTCTCCCTTCATCTCTGTGAAAAATCAATAAAATATATTTAAAAAAAAAAAAAAAAAAAAAAGATTGTTCAAAATCTCCAAGTAAAAGTCTTCATTTACAAAAATGAGCATTAGTAAAAATGCAGGATTGGTTTGGGAGCAGCTCTCTTTTTTAGAATGCATAAATTCCATGCAATGATTATCACCAGCACACTTAAATCAACTGTATACCTAAAACAGGTGAGTGTGTGATTATTGGTGATTGGCGTAGGCTTTCATAGGGAAACAAGCATCCTCCAACTTGACTTCCCAGACAGGTTAGCGATGCTACTCGGGGCCAACCCCCACCACCTTTTTCACACATTTTCTCTATGCCTCAGAGTCAGTGTTTGGTTTTTTGTTTTTGTTTGTTTGTTTTAACATTTCTAGTCTGTCCAAGACCTTTCCTTAAATTGTTAAGCCTAACTCAAATTCTTGAAAACTGAAATACAGAGGTCCCTCTCAAGTCTGAAATCTGATCCCCCCGCCCCCCCCCCATCCCATGAATTCTCAAGTTGGGGATGGTGAGGATGGCACCAGGTGTTAGGTGCTAGACTGGTGGGATCATACTGGACCCGGGTTCAGCAACCTCAGTACTTGAGTTTTGGCTAGAAAAGAATTCAGAGCTAAGACTCAAACTATAAGTTTGGAAAATCACAGAAGTACAAGTAATTTGTAGAAGAAATGGGCTTTGGAAACAAGGAAGGGCCCTTGGAGCTTGGGAATGAGGAAGTTAATGGTAACGTCTGAGGGGATGACAATGGGGAAGGGACAGGCACGCAAGAGGGAGAGTATCCTGGGTCCTCTGTCCTAAGGCTGTTAAGGATGAAGATTTTAGGGAGGTCCCAGGGGAAGATCTCAGTAGAATATTCAGCAGCTTTCCAGCTGGATTCTTTTAGGGTTGGAGTTTCTACTCATTGATTGGTCAGCACCAGGGCAGGGGGTTATTCAATGCAGCTGATCCTGCCATCAGCCTTAGCGTCACTTGTCTGGTTTTGCTTCTTTTCTGGGCAAGGAGTTGAAATCCAACTGAGGCCTAGATGTTATCTCTAGGGAGGAATGGTCAGGGGATCCAAACCTTGTGACCATCGATATGCTAGGGGAGGAAAGGTCTCCCCGGAGGCAAGGTCCCACCCTACAATTGTCCTTTGCTAGGCACCTATGGCTTTCTGCCCTGATGACCTGTACCTGGCCCATCGTCCTTGCTCTGCCCATGTCAGTCTAAGCGCCTACCAGAACCAGTGGGTGAGCCAGGATTTCTGACAAGAATATAACTGCTTAGAGCCTCATCTGTAAAATGAGGAAAGAATGCCTGTCTTGGCATATTGTTGGAGGATTAAGTGAGCATATAGTTAGCTTGGACCAGTGCCTTGTATACAGAAAGCACTAGCATTTGCTTCACTAGCATATCTTTTCTGGTCTCATTGCTTGTTGATAGCAGCATGCACATCATATAATCGGAAGGCTTTTTTGGATGGGGTCTGCCAAGGAATATAGAAAGTGAGTCCAGAGAAAGAATTTAGTTTATTAGTCTGAAACCATAGGGAAAAAGTAATGTGTCCCCATTAAGGTGGACTTGACTAAAGCTGAGTTTGGAACCTTGGACACCACCTCCAACTTGGGGAACCAACTGTCTATAAAGACGGAGAGCTGGGAGCTTTAAAAAAAAAAAAGAAGAAGAAGAAGAAGAAAAAGCCAGGTCTGGCTGACAGAGGCCTCCAGATCCTTGCTTAGGCAGCAAGTCTGTGGCGGGTAGGGGAGGAGTGGCAGAGTAAACTGAAGTCTTAATATGGTGGTGCTGGAGATGACCCAGACCTCAGGAGCTGGGACAGCAAACTTCTCTCTGGCCTTCTGAGCTGAAATTCCCCCATGTGGCGCTGGGCCAGCCCTAGAGAATCAGGAGGGTTGCAAGCCATGGGAATGCTGTGTGTTTGTGCTAAAGAAAGGTTTTGACCAGAGTTTTCCATGCAGGATTGTTTTGTGTGTGTGTGTGTGTGTGTGTGTGTGTGTGTGTGTGAAATATTTTGCAACATTGGGCTCAGCCAAGGGGAAAAGGGGTCAGAGTTCAGTCCCATCCTACTAAACCCTCAGGACAGATCTGGATTAGAGATCCTTTGGCCCGTTTGTGGCATGTGGAGAGGGCAGGCAGAGAAATGAGAGGAAGGTTTTGAATTGCTGATGGAAAAGAGGCAATGGAATTATACTTGGGAGAACAAGCTTTTCAAATAAAACACATCTGCCAGGAGAGAAGCCAGAGCAAGGGTGGGGGAGACTGGGAGGTCATAGATGAGTTCAGGCCTAAATTAGCATTTTGACCTTATCCTGAAGGAGGTGGGGTGGTTAGCAACCCAGTCCAGTCCAGCCCTTGGTTTAGGGATTGAGAGCCCAAGGCCAGAGAATGGCTTGGCCTGGCTCCTAAGGCTAGTGCTCTCCCCACATCTTGCTCTTTCTAGATGTGGTTCTTTAATTAGGGGGGTTGCTTACCTTGATCTACCCACCCTCACTCAGCCTGGCTCCAGTGGGTTCCTGCTTACAATATGCAGCTGTAGCAAGGCACTGAAAATGGCCCAGAAGGAGGCAGGGCTAACAGGAAAAAGCTTTATGCAAAGGAAAAAACGGGGCCAGCTGAGCTTGGGCTGCCCTCAGAAAATCAACACAAGGGCCCAAAACGCAGACTAACATGTGCCTTGTCCCTTCCTGTATCTTTCAGCAACTCGAACCCCTCCTGGGTTGCTGAATGCCATCCTGGTGTTTCAGCACCAGGAGGTGTCAATAAATCCCCATCCTTCGAATGCCTTTCAGAGAGGAGCAATCAACACGTTGGGAAAAGAGAAAAAAAATAAAAGGCCCAGATTTGGGGGAGAGGGAGCGAGGGGCAGGGAACTGAGGTCCTTAGGTTTTAGGGAGGTGGGGGCTCAATGGTGGAAGACCTTTTAAGTTGTAAGCACCGAAGGATCTGAAGAGGAAAGATCAAGTTTTGAGTGGAATCCGCCAAGTTGCAGGCTCGGGAAACTGGTTCAAAGCGCTGTGCTCTTTTTGGCTGTCGGGCCCTGGTAAGTAATATCTTTTTCCTAAACTAGCTGTGAGAAACAGCTTACAGCTCAGATCCCTTTATCATTATCTCAGCTTTCAACTTCCCTGCCCAAAGGAAACTCCCGGCACTTTGTTCCTCAAGCAGCTGCCTGGGTTGGAATTCGTGAGCAAGGGCTGCCAAGCTTAGCCTTCCTGGGGAAGGCTGGTCAGTGCCAACGTGACAGCCTTGGGCCCAGCCCCAGAAGGTAGAACAGCTGGCGGAGACTGGCCCATTCCAGGTCTGGCTGACCGGAGGGGCAAGGGTTGGCTGGAAGGCAAGTGTGTCCTTCTGCTCAGGCCCGAGTCCAAAGCCTACAGCTCCACCAGCTTGTCCTTCTGTGGCGAGACCTGTGAGGCTGTCCCAGGCCGGGCTCCTGATGAATCAGGGCCTCTGTCCCTTCCTCCTGAGGCCAGTTGGGTGTAGTCAGCAGCTACATCTGGCCCATCGACCCCCTCCCTGTCCTCTCCTGACTCGTGGTGCAGTTGGCAACCTCATTGCCTCCTAAGATGAAATGGTATCTCCGAGGGGTGGGGTTTGGTCCCCCTGCCTGTAAACATCTATGCTGTTCCTCCCTCTCCATTCTAAAGATTAGCATGTGTGAAAGAAGAATTCAGGGGAAAGCGGGTTCTTGGGTACCACCCAAAAGGGGGGAAAGAGAGGGGTTGGCAGGCCGATCCTCTGGACAACGGGGGCTGCAGAGATCTGGGAGGAGGATGGGAGCCCGAAAAGGCGGAGGACCACGGGCAAGCCTGCCTCTGGGGTCTCCTTCAGAAAGAAGTCAGACTTACTGGACAGACTGGAATTATCGGATCAGGAGGCCTGAGAGGCCAGGCTGTTGTGTCCAACAAAATCACTTAGACTTTGTATTATAGTGAGAGAGGCTCTTGTGAAGCTGATGCGGTGATAGATAAGACTCCGCCCCTTCAGCCTTGGGGGCCAAGAGAGCCAGGGGCAAAGCCTGGACAGCCAGGAAGGAGACTGTGGCCAGGCCCTTGCCAGGAACAGCTGACCTCGGGACAGTAGATGTCCTCTTCAATTCCCAGACGGAGCTCAGGCTCCAGGGTTCCTATCTAGCATCAGGGAGGCTCTCTGCGGTGATCTCTCAGCACCCGAGGGCAGACCCTCCTGTGCCTCTGCGGCCAGTGGAGTGCCTCACCCCGAGGTCTACTCGAACGGCACCGCCCAGAGCTGTGGGAGGCATGACCTGCTCAGCTGTACATCCCAGTCCTTCCCCCAAGCTCTGTCAAGTGGAACTCAGTCCAGAGAGGGGGGCATGTGAGCCCCGTGGTTTCCTCCTTGGTTCTCTCCCTGCCCCCCATGCCGACTGCACTGGGGACCTTTCCCAAAGCTTTGCACATTACCCTCCCCAGTCTTCCTTCCTCTCCCCTCTTCCGGCAGACCCACTGGCCCGGCTTGGGAGCAGTCAGGGGCGGAGGGAAAACATCTGTGCCACTTGCTGAGCCCGGTCACAGGGACTTTCTTCTTTTCGGCCCTCGGTATGCCTTAAAGGCCTAGGAGAGGTTCGGCTGCCCAGTTTCCCGGGCTGCTGCGGTCCAGTCCTCCTCCCCTGAGCCGTGCTGTGGGCCCCGCTCTGGGAGGGGTAGTGGGATCGGAGGGTGAGACTGAGAAGTAGCCTCTCATGACCCGGTCCCCCCTCTTCCCACTTTGGGGCATTTCTCCTCTGCTGCTGCTGCTTCCCCTTCGTCCGGGCAGAGGGGGAACTAACAGGTTTACCCCATCTCTACACTGTCTCTTGAGCCCCATGTCCCTTCTTGGTGCCAAGAAACCTCCTTTCCCTCATGCGCTGAGTCAGAGCCCAGGCGCCTAGAATAGCAGAAGTAGTGAGTCAGGGAGAGAGGAGGCCCGTGGTGGGCTGGAAAGTGGGGCTCCAGGGGAGCTGGGGAGAAGAATGTGGCCTGAAGAGCCAGAGAGACCGGCCAATCTCTGCTTTGCGACATGGAACTGGCTTCGAAACCTGAATTTCTTCACCCACCAAGTTGAGGTTGAGCTCACCTGTGATCCTGCTGTGTGGATTGCAGTAGGCCCTCGGGTTATGACGGAGATCCGTTCCTACAGCTCGATGTAACTCGATTTTTTCTGTAAGTTGGAACCCACCTACATAAGCACCTACGTGACTCACATGGAGCATAGACATAGCAGTAATGAAGTGAAACAGTAAAAAAATTTTAAAAGAAAGATAATTCCTGACCTTTACTTATGGTAAATAAATAATTAAAAACATAAAGCACATATGTACAAATGTCGAAATGATGGAACTTTATATATATATAAATACTGTAAATGGGTGATGGCAATGTAACCCCAAAACGATGTCCAACATAACCTGGGGACTGCCTGTAGTAAGTAAATAAATAAATTTATGTTTATGTTATATATCACCAGCACAATGTTCAGCAGGCCATAGGCATTAGATAAAGAGAGCTGCTATTACTGTCATCATAATCATGTCTTATTCCAGGGACAATGTTTAGGATGAGGACAGAAGGCAGAAGAGAGTCCTGAGGACTCCAGAGATGTCCTCTCCTCCTCCTCCTCTGCTCCCTCAGCATTTGTGAGAAAGCAGCACTGGACATGGAGCTCGGTGCCGTGTAATGCTGGGTTCTCTCTTTGTCCGGAACTCTTCCAAGGAAAGCCAGCCACGGAGCTAGATTTGGACACCTGAAGCTAGTGAGGGGAGAGAAGGGGCAATGGGTGGAGGGAGCGCCAGGCACTCGCAGCCACTGTGTCCCCTCCCAGCTGCCCTCCCAGGTACTTGCTGGGACTGTCCAGCAGGAGTATGGCTTTCACTTTTAAAAAGCCAAGTCTGAGAAATCCAAGCTTAGGACAAACCAAAATGAGGACAAAGGGACTCACAAGATGTGTAAGGAGATTCTTTGCTAAGGACTTCTGCTGGCGCCCATCTGGTGTGTAATCGGGCTCCCTTGGGTGTGGGGATGCAGGGTAACTGGAGGTGAGTCCTTTAACAGGAAAGCTCTTCGGTAGACCCGCAGTGCTATAACCATCCTGAGCGTTGCCGAGAGGGGCAATAGGCCTAAAATGTGGGACCGTCCCCCAGGGAAGAAATTTCTCAGGTTCCACTATTTAAGGATTTTAACCTCTCCCTCTAGGACAGTGTCTCCCAAACTTCTCTCATGATGGGAATCACCTGGTGGAGTTGTTAAACTACAGATTCCTGAATCCCAACTAAGAAGTGCTAAACTAGAATTCCAGTCACATCACTTTAGATCAGTGTTGTATACAATTTTACCTACATGTCCCCAAAAATTCTAGTTTAGCACTTCTTAGTTGGGATTCAGGAATCTGTAATTTAACAACACCACCAGGTGATTCTCATCATGAGAGAAGGTTGGGAAACACTGCTCTAGGAGATCACCGCAAATCAGAGATAAAAATTCCCAGCTGACCACTTGACTCCTCCCTCTCCTTCCATTCCTGGGCGCTCCTGAGTGCTGAGAATGGTTTTAGGAGCCAGTCCCTCATCCCCCACCACCTCCTCTTCAGTCAAATCACAAAAATGGTCATTATAGGGTCACAGATCTTTGCACACACAAAAAAAGTTTTGGGAACGGTTTTCCTTCAAAATTTTAATCCATGAGGGATTAAGAACAACCTCACTTTATGAGACCAGAATGTTTAAATGGAGCCAGTGTTCTAGAAACTTAGCAAAGTGATGTAAGACATGAAACAAAATGATACGTCTGTCTTTTTTCCTTCCTGGGCAAGGTGCGTCTCAGCACTGGTGTCCTGCGGCTTTGCAGACCTGCATGGTGAGTATGTGTTTTGGCTATTATTTCTATGTAAGAAAAATGAATGAACAATTCCATCTCTTTGTTGCCTGCTGTCAGGAAACCGTTCACAATCCGGCCCTACCCAGAGTAAGCGTGTGCATATTCTGTGTCCCAGCAATCCCACCTGAACAGACGCTCTGGACATTCTCACCAGGTCTGGAGGGGACGTGTACCAGGGTGTCCACAGTGGGTTGGTGGGTGGTATCAGGGAAGTGGGAGCAGTAAAATATTTGTTTCTGTGGGAGTGAATGTGCAAAATGCGGTAGCAGCCCATCTCGGGACCCACATAGGTAGATCCAAAAACACAGTGCTGAGTGAAGAAAAAGAATAAGAATTATAACAACACCACGTACATACATTAAAAGTACACTCACACGAGAGGAATACACATTTATCATAAACATAGAAGTTACACATTTCATGCACAAGAACTGTTACCACTGTGGGAAGGAAAGTGAGAGTGGGGAACAGAGATGAACACACAAAGAAACGCAGAGAAGAGAGGACCATACAAAAGTGTGTACACCGTGTTCTTGGCAGCATTGTTCATAATACTCAGAAAGTGGAATCGGCCCAAATGTCCATCGACTCATGAATGGATAAATAAACTGTGGTCCATCATGCAATGAGTTGGCCATGAACAGACATAAAGTACTGATTCATGCTACCACATGGATAAACTTTGAAAACATTATGCTAAGTAAAAGAAGCCAGTCACAAAGGACCACATATTGTATGATTCCACTCACATGAAATGTCCAGAATAAGCAAATCTAAAGAAACAGATTAAGGTTGCCTAGGGCTGGAGGGGGTGTGGGGGCAGTTGCGGGGGAAGTGGGATGTGACTGCTGATGAGCGTAGGGTTGCTCTTTTGGGGGTGGTGAAATGTTCTATTTTTAAAAATTGATTTTAGAAGAAGAAAGAGAGAGAGAGAGAGAGAGAGAGAGAGAGAGAGAGAGAGAGAGAGCGCAATCCATTTGCTGTTCCACTTCGTTATGCATTCATTGATTCTTATATGTGCCCTGTCTGGGAATCAAACCTGTAACCTTGGCATATCAGGAAATCTTCTATACTTAGATTGTAGTGGTGGTTGTACAACTCAAAATAGACTAAAAAAAACCCAAAACCATTTTATACTTTTTGCATAGCAGAATTTTATGGTATGCAAATTATATCTCATTAAACATGTTTAAGAAGAAAAACCGAGGGGAGCATGTGCTCACGTGGTTGCCCTTTCGTCCTGCTTTGTGCTTCTGGTTTCATGTGGGAACTGGGTGAGCTTCACCCACCTTCACCCTGCCCACAGGCCATTGCCCTCGAGTGGCGCACAGTTGCCTCTGGCCCTTCCTGCTGGAAGCACTGGCCAAAAGGCTCCAGGAACTGACCCAAAGCTGACTCCAGGCAGAACTAATGGCCAGAGCAGACCCTTCCTCAGAGCCTGAGGAGGCGCACCCCAGACTCCACCGAGGGCTTCCTCGCCCTGGAAGTTGGAAAGGACTCTGGGGTCTTGGCTGTTCTGTTAACTAACCATGTTTATCACCAGTCAGCAGTGTAACTCTAAGAAGACACGTCTTTCCTTCCTGGCTTCGCCAGTATTAGCTGTGTAACTTTAAACTGTTACTTAACTTCTCTGAGCTTCAGTTTCTCTCTCTGAGAAGTGGGCCTAAAATTAGCTAGAGCAGTTTGGGATCGTGAGTGAAGTTATCCATGTGAAAACCTAGCCCTGTTCCTAACACACAGGCAGTACTTGGTAGATGTTTGCTGAATCTGCTTCTGCAAAAACCTCACCTGCTTCTCCAAACAGCCCATCAAAAATACTAATACAATCTTGAATTTGGCAAAATTGGTAGAAGAGTCCATATCATGGGAAGAATAAATTATAATCTTTATAACTTCTGTCAGGTACAAATGACAGAAACCCAACCGAAAGTGACAGCAGCAGAAAAAGGGATTGCAGGCCCTGCTGGCATGGCTCAGTGGTTGAGCATTGACCTATGAACCAGGAGGTCACAGTTCTATTCCCAGTCAGAAAACATGTCCAGGTTGCAAGCTCAGTCCCCAGTAGGGGACATGCAGGAGGCAGCCAATCAATAATTCTCTCTCATCACTGATGTTTCTCCTTCTCCCTGCCTCTCTGAAATCAATAAAAACGTATTTAAAAAAAGAAAGAAAGAGGGATTGCAGGGGTTCAGTAATGGAGCTGAGTTATTGGACTTCCTTTTCCCTCTCTACGATCCACCTCTTCCACTTCTTCTTTTTCCTCCTCCTCCTCCTCCTCCTTCTGCTCCTCCTCTTCCTCCTTCACCTCCTCCTCCTCTATATCATTTTCTATGGGTGGGCTTCTGCTGTATGGCCTAGAAGATTCCTGTCCCTCCTAGCTTATGGACCGAGGTAGGAGATGAGAAGAATCTTCCAACAGATTCCTAAACCCTTTCCTGTGGAAACAGAGTGGATATGTCCAGTGGTTGGACTGCAATCATTGGATGGAAATGACAGAGAAGCCAATTTCCTGTCAAGAATTCCAACCCTTTTAAGCCTGAATGATGTCTCTCCCCATTAGGAGACTGGTGGTGGCAAGTGACAGAAAATGCAGCTCAAAGTGCATGAACAATGATGGTGACTGATTGGCTCCCAACATAATGGAAAAGTCCTGTGGCAGAGTGGCCTCTCGATTCGTCAGGGCACTGTCTCTTCCCCTTCAATTGTCTCAGCTCTGTCTCCATATGTGTCTGCTTTGTCTCAGACTGGCTTCCTCCATCATAATCAGTCAGAGCAACACAGTGCCTTGTTCTCAGCTGGGAATGGACCAAGAGTGGCTTCCTATAGTCACTGAAGGAAAGTCTGAAGGGGTGGCTCTGCCTGGACAGTATGGCCAGGGCAACACCCACGATGACCCTGAGATTAAATACCAAGAGGCATGGCTTTGGGCTGATGCATTTTGATAGATCAGAATTCACCTGGAAAAGCACGACTTAACAATGGGAGAGGGTGGAAGGACACTAAGAACACAGCCACTGCCTACCACGGGGCCACAGATCTCATTTATAGATGGGGAAATGGAGCCAAAGACCTCCCAAGGTTCTATATCTAGTTTGTGGCAAATCTAAGACCAGATATCAGTGGTCTTGGCTACAGTTCGCTGGTTTTCTGTTCTGTTGTTGTTGTTGTTTTCCCAAAAGTTTCCCAGCTTGAGTCCAGTGAATTTTATTTATTTGTTTGTTTGTTTGTTTGTTTATTTCTGACCCAAGAATTTTTTTCCATTGATTTTCAGAGAGCATGGAAGGGAGAGGGACAGACAGAGAGAAACACAGATGTGAGAGAGACACATCGATTGGTTGCCTTTTGCATGCCCCTAACCAGAGCTGAAAGCCTGCAATGCCCTTGCCGAATCAAAGCCGGGACCCTTGAATCCACAGGCTGATGCTCTATCCAGTGAGTCAAACCGGCTAGGGCTGTTCTGTTTTTTAATTGAATGTACTGGGGAGTGGGGATTGGTTAATAAAATTATACAGGCTTTAGGTGTACAATTCTATAATACATCATCTTGTATATTGTATTGTGTCTTCACCACCCCAAGTCTACCGCTGGCTGGTTTTGCATCAGTAATGAAAAAGAAGGCTTTGATGGGTAACAAACACCCCATCACTAGGGAGAGTCAAGCGAGACTGGATGGCATCATGGCTATAAAAGGAATGACCACAGTGATCTTCAAGGGAGGACAGAGGCCTCTATTATCGGAGCTCTGTGGGAACAGCACAGGATGAGACAACTACTCCCAAGACGGGACGGTGGAGATGGGCCCTGCAGCAGGCATGGGCTCATCCTGCCCGCTTTCTTGGATTCGTAACTTCCTGAGAGAGGCTCTGACTCCCCTCTGCTTCCCCTCCTTCCCGCCCTGTTCCCAGGCTGAGACGGACAAGCTGGGGCTGGTAATTGCGTTAGCTCAGTTTCCTCCCTGGCCCTGCCCTTCTGGTAATCTGATTTCCAAGGTTCTAAGGGGTGGCAGGGCCCAGGCTCAGGAAGGAATCCGCTCCCTCGTGTCTGTTGGGCCTGCTAATTTGATAGAACTACTTGCTGAGCTTCCACAGAACCCCCATTAGGGACAAATTTCATCTGGTTTCCACAGCCCTGGCCCTGGAGAGCTCTCCAAGTCTCAGCCCAGAAGGAAATCCAGCTTCCAATTCAATTTCTGCAGAAGGAAATTAAGTCTTTGTTATAATAATAGCAACCAGAGATTGAACACCTACTGTGTGCCAGACACAGCACCAGGTGCTTTGTTTCTGAAGAC
Organism: Pipistrellus hanaki; assembly: GCF_964339955.1. NCBI lineage: Eukaryota > Metazoa > Chordata > Mammalia > Chiroptera > Vespertilionidae > Pipistrellus > Pipistrellus hanaki. The sequence continues at coordinate 25,552,584 of NC_140503.1, forward strand.
TCACCAGGTGTGCTGTCACCGTTGTTGTTGAGTTCACAGGTGCTCCAAGTTGGTCCTTTGGCTAACGATCCCCTTCCTCGCAGGAGTCTCCCTCCATTTGAATGGACTTGCCCTTGGGTTTGGGGCCTTTGGCTAGCTCTTGTATGATTGTCAGAGTAGCAGTGTTTCTAGGGCAAGATGGCTGTCTGGGTGTGAAGCAGCATCTGACCCAAGCCTCCTCTCTAACCCCAGGGCTCCTGGTGCCCAACGGGAGCCCTTAGCCACTTGGGACAACCAAGCTCAGCCTGCCAAGCATCCTGGAGGGTGTGTGGACAGGTGAAAAGAAAGACGCTGGGCCCTGGGGAGAAGCAGCTTCGCCACCTCTTAGCTGTGTGGCCTCTGAGCCGGGGCCTCCTCGTCTGGGAAATGGCAATGGTTTAATCTACACCGGCAGCTCTGAGAATTAAATGAAGTGAAGGACAGGCAACCTAGTCTCTGTTTCGCTGTGTGGGATGAGAATTATGACTCACCCTGCCCAAGAATTTTCCCAGAGCCCGCACCACCTGTCCCTGGCCATCTGGCCTCCACTTGACATCCTCCCCAGGAATCCAAGGATCCTCACGGAGTTTGGGAGGATGGAAGGAGACTTGCCAGGGTGTTCATCACATGGAAACCTGTTCTTTGAGGGTCCCTGTCCCCATGGAGACAGACAGACAACAAATACATGAATGAATATGTGAAGTATCATGTTGTGAAACATGCTCTGCCCCAATAGTCCTGGGCCCCCAGCTACTGCCACCCATGGAAGTGACACATGACTTTCCATGCATTACTTCATCCAGATAAGAGGCATCTGCTTCCCCAGGCAGCCAGCCTACCATCAGAATCACTCTGGCTGCCCCAAGATACAGTCTGTATTTTCTCAGGCTGGGCTGAGCCCCTTGCTTCTGCTGCCACCAGTGTTGTGAGGGAGGATTCTGGGCAGCCCTGCAAGACACCCTCTCCCCCTGTCACAGAGCTCCTTGCCTCTCTTTCAAATCCGTTTATACATCACTTCTCCCAGGAGGACCTCCCTGACTTCCTGATCCAAATTAGCCATCCCACACATGACCTTGCCCCACTTCCCATTGTCCTGACTGCCCATCTCCTTAAACAAAACAAGTTTAGCAAGGCCAAATGATACAAAGTCAATATACAAAAATCACCTGTATTTCTATAGATTGTTTTGAGTTAACTTTTGAATATGGTGTGAGGTAAGGGTTACTTGTTTTCATGTGGATATCAAATTGTTCTAGCAGCATTTGTTGGAAACATTATTGTTTCTCCATTAAACAACCTTGGTGCTTTTGAAAGAAAAAAAAAAAAGGTTAACTGACTAGCCCTAGCCAGTTTGGTTCAGTGGATAGAGCACCTGTGGTTTGATTCCGGTCAAAGCACATGCCTGGGTTGTGGGCTAAATCCCCAGTAGGGGGTGTGCAGGAGGCAGCCGATCAATGATTCTCCCTAATCATTGATGTTTTTATCTCTCTCTCCCTCTCCCTTTCTCTCTGAAATCAATTAAAAAAAAAAAAAAAAAGGTGTAAGGAGATGAGGGGTGAATCACACAGGTGTCTTGAGTAAGAGGGTTTCAGCTAGAGAGAACAGCAAGTGCAAAAGGCCCTGAGGAAGGAGCATTTTGTGCAAAGGGATGACATGATCTGACTGAAATTTAGCACAATCACCTGTGTGTGCTGCTATGTGGAGAATAAGCAAAATCGAGAATTTAAATAGGAAGACCAACCGGGAGGCTGTTGTAATAATCCTGATGAATCTCAGAGGGAAGATGGGGTTGCGAGGTTTGGAGGGTGAGAGATTAACCTGGGAACCTATATGCATATATGCATAGCCCATGGACACAGAAAATAGTGTGGTGAAGGCCTGGGAGGGGTAGGTGTGGGGTGGAAGGAGTCAATGGGGGGGGGAAAAAAAGGGGGGAAATATCTACAATAGATTCAACGATAAAAGATTTTTTAAAAAAGAACGGTGGTATTGGCAAAGGTTAGCCAATACATCAGTGGAACCAGTAGAGTCCAGAAACAGATCCACACAAAATGCAGCCAATGATTCTGAGAAAGACAGCAGGCACTTCAGTGGGTAAAGGAAGTCATATCAACAATTTGTGCTAGAATCACAAGTTACTCATGTAGAAAAAAATGAACCTCAGCCCCATCTCATACACAAAAATTAGTTCATTATATATCACAAACCTCAACACGAAAGCTGAAACTAGAGCTTCTGGAAGAGAACATGGGAGACTATCTTCATAAGCTTAGAGTAGGCAAAGATTGTTTTAAAAATACAGGGCACAGAAGGCAATAACCATAAACAAAATGGATATGCCCTCATTGGGTGGCTGGGTTGGTTGAAGTGTTGTCCAGTACAACAAAAGGTTGCCGGTTCAATTCCTGGGGTGTGTTAGGGTGCATGCAGGAGGCAGCCCATTGATGTTTCTCTCTCTCCCTTCCTCTCTCTCTCTCTCTCTCTCAAAAAAAAAAAAAATTAAAAAAAAAAATATATATATATAGTCTCCTTTGGTGAGGATTTAAAGGGAAAAAAAGGAAAACTTTCTCTTTCCTTCTAGGAGGACCTGAGAATCATGCCCCCCCGCACCTCAATGTGCCGACACTTCTACATGCTACAAGCAGAGCCCCAGCCCTCCACTCCGCAGCCACCATATCTCCTCAGAGTGCAGGCCTTCAGGGATCATTCCAGGACCCCCGCCCCAATTCACTCAACAATTCCCTTTAAAGCAACTTAAATCTTGTCCCACCTTCTTCCTTTGTTCTAAACAATCACTGCTGTGAAATCACTAGTTTGACAGGTATGTCTTTATTCTTCATTACATATTAAAATAAATCCCTAACCATTAAAAATATTTTAAAATATGCGAACCACTTAAAATTATTTCACATACTGTACTTTTTACATGTTCTTGGGAGTATGTGTGTGAGCATGTATGTGTGTATCTAATGGGATGTGTGTGTAGTTATACATGTGTGTGCATATGGGTGAATGCGAGCATAGGCGTGTGTATGAATACGTATGTGGGTGTATAAGTAAATGTTGCTGCCTGGTAGGTGAGTATAGGTGTGTGTGCATGTGTCAGAATGAGTGTAAGTGTATATATATTCCTGAGTGTGTCTGAGTGTATAGTGTGCATGAGTGTCTGGTGGGATGGAGCGGAGGAAGATGAGAGGATGAAGAGTCCTAGTGGGGGGTGACCACGTTCCCCTGCCCCCCAGCAATGAGCCCTACCCACCAGGAGCAGACAGGGCAGAGAAAAGGCATGTGGGCCAGCAGCCCCTCCAGTGAGTCCCTGCTTGTTTACCCCAGGCCCTTCGGGAGGAGGGAAGTGCCTCCGTGGCCACAGGAACACCTGGTTACAGCCGGCATCCTGGTAACCATCGCCAGGGACTGGGAGTGCTTCCGGGAGCAGCCGCAGCCCGCAGGCGGGGGCAGATCCTCTGCTATATTTACAGGCCTGCATTTAGCACAGGACCTTGAGACAAGGGACTGAGCTCCCAAGTCTGTGTTCATCCCCCTGGCAACCTTATGCAAGGGATATTTGCAGGAGCTCAGAGGGGTTAGGTAATTGCTCAAGGTCACACAGCTCGGTATTCAGAACCAGAGTAGCACCCAGTCTTCTGGCTCCGAGGTACAGGGTGTTTCCACCACAGTGCAGGGAGCATGGCACTCCCAGAGCCATTTCCTGGCCGAGAGAACCCTGCAGGAATGCCAAGTGCCACCTGAGTTCTCTGTGGCTGTTTTCCCGTAGAGGTCAGCCCCTGTGGTCTTAGCTAAGTGGTTCTTCTGCTCGTTCCCATGCCAAACCCCCTCGGCCAGGAAGCAGCTGGTGTCTTGGGTACAGAAAGTTCATGAGTGGGGTGATACTGGCACTTGAGGGCACTGACCAAACAAACGATTCAGCTTGAGGAGCCGGGCAGGGTTCTGGAGGTGGATGAGGGACTCTGAAGAAGAGCAGGGTTAGTCAGGGTTTTCTAGAGAAACTGTATCCATATCTATATCAACCTACCTGTACCTATATAATATATGAGAGAGGTTTTTAATTTTTTTTAAATGTTTTTTTTTAAAATATATTTTTATTGATTTCAGAGAGGAAGTGAAAGGGAGACAGAGATAGAAACATCAATGATGAGAGAATCATTGATTGGCTGCCTCCTACATGTCCCACACTGGGGATTAGGCCTATAACCCGGGGGAATGTGCCATGACAGGAAATGGAGCCATGACCTCCTGGTCAACGCTCAACCACTGAGCCACAGCGGCCAGCCAGGCTGAGAGAGATTTTTAAGGAATTGGCTCACTTGATTGTGGGGTCAAGTAAGTTCAAATTCATAGAGCGGGCTGGTAGACTGGAAATTCAGGTGAAATTTCACGTCACAGTCTTGATTCCAAAATCCACAGGGCAGCATGTTGGAAATTCAGGCAAGGTTTCTAACTTGCAGTCTTTTTTTTTTTTTTTTTTTAAATATTTTATTGATTTTTTTACAGAGAGGAAGGGAGAGGAATAGAGAGTTAGAAACATCGATGAAAGAGAAACATTGATTAGCTGCCTTCTGCACACCCACCAGTGGGGATGTGCCCGCAACCAAGGTACATGCCCTTGATCGGAATCGAACCTGGGACCCTTCAGTCCACAGGCTGACGCTCTATCCACTGAGCCAAACTGGTTTTGGCGTAACTTGCAGTCTTGAGGCAGAATTTCTTCTGAATCCTCAGCCTTCATTCTTAAGGCCTCCAACTGGTTGGACGAGGCCCACCCACATTATGGTCATCTGCTTTGCTTAAAACCTAGTGATTGTAAATGTTAGTCACATCTAAGAATTCCTAGACTAGTGTCTGGCCAAATGGTTGGGTGCCATAGCCTAGCCAAGTTGATGTAAAATTAACCATCACACTTCCCCTGACCTCTAGGGAAGATCTGAATCAGCACCCTTTCCCTCTTCTGCTCCTACTTGCATGCAATTCTAGGAATGTGCTTATTGCCTCCCCATCATAGAACTGTGACACTTCCTAATACTGTCTGCTTAGCTTTGCTCTTCTCCAGTGCCCAAGGTGTGAGTCTGTGTTATTTATTCTCCTCGGGCCTCTGGGTGCTTATTCAATCTGAAGATTTAGGGTTTCCCCCCCGCTTTTGATTCATTCCCACCTTTAACTCTTCAAATTCTGCTCCTCCCCCATTCTCTCTCTCTTCTCCTGGGTCTGCCAGCTAAGGGTACTAGATCTTGCCATCATTTCCTCTTCTCTCAGCCCTGGTTCCTTCCATATGTTTCTTCTCTGCTTTTTCTTACTGTGCTACTAGCAAAGTGATTTTTTTTTCTAAAGGTATCACCCAATTTGCTAAACGTCTCTTTAGCTGTGTCTTATTCTGCTGTTCAACTTAACCAATTTTAATAAAGTATTTAAACTGTATTTTTCATTTATAGAACTTCTATTTGGCTTGTTTTCCATCCATCCGATATAATAAAAGCCCAGTGACCCTTATGGCAGAACGACCAGAACAACCGGTTGCTATGATGCGCACTGTTCACCAGGGGGCAGACGCTCAATGCAGGAGCTGCCCCCTGGTGGCCAGTGTGCTCACACAGTGGGAGTGGCACTCAACCAGAAGCTGGACTGGGGAGCGCAGTGGTGGTGGTGGGAGCCTCTCCCTCCTGAAGAGCAGCAAGCCAAACTGTAAGAAGCGAGCAGGCGGGAAGTAAGGAGCAAGGGGGTCCTAGATTATGAGAGGGTGCAGGCCGGGCTGAGAGACATCCCCTCCCCATTCCCAGCACAAATTTCATGCATCGGGCCTCTAATTTTGTCATCTTATCCTATTCTTTATTAATATTTTCTTTCTGATAAATATTTTTCATAATCACTTAAAATGTTTATTTTATGTTTTCAAAATTTTCTATTATTTCCATTTCTGAGGGGGTAAATTCTTCTGTATTTTTTGGTCTTGGCTTTGTATTTACTGTTATCTCGTATAGTAGTTTGTTTCCCTGTGCAGTTTGTATTTTTTTATTGGGAATGCATCTTCATTGGGGTTTGTTTTTGCCTTGAGTTGTGAAAATATTCTTACAGAGTACTTTGGGTTATGCTTCTGTCAGGGCCCTTGGGTCTAGACTAACATTTATATTAACTTTTTGGCACAAGAGTCCTGGGGTCTGCGGCTTACCAAGGAAGGTAGAGCCATGCACCGCTCTCCTCCCTTTGGGGTAGGCCCGGGCCTTCCATCTTCCACAGCAACTTCCCTCCCCAGCCCAGGACAGCGGCTCTTTCGGCAGCCCTGGTGGGTAGAGTTTTTGTAGCCTTTCCTCCTTAAAGTTATCTTCAAGGCTCCAAGCCTTAAAAGGATAAATTCAAAGGGACAAATTCCAGCTCTCCTGCCTCAAACAGCCCGGGGCTGCCTCCTGTTTTTTCAAGGGCCATAGACCTCTTAGGATCCAGGCCTTAGAGCCTTTATCTAGTCAAAACCCGGTGAATCATCCCTCTGACCAGCTTGCTCCGGCTTTGAGTTCTTCTACTATCTCTGGAATGTGAGAATGTTCCTTTCTTTCTTTTGAGGTCAGCAGTATATTTTCAGGTGTTTTTCTTGTATGTTATGCAGGATTTATATAGGGTAGGAAGAGAGGGTTGCCTGAAATAGCTTAATCTGCCCTGTTGCCAAAAGAATTCTGATAACATCTGCCTGTGGATTATCTCAGTAAGAGTAGTCTCCCCCACTGGACTGCAAACTCCTCAAGACAGGAACTGTGTTGGCTTTTGCTTCCAAAAAGAACTGAGCATATATATATTGGAGTATGTATATATATATATATATATATATATATATATATATATATATATATATATATATATATATATAATATGGTGGGAGCCTAATATATATTTTTAAAATAAAATTTTATTTATTTTTTAAAAAATATATTTTATTGATTTTTTACAGAGAGGAAGGGAGAGGGATAGAGAGCTAGAAACATCGATGAGAGAGAAACATTGACCAGCTGCCTCCTGCACACTCCCCACTGGGGATGTGCCCGCAACCAATGCACATGCCTTTGACTGGAATCGAACGTGGGACCCCTCAGTCCACAGACCGACGCTCTATCCACTGAGCCAAACCGGTTTCTGCAATTTTATTGATTTTATTTTTATTTTTTAATATATTTTATTGATTTTGTACAAAGAGGAAGGGAGAGAGATAGAGAGTTAGAAACATCGATGAGAGAGAGTCATCGATCAGCTGCCTCCTGCACACCCCCTACTGGGGATATGCCCACAACCTAGGTACATGCCCTTGACCGGAATCGAACCCGGGACCCTTCAGTCCCCAAGCCTACGCTCTATCCATTGAGCCAAACCGGTTTCAGCAATTTTATTGATTTTAGAGAGAAAGCGAGAGAGATAGAAACATCAATGATGAGGGAAAATCATCGGTGGGCTGCCTCCTGCATACCCCCTACCAGGCCTGCGACCCTGGCATGTGCCTTGACTGACCTCCTGGTTCATAAGTCTGTGCTCAACCACTGAGTCACACCAGCTGGGCAGGAGCTTAATATTGTTGAATGAATTAAGGAAGATACTCTCTTTGGGGACATTAGTACCTAATTCATAGGGTTGTTGGGAGAACTTAACCAAGAGAAAGTATGTTAAATGCTTGGTACAAGGGAGGCATTCAGATATTATATCTATAATAATAAAAGCATAATATGCTAATTAGACCAGACAGCTGAACAACCTTCTGGATGTCATTCTAGACGTCCTTCCAGATGAAGCTGTTGGCGGGGGTGGGGGTGTGGGTGGGGGGCTGAGGCAGAGGTGATTAAGGGTGATCAGGCAGACAGGCAAGCAGTTAGGGGATATCAGGCAGCCAGGCAGGGGGGTTAGGGGTGATCAGGCAGATAGGCAGGCAGGCAGGTGAGCGATTAGGAGCCAGAGGTCCCGGATTGCAAGAGGGATGTCTGATAGGGATTGGGTCTAAACTGGCAGTCAGACATCTCTCGAGGGGTCCCAGATTTTGAGAGGGTGCAGTCTGGGCTGAGGGACCCCCCCCACCTCCAAGTATGAATTTCGTGTACCGGGTCTCTAGCCTATTATAATAATCATGTCTATTAAGGCAAAGGCTCAACCATGAAGGTTTCCCTGTACTAGTAATTCAGCTCCCACACCTCACCTCAGACATCAGTCCTGGCCTAGGATGGCAGACAGATTCTGTGAGTGTGACCTCCTGACACTTACTCAGAGCACAAAGGTCAGCCACCACATCTTGGTTTTAACCCAAACCCCAAGGCCTGAATATGAATTGGCTAAATGTTATTCTACTACCTCCCCCATCCCCACTGCCCCTCTGATTGATCCTGTCCTGTCTAGGGGTCCCTGATCATGTCATGGCCAGTTTTATTGCCAGGATTTTTCTCTAGAAATCTCATATTTGAGAGGTTCTGTTGAGGAAAAATGCATTGAATAAGTATTCATTGATTTATTTGTGCATTTTAATTAATCCAAGGCATTCACCTGCCAAGTGAGATAATTTGAGCCCAAAGCGAGGTAACAACAATTTAATCAGGCTGTGCAGCTTAAAATGAAAAAGTCCTACCTGGTGGGACCCACCAGCAGCAGCAGTGCCTTGCAAGCTGGACTCAAGGAGGACACAGAGAGGCTTTGAAGATGTCAGCCAGGCCCTGACCCCACAGCTCATTTGGTTAGTGTCATCCCAATAGACTGAGGTTTTGGATTCAACCTCCAGTCAGGACACATACAAGAAGCAACCAATGAATGCATAAATAAGTGGAACAACAAGTCGATGTCTCTCTCTCTCTCTCTCTCTCTCTCTCTCAAATCAATACATTAAATAAATAAATAATAAATAAATAAATAAAAATTTAAGAAACAAAAACACAAATAATGGCAGCCAGGGGCAACCTCCTAAACATTACAATCCCAAGAAAGTGGCTGGCAATGGTGAGAGGCAAGAAGGAAACTAAAAATGCTTACAGTAGGATTTATGTAGCCTCAGGGAGCAGAATTTAAAATGTGGGGTGTATGTGTGTGTGTGAATATCTCCTTGGCATGCTGGAAGGTTTACTCAATGAATGAGGACAAGTTTGAGCTATGGACTATACTAGTAAATCATAATACATATTAAATGCCTATTATGAATCAGGCACCCTATTTAATTTAATGTTATTCTTCAAAACTTAATTGTGGCCCTACCCAGTTTGGCTCAGTGGTTAGAGTGTCGGCCCGCAGACTGAAAGGTTGCTGGTTCGATTCTGGCCAAGGGCACCTACCTCAATTGCGGGCTCGATCCAAGGCCCTAGTCAGGTGCATGTGGGAGGCACCCAATCCATGTGTCTTCCTCACATCAATGTTTCCTTTGTGTCGACCCCTCCCTTCCACTCTCACTAAAAATCATTGGAAAGTGTATCCTCAGGTGAGGATTAACAAAACAAACGAACAAACAAATTAAAAACAAAACAAAACCCTAGTTGTGAGATTGGTACCATTCCTCACTTCATAAATGAGAAAACTGGGTCAGAGGGATCTTAAGTAGCTTGTTCAAGGCCACATCATGTCGCTAGTAGGCCAAGAGTTGGTCAAACTTGTCTGACTCCCAAGCCCAGGCTCTTGCCACCAGAGGCGGCCTCTTCTGTGCAGGAGGAATGAGCTTTGAGCACTGCCCAGTGTTAGCCACTTGTTGGAATCTTCTGGGGAGCTTTAAAAAAGCTCACTAATCATCCGAGAGATGCAAATCAAAACAACAATGAGGTACTGTCTCACACCTGTCCGAATGGCTACAATCAATAAATCAACAAAGAACAAGTATTAGTGAGGATGTGGAGAAAAAGGAACCCTCCTGCACTGCTGGTGGGAATGCAGACTGGTGCAGCTGCTGTGGAAAATAATTAAAACTGGAACTCCCATTTGACCCAATATTTTTAGGAATATATCCTAAGAAGCTAGAAACACCAAACAGAAAGAAAATATGCACCCTTATATGTGTTCAAAGCAGCACAATTTATAATAGCTAAGATTTGGAAACAGCCTAAGTGCCCATCAGCAGATGAGTGGATTAAAAAACCATGGTACATCTACACAATGGAATACTATGCTGCTGTAAAAAAGAAAGAACTCTTACCATTTGCAATAGCATGGATGGACGTGGAGAACATTACGCTAAGCGAAATAAGCCAGTTGGAGAAAGATAAATATCACATGATCTCACTCATTTGTGGAATATAATGAAGAACATAAAATGATGAATAAAAATAGATCCAGAGACAGAGAAGCATCGAACAGACCATCACATCTCAGAGGGAAGGCAGGGGAAGGTTGGTGTGCAGGTAAGAGATCAACCAAAGGACTTGTATTCATGCATATGAGCATGACCAATGGTCATAGACAATAGGGGTGTGGGGACATGTGTTGGGGGGTGGGAGCGGGCAGAGAGAGGTCAGTGGGGGGAAAGGGAGACATATGTAAAACTTCCAACAATAAAAAATTAAAAAAAATATTGATGCTTGGGTCCTACTGCCAAAGATTTTAAGTTAATAGGGCATTTTAATTTTTTAAAAAATAAGTTTTAATAGATTTTTAGAGAGGAAGAAGAGAGCCAGAGAGATCAAGTTGTTGTTCCACTTATTTATGCACTCATTGGTTGCTTCTTGTATGTGTCCTGACCTTGGAATTGAACCCACAACCTTGGCTAATCGGGACAAGGCTCTAATCAATTGAGCTAACTAACCTGCCAGGGCTCAGCGGCTTTTTCAAAGGTTCCCCAGGTGATTCCAGCAGGCAGCCAACTAAGCACCACTGGCTTCCTCCCAAGCCCCAAATCTATGAAGGTCATTGGCTGTGAAGGTCACCTGGCCTGACTGTCCCCAGGATGAAGAAAAGGGCTGGAGAAGTCCAGGGCAGTAGCTCAGACTCAAAGTCCAAGGTCTGTACTGGGGGCACAGGGAAACGGAGGCCTGGGCTGGTGGATCCTACCCTGAATAATGAGCATCCAAGATCTCCCAGCCCGCTGGGGCCAAATGCCTGGGTGGCCACCTGCGTCCCTTTCACACCAACACACAGGTTTGCAGGAAAGACAACCAACAGAGCCAGCCTGGCACAGTGTCCTGGTCGATGCCCCTCACAGTGGCAGCCATTTCCTCCCCTCGGCCTGCACTTCAGCCCCAGAACCCTGAGCTCACTTCCTGAGTCTGGCTTTCCAAGGCGAATGGAAACTCTGAGAAACCACATCCCTTTGTATTTCCAAGCAGCCAGCAAGGGCCTGGCACCGGGCTCCCTCAGAAACACCGCCAGGCCGCATTGTTCACGGCGCTGAGTGACTCACCCCTCCCAGAGATGCTCACAGCCACACCAGCCAAATCAGGATCTCCAGGGCCCGGGCCCAGGCATCAGCATTTCTTACCATCTCTTTCAGGGCCGTGCCAGGGTCGTTTGAGTGGAGGCCCATGAATCCGGAGGTCAAGGTCTGATTCTCAGTCAGGGCACATGCCCGGGTTGTGGGCTCCATCCCCAGTAGGGGCCATGCAGGAGACAGCCCATCAATGATGCTCTCTCCTCATCAATGTTTCTACTTCTCACTCCCCCTCCCTTCCTCTCTGAAGTCAATAAAAATACACATATTTTAAAAATTCTCTTTGAAGTGTCTGTCAGGCACCCTAGGGGAGATGCTGGGTGTGCAGCTGGAGGTGTGAGGCTGATGGCTCTGGGGTGAGGGTCACGGAGGGGAGGAAAGGCTGGTGACGCCCATTTCCACAGCTTGTATCAATAGATGGAACTGGCAGCTGTGGGAGAGATGGGATCCCTGGGGACACTTAGAAGGGAGGGCACGGGGAGTGAGCGGTGAACCCTGGTCTCCACCTTGGAGAGGTCCAGAAGAGGGGGCTGAACCAGCCCTGGAGACTGAAAAATAGGAGCAGCGAGGAAAGAGTGAGCCGGGTGAGAGGGAGGGGGATGCTGACAAAGGTAATCAGGCAGACAGGAAAGAGGGAGGGTCTCACTGTGCCCAAAGCTGGTAAGACAGGGACTGACCCCGAAATGCTTAGATTGCCAAGTTGGAGGTCATGGTGACCTTGACGAGAGAGCTTCAGTAGGTGGCGAGGACTTAGGCCTGATGAGGGTGAGGACAGGAGCGAAGGAACCCCAGGAGACGGAGGTACAAGAACGGAGAAATCAATCTGAGGGATGTGGTTTACCAGGGAACAGAGAAATGGAGCCACAGGCGGGCCCGTGGGACCTGCAGGGAGAAGGAGGAGAATCCTGCGGCCACAGCGACCTTGCAGAGGGTTTCCAAGCGCAGAGTGGAGAGGTGGGCCCTGCGTGTCAGTCATTCGGGAAGCCGCAGTCTCCCTGAGGCTGGGAGGAAAGAGAAGAGCCAGGATAAATACGTGGGTACGTCTATAGGAGGCTCCTGCCAGTCAGTATCCTGTCTCTCTGGCCTGAAGTTTCACCACCACTGTTTTTGGAGACCTGACTTTTAGTAACCACAGAGGAAGATGCTACCTGAAGTGCCCCTCCCCTCACTACCTGGAGTGGGGCTGAGGGGAAGGCTGGTGTAGGAAGGTCCCAGGAAAAGGATGAGCGCTAGTTAGAATCCCTTTTGCCCGTGGGTGTGGGTCCGTGGGTCCGGTTGGACAAGCTGGCCTGGCTGGGGTAGTGAGCAGCGGGCAGGACTTCCACAAATGCTCTACACTGTAGAGTCTACAGCCTCAGGAGCAGGATGGCTTATCCCTGGATGGTGCAGTAACTTAGGAACCCACCAGCGGGGGGCTGCTGCCACGTAGCTAATGGACCCCTGGCAGCGAGGAGCCCTTCCCGCTGTTTTAGTGCTCCCAGGGGGCTCCCTATAACGGTCCCTGGGAAGTGAGGAGGGTGACCTTCGCATCCAGGAAGAGGATGTGTCAGGACACGTGGAGCTAGTGTAACAGTGATGCTTGCTACTCAGAGTGTGGTCCCTGAACCAGCAGCGGCAAGATCAGCTGGGGTCTTGCTAACCATACAGAATCACACACCTGCCAAGTCAGTCTCAGTCTAACAAAAGTCCTAGGTGACTCTAATTTGTTCGTTTAACCACTAACTTTGAAAACCACTAAGGTAAACCATGAAGTTATTATTTTGGGGTTAGATTCCAGTATAGATACAGCAGCCCCCTGATCCCCTGATGTAATTGAGGACTAACCATCACCAGAGGGTTCTTTTTAAATCATTAGGCTTTTGCCTCGTGATTCTAAGACGGCCGCCACAGCTCCTGGAATCATGTGCCCACATAGACAGAGCCAAGGTAATAAGAGATTTTTTGGTGTGTGTGGTGGGGAGAGAAAGAAAGGAAAAAAGGCTCCCACATCCCATTAACAAATATCTCCTTGGTTCTCAACAGGCCACCCTTAGCCGCTAGGGAGTCTGGGAAGGAGGATATTTGGCTTTTTCATTGTCTATAATAGGAAGCAGAAAATGGAGAAGGGGGTTGGAAAGAGCTACTGGGTAGCCAGCCATAAAAGGTACACATGGAATTCAAATGCACATGTGGCAAACCTAACTAAATATTTAATGAGAGAGAACAAGAAAGATCAAGGTCTTCCTTTATTTATTTTTTTATATTATTAAACTAAAGGCCCAGTGCATGAAATTTGTGCACTGGCAGAGGGATGTCTCTTCAGCCCAGCCTGTACTCTCTTGCAGTCCAGGAGCCCTCGGGGGATGTCCGACTGACGGCTTAGGCTTGCTCTCCCCAGCCTAAACCATCAGTCAGACTTTCTTAGTGCTGCCCCGAAGGCAGGAGAGGCTTCCACACTACCACTGCACTCGCCAGCAGTGAGCCCGGCTTCTGGCTTAGCAGTGCTCCCCCTGTGGGAGTGCACTGACCACCAGGGGTCATCTCCTGCATTGAGCACTTGCCCCCTGGTGGTCAGTGTGTGTCATAGCAACCAGTCGTTCTACCATTTGGTCGATCTGCATTTTTTAAAAAATATATATTTTATTGATTTTGTACAGAGAGGAAGGGAGATAGAGAGCTAGAAACATCGATGAGAGAGAGTCATCGATCAGCTGCCTCTTGCACACCCCCTACCGGGGATGTGCCCACAACCAAGGTACATGCCCTTGACCGGAATCGAACCCGGGTCCCTTCAGTCCCCAAGCCGACGCTCTATCCATTGAGCCAAACCGGTTTCGGCTCGATCTGCATATTAGCCTTTTATTACATAGGATTCATTTAGGGTGCCCTGGGCAGTGTAGCTCAGTTTGTTGAGTGTTGTCCCCTGTACTGAGAGGTCACCAGTTCGGTTCCTGGTCAGAGTTGCAGACTCCATCCCCTGTAGGGGGAGTGCAGGAGGCAGCCAATTAATGATTACCTCTCATCATTGATGTTTCTATCTCTCCCTCTTTCTTCCTCTCTAAATCAATAAAAAATATATTTTTTAAAAGAAAAGAAATAATAAGTGACAAACTGCTTATAAAAATTGGGAACTACCTAAATGTCTGACAGGTTGGATGATGCAGCCATACAATGGAATACCACACAGCCTTAAAAAGTTACAGCAGTAAGTAGTGTTTAATGGGGTGGGAAAATGTTCACAATATATTATTAAGTGAAAAAAAGTTTATAAGACAGTACATAATATAATCACAGTTTCACTTTTTAATGTATGTTAAGAAAAAAAGACTACAACAGACTAAAAAGACTACAACAGACACTATAGCCATATTGTCTTCCTAGAGGGTAGGTTTTAATTTTTGTTTTAATTCCTCCATAGAAACATGATTTATTTTTCTATAAGGAAAAAAAAGTTAGAGTTACTCAGCCCAAGCAACCTAGCTAGTGTTGAGGGGCTTGGCTAGGGATCTAGGTCTCTTTCACCCATCTTTCCTCTACCCCGTAGGCTTCATAAGAAACTCCTCCAACCCCCAATGTTCTGGAGGCTTCTGGACACCCCACCCACTTGGCCAAGTTTATGTTTTGGTGGAAAGTCTTAATGTTTCCATTGTCTGACTTGAGAGTGTTCAATTATTCATCCTAATTAACTAGGGCCTAGGTGTTACTCTGACAGAGACTCTCTCTCACGGATTTTCTCTACCTCTACCTCGCCTTTGTTTTAGAAGCCAAGAAAGAGAAGGCTTCAGAGGGGGGTTAGAATGCCTCCATGCAGTATCTACATCTGAAAGGCAGCCATTCAGCCGGAAGAAATGACAGGCAGGACAGCCCCAGGCCGCCAGACCTCCCACAGGCTTTTCTTGTTCAGGGAAGCCCGGATGAATGGTTTCTTTGCAGACGCAGCTGCCTGGGTTCCAAGGTGAGTCAAATAACATCCCTTCCCTCACAGATCAGGTGGTGGTTTGCGAGTGCACATGTATCCCCTCCACCAAGATCTGCATTCCTACCGCGTGCCAGGTGGTTTCTGGAGAGAGGGAGCAAGTCCAGATGCCTGACTGTGGGCAACCGCTCAGAGGTGGTGACATTTGAGCTGAGACTGAAATGGACACTCAGTTATGAGCAAATCTGGGGGAACGAAGCTCTAGACAGAGGACACGTGTGGTAATGAGCTTGACCATCTCTAAGAAAGAAGGAAGCCTAGGAGATCCTTTCCTGGGGTAAATTCTACAGTGGGGTGACAGGACCAAAAGTTACAGACATCTTTATGGCTCTTGATATACATTGCTGGATTGTTTTTCCAAAATGAATATATATATATATACCCTGTTTCCCCAAAAATAAGAGTGTCTTATATTAATTTTTTCTCCCAAAGTTGCGCTAGGTCTTATTTTCGGAGGATGTCTTATTTTCGGGGAAACACGGTATAAGCTCATGTGTCCAGTTTATAACAGCCATTTTCCCCAGGGAGTGCAATTCAGAGGTCGACAGGATGGGAAAAGGGACTTTAAAGTTTCCATCTTCTGCATGGTTTGAATTTTGTACCAAGACTATATCTTTGGTTGTTGTTGTTAATCCTCCCCTGAGAATGTTTTGCCCATTGATTTTTAGAAAGAGTGGAAGGGAGGGGGAGAGACACACAGAGAGAGAAACATCGATGTGAGACACATCCAACTGGGGCCAGGGATGGAACCTGCAATCTAGGTACTGGCCTTTGACAGGAATTGAACCTGAGACCCTTCAGTTTCTGGGCCCATGCTCTTACCACTGAGCCAAAGTGGCTAAGGTGAGTATATATCAGTTTTATAATTTGAAAAAATGATTGTTTTCATTGATTTCAGAGAGAGGAAGAGTGAAAGATCAAACAGAAGCTGAAAACCAGGTCTACAGGCTTTGTTAGAGGAGAAGGACCTGCCGGGCTGTCTCACAAGGGGAGAACAGCAATACGTGCAGAGGTAAACACGCCTTTTGGGGAGGAATGGGGGCTTAGTGTACTCGGCACGCACTGATTGGTGGCTTAATGTATGGTCCATATAAGGTACATAGTTAGTCACTCAGGTACTCAGGGACAAGGGCTTAGGCGTAGGGTGTTTGGCAGGTGCTGATTGGTGGTTCAATGTATAGTCCATATAAGGTGCCTGGTTAGGTACTCTGGTATGTTGAGGCCGCAGGTTACGTCATACTCCGCCCACCAGTTGGGGGAAGGGAGGATCTATCAAAGAGAGATAGAAACATCAACGATGAGAGAGAATCGTCTATCAGTTGCCTCCTGCACTCCCCCTACTGGGGATAGAGCCGAAAACCCGGGGCTTGTGCCCAGATCAGGAATCAAACTCTGACTTCCTGGTTCATGGGTCAATGCTCAAGCACTGAGCACACTGGCCAGGCCCATTTTTATAATTTAAAGTGACTTAATGCTTTAGAAGAGTGGTCAGCAAACTGTGGCTCTCAAGCCACATGCAGCTCTTTGGCCCCTTGAGTGTGGCTCTTCCACAAAATATCACATGTGGGCGCGCACATACGGTGGGATTGAAATTTCGTGGCCCATGCACAGAAGTCGGTTTTCGGCCTGGGCGAGTGTATTTTGAAGAAGTGGCGTTAGAACATTCAAGGGGCCAAAGAGCCGCATGTGGCTCTCGAGCCGCGGTTTGCTGACCACTGTTTTAGAACATTGGTAATAAGCAGAGGGGTAGATAGAGCATTTTATTAGTGTATGTTATATATATGCATTATATAAACTCCATTATATATGAAATATTCCATACTAAAAACTTGATTTTTATAAAATATATTAATTTATACACCACAGGTAGCTCTACGTTTAACCACATACACACACGGATTGATGATTATTCCTCTGTAACATTTCTGCTTTTTTATTCCAGTTCAGGTTCTGGTTTGCTCTCGTGTTAGCAAAGTCACTTTATCCTCTCTAGGTTTCAGTTTTTGGTCAAATGGAAAAAAGATGTGACCAACTTCTCAATGCACTAACAGGATTGTCCAGGAGCAGTAGTAAATGGGAAGGCGCTGCACATTTTAAACTGCGGTAGAACAGAGGAAAGAGAATGAGGAGGGAATTTCAGCCCTTCTCAGCGCAGCCTTCCTGCGTCCTCCCATTCGCCCTGATCCTCTGTTCTCTGAATTCTCTTAGATGTTCTTAAACTTAAGACTATACAAGGATACATTTGTTTTTAAATTTATTTTTGAGAGACAGAGAGCAAACACTTCTTTGTTATTCCACTTATTTATGCATTCCTTTCTTGTACGTGCCCTGACTGGGGATTGAACCCACAACCTTGGCATATTGAGATGATATCCAACCAGCTACCTGGCCAGGGCCTCACACTGTGACACTTTTAACTGTTTGTTTGTGTTTTTTTAAAAAAATATATTTTATTGATTTTTTACAGAGAGAAAGGGAGAGGGACAGAGAGCTAAAACATCGATGAGAGAGAAACATCTACCAGCTGCCTCCTGCACACCCCCTACTGGGAATGCACCCGCAACCAATGTACATGTCCCTGACCAGAATCGAACCTGGGACCTTTCAGTCCCCAAACCAACGTTCAATCCACTGAGCCAAACCGGTTTCGGCACTTTTAACTGTTTTGCACACATTAATGATGATTTCCCCCGGAGCAGGGCCCAGTGAAGCAGGATGTCCCGATGATGGGGTTTTTGGCATTAGTGAGCAGGTAGGGGAGAGGAGATAATTTGGGGGAAAGCAAAGAATCGTCTTTCCAGAGACTAAAATGACAGGGAGTTGGACGTATTGGGAAGAACTTCAAATTAGGCTTCAGAAGCACTAGGCTTGAGTCTGGGTATTGCAGTGACAAGCTCTGAGCATGCCAAGTTTCTCCACCTTGGTGTCTTCAGTTTCTAGAAATGGGGCTATGAAATTTGCCCTGCTTATGCTTCTCCATGGTGTTTCAGGGATTTGGTGAAGCAATGTACATTTTGAAATTTTTGACATGGCTGAGGCTTTGCGGAAACACACTCGAATTACATAAAACCCTGAGGTTCTTGGGGCTGTTTGTTACTGCAAGGCAACCTAGCCTATCCTAGCTAACGTTTAGCCTGAGTCTCTGTGTGTCGCCCCCCCCCCTCGCCCCCCGCCCCGAGAGAATACCTATTTCTCCTAGTTGCAGTGAAGATTTAATGAGCGAATGTGTGTCAAGCTCTTAGCTCAATGTTGGCTCACAGAATGAGCTCCCTGAGCATTTGATTCTTACCCTCCCCTAGCAAGATGGTCATTCTTGGCAAAAGTAGACAGGCCACCTGACCAGACCTTCCCATGGGCCCCAGGGGCACAGCAATGAGGTCAGTAGTTCCTCCTCACACATAGTCCTCATTCAGCAGCAGGTATTATGGGTTCTGTCTCTCCACACTTCCCAGTTCTTTCCATGCAAGTCCTGGGGCTGTAATTTGGAGCTGTTGAGAGATGTGGCACTGACAGCCCCTGGCATCCACCTTCCACTTGCAACAAGCTGTGGCAACTCCATCTTCCCGCACCACTGCCACCATAGGGGTGGGGGTGGGGGTGGGGGGGTGAGGAGTATTGAAGGGCTGATGAAGGGGAGCCTTCCTGCCTCGTTTGCCATGAACTATCCCCTCAGTGCCAAGCAGCACAAAATACTTTGGGGAATATCAGCATTCGGCAGAGCCTCTGAACCTTACTAGTCCATGCCTTGACTCTAATGACAACATTTAGAAGATAAATAAACTAAACACAAAATTGAGCTTTGGCCAAAACCAGTTTGGCTCAGTGGATAGAGCACTGGCCTGCGGACTGAAAGGTCCCAGGTTCAATTCTGGTCAAGGGCATGTACCTTGGTTGTGGGCACATCCCCAGTAGGAGGTGTGCAAGAGGCAGCTGATCGAATGTTTCTAACTCTCTATCTCTCTCTCTTCCTCTCTGTAAAAAAATCAATAAAATATATTTAAAAAAAACAAAAACCTGTACTGTGGGTGCCATTTATGTAGGTAGGTATGTATGTATGTAAAATTTAATGAAATGGTGGTGTTCTTAGGAGCAAAGCATGAACATGAGAGCTCAATAGGGAGAAGCAACCCCCCTTGGAAGAAGCACTTTGGCCTGCGGGTTTGTCCCAGGCAGGGCTCTGCGCTGCCCGGGAGTGGGAGGGGAGGGCGGGGCTTTGCAATCAGGCCGATACTTTCAGCTGCATCAGGAAAGCAGTTTCCTGAATCCCATGCTGAGGGGCAGGAGAAGTTCAGAGCCCTTAGACCACATGTGTCAAACACACGGCCCGCGGGCCAAATCCAGCCTGCCAGGCCTTGCAATGTGGCCCGCACCGCGCTGTCATCACTGCACTCCGCTGTCAGTTTATGACATTGTCAGTTTATGACTGTTCAGTAAACCATTCGGCCCGCGATTTAGGCTGGATTTTAGATTTTGGCCCCTTCTCTGATTGAGTTCGACACCCCTACCTTAGACATTTAAACCAGGGCTACAGCAGTGTTTCCCGGAGCCAGTGACTCAGGAGTGCTCACCTGGCACCTTCCCCATCCACAGCCACTCCCTCCAGCCCCCACTCTCTGTCTCTATCTCCTTCCCTCCTTCTCTCTCTCATCCAGTTATGGAGCAGAGCATAGGAACTTAGAAATATTTTTAGACTAGCCTTTGAAGACTCAAAAGAAATTCAAGTCTATTTTCAAATCTAGGCCAGGCTGTGGTGGGCCCTGGTCCTACTGCAGTCCTTCTCCCGACCCCCGGAAGCCGTGGCCAGGCTGGTAACAAGCAACCCCAGACAGTTCAGGGAAATGGATCCACTCCCAGCATTCCACCTGATGAGAAACAGATGACTCCTTTCTCGGACTTGGCGGGCGCCTCCAGAAATCCATCCTTGTCCCTTCTTTGTTCCAAAGCAAACACTTGTCTTGGCTTCTGTTCCCGTGCCCAGACATGCTTGGCGGGAGCGGAGCTCCTGAGCCCAGGACCTGGGTCTGGAATGGAACTCAGCAAACACAGGTGAGCTGTGGGCACAGCGGTGGGGCCGCTTCCATAACAAGCGACCAGACTTAGGCATCCACGCAACTTTGTCTCCTTCCAAACAGGCCCCTAGGCCGGCCATAGACTTTCCTCAAGAGTGGTAATGAAAACAAGGCGTCAACATGTATGGAGCATGGGCCACAGGGTAGGCTCTGTGCTGAGAGCTTTATAAGAATTTCCCATTTGACCCTCTTAGCCCTCTTAATAGACGAGGAAATCGAGGTTCAGGGAGGTCAAGTCTGTCACTCCTGGTGGCAAAGCTGGGAGTGAAAGCCTGGCCCAGAGCTCTCCACGCCAGGGTGAGAATGACTCCAGAACTTGGAATGAATGTTGTCCTGTCAGGTCCTGACTGATGGTGTGAGGATTCACCTTCATTCAGGTTCAACCAGGGGAATCAGGAACTTTCACTTCCTAATGCCATTGAACTCTCACCTCAGTGAGGCATGTGGGTGATCCTCACAGCTGGCTTAGGGAAGAAGCCAGGGTGCTCAGAGAGGTTAAGGAACTTGCTGTAAGAGGCAACGCAGCCCAGCCGGTCAGGCTTAGTGGTTGAGCACTGACCTATGAACCAGGAAGTCAGTTCGATTCCTGATCAGGGCACATGCCTGGGTTGCAGGCTCAAACCCCACACCCCAGTGGGGGGTGTGCAGGAGGCAGCTGATCACTGATTCTCTCCCATCATTGATATTTCTCTCTTTCCCTCTCTCCTCCTCTCCCTAAAATCAATGAAAAGTATATATATATATATATATATATATATATATATATATATATATATATATATATTAAAAGAGGCAAGGCAATAACTTGGATTTGATGTTTGGAAGCAGCCAAAAGCTATTTTGAGAGAAGTCTTCATCTTCTAAACTAGGTACTTCATCCAGTTTGGCAGTATTAGACGCGTTCAATATAAATTTACGTAAGACTGGTCATCTTGTGTGGTTTGTAGGCTGGTCATGAAGGCCATTCCAGAAGAGGTATTGCAGGAACAGCTAGAATTTTCTCAGCGTCTTGAACCCAAACTGGCCTCCTTGTCATTTGCTCCTGTGGCTCTACTTTGCATCGCGGAGCCACATGGAATTGTCCTCATTACGATCTCTCTGGGCATGCACTGTAGACGTTTCTAACTTACCAGTTCCCCGGTGTGACACCCAGAGAGTCTCATTTTATAGGTCTGGCTTTGGGCCCGGGCATGGTTGTTTTTTGAAGTTCAGCAAGCGACTCTAGCCAGGATTGAGAACCACTGAGCTCAGAAGAGAATGTTAACCCAGAGAGGCTGGCTAACTAGCCCCAGGTGTCACAAGAACCATATCCTAGAGCTGGGCTTTAAGCCTTCACCCACCTGCTCTTCCCTTCCTCTGATCACATCCATCCTCCTGACCCAAATGGGGGCCCCTGAGCGTGGGGTGCCAGTAGGGGTGAGGGGTGAGGAAGAGGGTTTGATGGTCTCTGCAGTCTGCCCAGTTCTGAAGGTGTTGCTCTCGCCCACAACAGTGTTGGATTCCTTGTGACAAAGGCATCTGCGTGAGCGGTGCTGTCTGGAATGCTGGGAAATGGTGTGGACATGCCCAGGGGTCCCTGAGAGCTGACTCTGCTTAGCCTCCCACCCGAGAACATGGCCCTGGAGTCAGGTCCAGACCATGAGAGGCCATGTTCTTGAGCATCCTCTTGACCCCCACTTAGATTGTTAAAAAGCACATTCTTTTGAGACCACGGGAGAAGCCCTACTCTCATCTAGCCTTGCAGGGATTGTATGGGTAAGTGTTGGCACCCACAATCTTTAGTTGGGACTGGCCAGGCCTTGCCTGTGTCCCCCTCTCTGCGGCCCTATATTTGAGCCTTTCTAGTTGCCTTTTTTCTTAATCCTAAAGTTCCCCAAGATGCTCAGGTCCTGGCTCTCCGTATGCTTTTTTGCTACTAACAGAAACATTCATCTACTTGCTACTTCCCTTACCTTTTCCTCTGTGGCTGTCCCTACCCTTCCCCCTTAACTCAAGGACATACTTTATCTTGGAAGCAAGATACAAGGCCAAGAACAAGGCACAGGTGTAGTGATAACTCAGCTGACCACCGTCTATCCACCTGAACATAAATGAATTGCTTCTACACATTCAAATTCATTTGGTGCATCCTCAAGATAACCTGTGGGATGATTAATTTTATGGGTCAACTTGACTGGGCCACAAGTGCCCAGCTATTTTGTCAAACATTCTGGAGTTTCTGTGAGGGTGTTTTTTTTTTTTGTTTTTTTTTTTTTTTTTTTTTTATGAGGTTACCATTGAAATCAGTAGACTGAGTAAAGCAGGTTACATTCCTTAACGTGGGTGGGCCTCGCCCAATCAGTTGAAGGCCTGAATAGAACAAAATAAGCTAATCCTTCTTTGAGTAAGAGGTGATTCTTTTTGCCTGATGGCCTTCAAACTGGGATGTTGGCTTTTCTCCCTGCCTTTGGACTTGAACTGAACTGAAACATTGGCTCTTCCTGGGTCTGGAGCCTGGTGGCCTTTGGACTGGAACTACACCATCAGCTCTCTCTCTCTCTCTCTCTCTCTCTCTCTCTCACACACACACACACACACACACACACACACACACACACACACGTGCTCTCTCTCTCTCTTTCTCTCTCTCAAATCTTTTTATTGATTTCAGAGAGGAAGGGAGAGGGAGAGACATCAATGATGAGAATCATTGACCAGCTGCCTCCTGCATGCCCCTTAATGGGGATTGAGCCTGCAACCCAGGCACATGTCCTTGACCAGAATTGAACCCAGGACCCTTCAGTCCACAGGCTGACATTCTATTCAAACCAGTGAGGGCCACCATCAGCTCTCTTGATTCTCAGGTCTTCAGATTCAGATTAGAACCACACCATTGGCTCTGCAGAGTCTTCAGTTTACTGACTGCAGACCTTGGGACTTTCCCACCACCATAATCACAACAGACAACAACTCCTAATAAATCTCTTTTTATATATTCATCTTATTGGTTCTGTTTCTTTGTTTACTTTTAAAATTAACTCTTTATTGTTGGAAGTATTACATATGTCTCCCTTCTCCCCACTTCCCACCCCCCATTGAAGGTTCTGTTTCTTTGCAGGACCCTGACTGACCCACCTTGCCTCAGAGATCTTGTTAATATTTCCATTTTGCAGATGGATAAACTGTTTCAGAATCAAAGCCACCACACCCATTCAGGTGTCCACTGCCCTGCCCGCTCTTGCTCATTCTAGCTTTTCCCTCTTTCCCTCCTTTCTGCCCAGGTCTTTGTGGTCCAAGTGGAAGCCCCATCGGCATCCTCTTCCTCACTGGGGCCACCATATGCCTGGATCTAGGATCTGTGAGTCCTCCCTGGGGAAACCATACTCACTGGGGGGAGCTAAGCACATTCATTGGCCTTTCCTGGCTCTGCAGTCACTTCCCTTTTCAACCGTTGCAAATATTTCAGAACCCACATATTCATTTGGTTGTTAAGCCACACCATTGTTTTGGAGAGAAGGCTGTATTTCCTGGAGACTGTCTTTCTCATCTCCATTTCTTTCCTCACCTCTTTGTACATTCCTTTCTAAGGGGAGGGCAGGCGGGTGGGGGCTCAAAGCTCAGCTCTAGGATATGGTTCCTGTGACACCTTGGGCTAGTTACCCAGCCTCTCAGGGTGGACATTCTCTCCTGAGCACAGTGGTTCAGTGCACGTTGTACAAAGCAGCTTTGTGCATTCCTTTGTACATTCCAGAAAATCTCCCCCGGCCTGTGGGTTTGTTTCCAAAACAATTTGGGTGTTTAGCCTACATATTTTGACCTGCTGTGATTCCAAAATGTTATTGAGATCTCCAGGCTAGCTTCTCCTTGGCTTGGTTAGGCTGGGTGCTTTAGGCATGACAACAAATGTATTCTGAGTTTTAGGTGGGAAAAGAAAGAACAAAGGAGAGGGAAGAAAACAAGACAGAAACCAATAACCCAACAACCAAGTTTGCAAGTGCGTTACGGTCACAGTTCCGCAAGAACAGCTTGCTCTTGCAGATAACTCTTCCTCCAGCCAGCCAGGCGCAAGGGCACCAATAAGCACAGCAAGCCATGCACCAGCTACACGATTCCAGCTAGCCAGCTGTGTGTTTTTGTGTTTGTTTTCTCATCCTCTGTATTTGAAAACACTTCGATACAGTTACCCTTAATATTTCTTCTTCGCACCCTGGCCCAGTAGCTCAGTTGGTTAGAGCATCATCATCATATGCCAAGGTTGTGGGTTCTGTCCCTGGTCAGGGGACATATAAGAATCAACCAATGAATGCATAAATAAGTGGTTCAACAAGCTGATGTTTCTCTCTCTCCCTCTCCCTCAAATAAAAAACAAATAAAATAAGCCAAAACCGGTTTGGCTCAATGGATAGAGCGTTGGCTTGGGAACTGAAAAGTCCCGGGTTCGATTCCGGTCAAGGGCATGTACCTTGGTTGTGGGCATATCCCCAGTAGGGGGTGTGCAAGAGGCAGCTGATAGATAACTCTCTCTCTCATTGATGTTTCTAACTCTCTATCTCTCTCCCTTCCTCTCTGTACAAAAATCAATAAAATATATTTTAAAAAAATGAAATAATAAAATAAATAAATAAATAAATAAATAAATAAATAAATAAAATAAATCCTTCTTCCTTCTGAGCAGAGAGAGGAATCGCTCAGTGAAGGAACTTGCTCAGTATTGAGGTGGGAGACAAGATTTTTGAAGCCTGAGCATTGTCCTCCATGAGGCGAGGGAATGTGCCAATGTGGAATGGGAGGGCTTTCCGGAGGCAGCAGGGTGGAAGAGGGGCCTGACAAAAAGGCCTGTGGGAGTGTTCCAGGAGGCCCAGGAGGTAATGGCCCCAGAGCCCTCTCTGGTCCTCTGGCTAACGAACCATTTAACCGTGAATTATTATGCTGGCTGTTATTTGTGTCTGTAATAACAGCCATAACAATGGATGCTGCAAAGGTCAACCCAGGGGCTGCTGTTGCCTAATGCTTTTAGTAAGGGTTGGAGGCGGAAATGAGTTGATGAAATTTGCCGTTGATCCAAACACGGCTCCGCTGGCTGAGGCAGTGGAGGCCTGCGAGCAGTGCCAGATGGACCTCATCTTCCCGGGTCCCAGGCACGGGTGGCAGCTGAAGTTTAACTTGGGCACAGTCAAGGCAAAGCACCATCTCCTCTTCTATGATGCAGGGCCGGGGTGGAGTCCAAGGGGCTGCCACAGGGCAGAGCCTGGGCACTCAGTCAGCTCAGGGCAGAGGCCCACCTTGGTCCCCAGAGCAAGCAGCATGCCAGTGTAGAGGGCTCTGGGCTCTGGCCCCCTGAGCAGCTGCTGGACCCCCAGGGAATCTGGGCTGCCCTTTTCTGTCTGGAGTCGCATCAAATCCCACCTGGCATTCATTGGTGAAATCTCAGTCCCTCCACCTCTTCATCCTACATTAGAAAAGGAGGCCCTGCCCTGGCTGGGTGGCTCAGTTGGTTAGAGTGTCGTCCTGATAGGCCAAGATTTTGGGTCTGATCCCGGGTCAGGACACAAACAAGAATCAACCCATGAGCCCTAACTGGTTTGGCTCAGTAGATAGAACGTTGGCCTGCGGACTCAATGGTCCCAAGTTCGATTCCAGTCAAGGGCATGTACCTTGGTTGCAGGCATATCCCCAGGAGGAGGTGTGCAGGAGGCAGCAGATGGATGTTTCTCTCCCATCAATGATTCTAACTCTCTATCCCTCTCCCTTCCTCTCTATAAAAAAATCAATGAAATATATTTTTAAAAAGTCAACCAATGAGTGCATAAATTAGTGCGACAACAAGTTGATGTTTCTCTCCCTCTCTCTCTAAATAATAATAATAATAATAATAATAATAATAATAATAATATCAATCAAAACAACTTGAAAAGAAAAGAAGGCCCTGAGAGGTGGGGAGAACTCCCAAGGGCACCCAGTTAGATGGAAGCTGAACCAAGACCGGAAGCTGGAGCCCTTGGCTTCCAGGGGAGTGTTCCCACTCCATCTTGTCTGCAGGCCCTACCAGCCAGGGGCAGGTCAATGCCAGCGGGAGCCGGTGGGGGATGGAGAGCCTGTAGGCCCATCCAGTTCACATTCACGTTAGTCATACCTTCCAACAAATGCATATCGAGTGATTATCACATCTCATTCACAGTTATATGTGAGGGATAAGGGTATGGAGTTTGGTGTCAGGCCCCAATCATTCAGTCCCTCTGAGCCTTGATTTCATGAAAATGGGCGACATGAATCCCAGTGCCTACCACATGTAGTGAGGACCCCATGAATGGTGGCCATACAAGATGGGGCCCGGACCCCAAGAAGCCCTTGGTCTCTCAGGGGGACCAGATTGGTCAGTAAGTACATCTAGTGTGTTTAGACGGGCTGGTTCAGGAGGACAGGGGTGAATAACGAGGGTGCACCAAAATCTGCTCTGCTGCTTACCAGCCTCTCCAGAGGAGCCCGAATCTTCCCATTGTAGAATGCGATGCTATCATGCACTCATGCATTCAGGGTTATGGATTTCTGGGTTGGACAAAATAAATATATAAAGTGCTTCATGCTCAGGGGGCATTAACAAAGTGGTATCATTTTAGGGGGGAGAGTCACAGAATTCTTCACAGAAGAGATGACATATGAATTGAGTTTTGAGTGATGAACAGAACTTTATGGGAGAACAGCATGGACAAAGGTGTGGAGGCAGCCGATCAATGACTCTCTCATCATTGATGTTTCTATCTCTCTCCCCCTCTCCTTTCCTCTCTGAAATCAATATATATATATATATATATATATATATATATATATATATATATATATATATATTAAAAGGATAAATAAATAAATAAAAAGGATATTACCCAAACTCAGTTCCTCTCTACTCTTAGATCTGTGTTCCTCTGCATGGCTTTGCGGGCAGATTCCATGTGGTGGCTCCTGAAAGCCACAGGCTCATATCAAATCATCCTTACTGCTGGGGTCTCCAGGGGAAAGACTGCGAGCCTCTCCCCCAGGAGTGCCTGCAAGAGTCTCATTGCGTGGCATTCATTCTGATTGGATCCCATGCCTATTCCTAAGCCAATTGTTGTGCTCTAATTGGCCAGGCCCATCATTAGCCCAGCCCTGGTGGGTAGGGGTGAGTCAACTCTACCCGTGCTGCAGATTGGCTGTGGCAGGGGAGGTACTCCTAGAGGAAAATCCTAGAGGTACTGTTGCCAGGAGGGAAAGAGTTGCTGGGCAGCGAAACAGCAGATACCTATTAACCCCACATCGGTTTTGTATTGTTCTGGGTGTGTCTCGTGTGCTCTATTCCACACTAGCCACCTGACCTCTGGCTGGTCCTTTAATGCTTTTGCTTCTTCATCTATTTAAGTCTTAAATGTTACCTTTTCAAGGAAGACTACTCTGAACACCTCATTCATTAAAAAACGTAATTGTGGGGAGATAAGAAACAACCGAAGGACTTGTATGCATGCATATAAGCATAACCAATGGACACAAAACTCTGGGGAGGGAGGGCATGTATGTGAGTGGGAGGGCAATGGTAAGATATGTACACATATAATACCTTAATAAAAAAATGAAAAAAAAATGTAATTGCCCTCCACTTCTATTATCCTAGATAAAAGCATAATATGCAAATTGTCCCCCCGACTGGGACTTCTTGGGTGGGGGGTGTTCAACCAAGGAGCGGGGCTGGCCAGGGGAAGGGAGGGAGTATCCAGCCAGCAGCCAGCATCTGCTAGAGACCCTACCAGTGCATGAATTTTGTGCACTGGGCCTCTAGTGATTTATAATAATAAGAACTATTATACCTATGTTTGGTCTCCTTTCTGGCTTGGAGCTCCTAAAAACCTTGAAATGTCCTAAATGATAAGAGCAGTAGAGGTGCCTTGATAGTCATAACAAATGAATTCAGTCACCTGAGTTTATGTTAATAGGGTGACTTGGGAATGAGGTGACCTAAGGAGGGGGGCAGGGGAGCCAACCCTGGACAGCAAGGTCAGAACTTTCAACCCCAACCCCCTGACCTCCAGAGAAGGAAGAGGGGTTGGAGGTTGGATCAGTTGCCAATGGCCAATGACATAGTCCTTTCTATGTAATAAAACCTGAGTAAAAACCCAAAGGACAAGGTTCGGAGAGCCTGCAGGTTGGTGAACAGATGCGATTCCAGGACTGTGGTGCCTTCCTTGCCGCATGCCATTTTCCCCATCTGTTCCTGAATTATATCCTTTTATAACAAACCCCTAATCTAGTAAGTAAAATGGTCTCTGGCTGTTGTGAGCTGCTCTAGCAAATCAATCAAACCCAGGGAAGGTGTGATGGGAACCTCCAATCTATTGTGGGTCAGTCAAGCATGAGTGACAACCTAGACTTGCATTGTTGGCTCTGACGCCTTAGATTGAGCCCTTCACCCATGGAATCTTATGCTGTCTCCAGGTAGATAGTGTCAGAAATGAACTGAATTATTGAACGCCCAGCTGGTAGTCAGAGAATTGCATGATAGTGTTGGAAAATCCACATATTGGGTCCCCATAATCTCTATTCCCTTTCCCTGCTTTATTTTTAATTTTTTTTTTAATTAGGTGTTAGATGTATATTGCAGTAGGACCAAACAACTCAGCGCTTGTGAACTTAGCATGCTTGTGTATGGACACCTTTGTTCTTTTTTTTTTTTTTTTTTTTTTAATATATTTTATTGATTTTTTAGAGAAAGGAAGAGAGAGGGATAGAGAGTCAGAAACATCGATGAGAGAGAATCATCGATCAGCTGCCTCTTGCACACCCCCCACTGGGGTTGTACCCGCAACCAAGGTACATGCCCTTGACCGGAATCAAACCTGGGACCTTTTATTTATTTATTTTTTAATATATATTTTATTGATTTTTTACAGAGAGGAGGAAAGAGGGATAGAGAGCTAGAAACGTCTATGAGAGAGAAACATCGACCAGCTGCCTCTTGCACATCCCCAGTAGGCAACCAATGTACATGCCCTTGACCAGAATCGAACCTGGGACCTTTCAGCCCGCAGACCTATGCTCTACCACTGAGCCAAACTGGTTTTGGTTTCAGCAAACCTGGGACCTTTTAGTCCGCAGGCCAACGCTCTATCCACTGAGCCAAACCGGTTTTGGCTTTCTTGCTTTATTTTTTTTCCTAAAGAAAATCATATTGTTTTTATCATTTATTTATTATGCCTCTCCCATTGGAACGTAAGCTCCACAGGACAAGGATTTTTGTCCATTCTGGTTATTGCTACACCCTCTATACCCAGACAGTGTCTGACACGTAATAAGTACTCAATCAATAATGAATTGGATGAATGAATAAATGTTCACAGCCATTCTGTGGAGTAGGTGGATGAAGGTGATTCTCCTTCTGTTACAGATAAAGACATGGAAACTTGAGAGAAGGATCCTGTTGGCAAAATGATTAAAAATTGCTGTGTTCATTTGGGTTCAGTTGGTTGAGCATCGTTCCATGCACCAAAAGTTACTGGTTCGATTCCTGGTCAGCAGGGCACATGCTCCATTTTTGGGCTCAATCCCCAGCAGGGGCCGTGCAAGAGGTAGCTGATTGATGTTTCTCTCTGACATCAATGTTTCTCTCTATCCCTCCCTCTTTCTCTAACATCAATAAAAATAGATAGATATTTTAAAATAAAATGATTAAAGCCAAAATCGGTTTGGCTCAGTGGATACAGCGTCAGCCTGTGGATTGAAAGGTTCCAGGTTCAATTCCGATCAAGGGCATGTACCTTGGTTGCGGGCACATCCCCAGTGTGGGGTGTGCAGGAGGCAGCTGATCCATATTTCTCATCGATGTTTCTAATTCTTTATCCCTCTCCCTTCCTCTCTGTAAAAAATCAATAAAATGTTTAAGTAAAATAAAGTAAAATGATTAAAAAGAAAAAAAATATGTTTAGCCCTGGCCAGTGTGGCTCAGTTGGTTGGGCATCTTCCTGTGTACCAGGAAGTTGCTGGTTTGATTCCTAGTCAGGGCACATGCTGGGTTTTGAGTTTGATCTCCTGTGGGAGTATACAGGAATCGGTCCATCAATGTTGTTCTCTTACGTTGATGTTTCTCTTTCTCCCTCACCCTTCCTCTCTCTCTGAAAAAAAAAATCAAACTATTAAAAAATTTATATTTTATATTTTAATAGTTGAGTACTCATGAGAAAACATCAGAGAGGACTTAATGCATTACAGTGTGTTCCCACCAAGTGGGGTTAAATGGTGCCCTGATGAAGTGGTTCAAATAGAGAATGTGGTAGGAGAACTGACTCATCCTTTGGCACATGATAATTGGGCATCCTGAGAGCAAAGAACCACCTGCTCTAGTCAGAATTTCAATCTTGCTGGGAGTAGCAGTTTAGTTTCAGCAAAAAAACACACAACAGTCACATTTAAATTAATGACTAATTTGAATCTTACTGATTTTATAGTTTCCTTTAGATAGAGTTTGTAAGCTTGTTTTGATTGTGAGCCTGAAACCCTAAGAAGTGTGTACCTACCTAGTTGGTTATGTCTGCACATTTAAGGAACATTAAAACAAAAATTAGGTAACGTTGTAAGAATTTGTGTCCTTCCTAAAGGAACTTGCTTAGTATTCAAGGTTGAGAAACACTGTTTCAGAAGACTCAGACTCTCTTGTTAAGGAGGAGCCTGAGAAAGATGGGAGATGTGAGAACAGGGTTCAGAGTTTGAAGATCATCTGGTGAATCCAGCCTATGTGGCCCAGTGGCTGAGTGTTTACCTATGAACCAGGAGGTCATGATTTGATTCCCAGTCAGGGCACAAGGCTGGGTGGCCAACTCGGTCCACAGCAGGGGGCATGCAGAAGGCAGCAGATCAATGAGTCTCTATCATCATTGATGTTTCTCTCCCTCTCTCTCCCTCTCCCTTCCTCTCTGATATCAATAAAAATATATTTTTTAAAGATCATCTGGTGAGTCTAGCCCTCTCATTTTGCAGATGAAGATCTGAAGCCCAGTAAGCTCATGTCTCACTCAGGGCTTTTTCTCTGCCACCCAGAGGGGATACCTGCTCCCCAAAACTACCCCATTATATCCATGGAAGTGACCGGGGCAGGCCTCTAGGATCGAGCTTCGGTGGAAAACCAGTGGGACCCAGTTGCTATTGGGAGGGGTGGGTGATGGGTAGAGCTGGAATGAATCAGACTTCCCTGCAATTTACTCCCCCAGCCTGGAATCTGCCTGCCAACTCCCAATGGGGGGAGGGGAGTGTCCTAGTCTACAGGAAATTCCCAGCTGTGACTTGGGTGTTTTTGCTCTGGTATTTGCTGGGAAGTACAGTTAAGTGGGGGAGAGGTCTCCGCCCTCCTGGAGGGCTTAGGTTGGGCGGCTATCAGGTCTGACTAGCTCTTGTTCACAGAGCTGACCTCAGGGTAGCTGTCTGAGGTGGAGAGTTCTAAGGCCCCTGCTTGGTTTTGACCCCTAAAATTTGGGGAAGAGATTTATGCAAAAAGATGCAAAAGAAGGCACCAGACAGGGCCCAATGTCCCATCACCTGAGACCTAAGACCTTGGATTTAGGCAGAACGTGGGCACCAAAGAGACTTTTCTGCCTCCTTCAGGTCAGACTTTTTTCCTAGAGATCCTGCAAGAAGAAAACCACCCACTTCTTTCCTCCCCTGACCGGACTGTAGTTGGAGAGGCAGGAACTGGCGCAGAGGCAAACAGCCTTTTGCTGGCGCAGCTGGTGGAGAACTTCGGCCTGGTGAGGGCCGAGAGCTGCTGGCTGGGACATATGATTAGCGAAGCGGCCAAGCTGATTTCGCCAGCACTGGCCTTTTGGGAAGTCGGAGGACTTAGGGAATGCTTAAGTGTGCTATGGTGAAGAACCGGCCTCCCAGGGACCCCCATGGGTTGATGGGGGAAACTGAGGCATGGAGATGGAATTTGATTAATGCCATTTTTTATTCAGCAAAGATCCAACTGGAACACCTGTTATGTCCTAGGCCCTGTGTTAGGCTCTGTGGGAAAGGAAGGGGGTGAGACCATAGGGACAGTAGGAGATAAAATGTGCACAAAGGACTACAATAAGGCAGAAAATTCTGTTATAAATGGTGTCCTATAGATGTTTGGGGGGGAATCAAGTTCATGAATTTGATTGATATTGGGACTGAGAACAAAACGGAGTCTCTGGCCTTCTGAGCTAGAAACCCCCTAAACCATAGTGATTTTCCCTCCCTCCTGGCCTTGTATGTGCTTTTAGCTCTTAGGAAGTAGGGAATTTCGTACCAGTAGGCTGTAAGGTTAGAGGTTCAGGACTCAAAGAAGGGAGGTCCATGTACTTTTAGTTTCTAGAATCTAGATCCTACTTGTTTGTGTTTCCCACAGGGTCTTGCGTGATCAGTTATGCACAGTAGAGTAAGAAAAAGGAACTTATTAGCATTAAAATGGCCTGCTACATGCCAGGTGCTGGGCTGGCACGCTACTTTTTTTTTTTTTTTTTTTTTTTTTTAATTTGACTTTGAGAGAGAGAGAGAGAGAGAGAGAGAGAGAGAGAGAGAGAGAGGGATATCCGCTGCCTCCCACAGGTACCCTGACCAGGGATCAAACCCACAACCTGGGTATGTATGTGCCGTTTGGTGTACGAGATGACACTCCAAACAACTGAGCCACTTGGCTCTTGGGCCAGGGTACACTCTACATTTATTTTATTTTTTTATTTTAATTGGTCTCAGAGAGGAAGGGAGAGGGAGCAAGAGCTAGAAACATCAATGATAAGAGAGAATCATTGATTGGCTGTCACCTGTATGTCCCCCTACTGGGGATTGAGCCCACAACCCAGGCATGTGCCCTTGACCAGAATTGAACCAGCAGGTTGACGCTCTATCCACTGAGCCAAACCAGCTAGGGCAGGCTCTACATTCTTTATGCCATTTCACGTCAGTCCAATTCATTTCTATCACTCAGTCTGTGCCTGTTGGTAGCTATCTGTGGGATGAAAGAATTCTAGGGAAAGAAGCCAACAGCCTGTCCAGCTAGACCAGAAGCCCTGGGAGGACAATTCTTCTTTGGGTCTACCTGCATTCTGCTTGGCGCAGAGTGGGTGGTTGATAAACACTCCCAGAATTCATAGGCATAATGATCCCTCCTTCTTTCCCAGGGAAGTTAGCCCACCCACCCCAGAGCTAGGTTCTTTCAACAGCAAAGCACCTGTGGCTTTCTGGGTGACTCATTTCCGGCTGGACTGGGGCAGAAGCAGCTGCCCTTTTGAGTGTTGGTAACTGATTGGGCTAGAGTCTCAGAGGACTCTGATGAGTCAGAAATTTCTGTGTGTTTTTGAAAAGCTTCGGAGAAAAGTCTGGCTGGTAGTGGAGGGTTGTGCAAACCGCTTAAGTCTCAGTTCATACCCACTGGCCAGCAGAATGGCAAGATATCTACGTGAAATCTCGGTTCCTTTGTCATTACACACAGAGAAATCCAGAGGCTGGATGGGGAAAAGGCAACAAAGATTGAGCCTTGGGAAGAAAGGAGTCAGGATGGAGTTCAGAGAAATCCTCTCATTTTCCTTCATGATCTTACCTCATTCCACTTTGGCTGCCCCTGTGATCCCAAGGTTTTTTCCAAGAGCTGTTTTTTTTTTTTGTTTTTTTTTTTTAAGCTTTTTATTGAAAATTCATATGAAATAGACCTGCTTCAGCTTCCCACCAAAGCAAACAGCCTCCCCAAACAATCATATGGAACATCTATCACACATCTGCCATCTATTCTTTTCTTTCTTTCTTTTTTTTTTTTTTTTTTTTTTTTTTTTTTTAGGTTTTAAGCTGGGAGCTGGGTGGGCTGCCATTCTGTCTGCTGAAGAGGCAGGAAGACGAGGACCCCTCCCAGCGCATTTATTTTATACCCCCAATACCAGGAAGTAACAACAACTTATTTGCATTCTTAAGTAGGCCCTAGCATGCCTGGATTTACTGCCATCTGCTCTAAGAGAGATAGGACCACACCTGACTAATTTGCTTTTACAGCACGGTGGTAGGCCCTGGGCAGTTGCTTGATAAACAGTTTTTGAGTGAATTAAATATGGAGACCAGGAATTAAACCGTGACCTCCTGGTTCATAGATTGACGCTCAACCACTGAGTCATACCAGCCGGGCTACTCACCTATCTTAATGGCTAAATTTTTTTTTTTTTTAATTGACAATATGAGGCAGTAGGAGGATGTAGAGCAACTGAAATTCTTACACCCAGCTGCTTGGAGAACAAATTGTTACAGCTAATTTGAAAAACTGTTTGGCAATATATACTAAAATGAAGCATACCTACCATATGATCTAACAATTCCATTCCTAGGTAGATACCCACCAGAAAAGAATGCATATGTTCACCAGAAAAACACACAAAATGTTCACAGCAGTTTTATTCATAGTAGCTCCCAACTGGAAACAATGCAAATGCCTATCCATAGGAGAGTGGATAAATTATTCGGGGATATACTTATCAATGAAATACTACATAGGAGGAAAAAAACCAACAAGCAAATAAACAAACAAACAAAAAATTAGCTACTAATACAATCTACAACATAAACAAATCTCATAGACATTAAATCGAGTAAAAATCCAGAAACAAAAGTGTACATATTGTATAAGCTTCAAAAATAAGTGAAAATAATCATTGGTGATAAGAAGTCAGAAACGTGGTTTCCTCTGTGGACTGGGAGTGTAGATTGGGGAGGGGCACGAGAAAACCTGAGATGCTGGAAATGTTTCATATGAGCTCAGACGTGTAAAATTTCACTGAGCTTTGTGCTTAAGATTAGAGCACTTATGTGTTACACCCCAATTAAAAAAAAAATGGATGTTATAAACATGCATATACCTTAGCAGCACTAAAAAAGCAACACATTTAGTAACTGTTTTCTCTATAGACAGTGGTATTAAATGGGACTAGCATCACCAGTTGATGGTCACCAGTGAGTTCTGATTCAAAAGATTGGTCCAGCCGAGACTGGTTTGGCTCAGTGGTAGAGCGTCAGCCTGCGGACTGAAAGGTCCCAGGTTCGATTCCGGTCAAGGGCATGTACCTTGGTTACGGGCACATTCCCAGTGTGTGTGTGTTGTGGGGGGAGGGGGTTGCAAGAGGCAACTGATCAATGATTCTCTCTCATTGATGTTTTTAACTCTCTATCCCTCTCTTCCTCTCTGTAAAAAAATTAATAAAATATATTAAAAAAAAAATAGATTGGCCCATCCTCCAGGGCCTCCTTCTTATTGAGGAGACAGGTCATCAGTTACTGCTTCAACCCACTCTCTTCCTCTCTTCCTGCACACTTGTGAACATCCTTGCCATCCTTCCTTCCCTCCCCTCTCAGAACATGAAGGGCTTTCCTCTTCCTATTGGCCCATCCTTTAGCCTGCATCCCAGAACCCACATGGTTCTGTCTCCGCAAGAGCTTGGTGCCATCCCTCCAATACTTCTGCTTACATTTTCAAGCCGTTTATCTCAGCTGAATTCTTCCTCTAAGACTACAAACAGCTCAAGTTTCTCCTGTCCTAAAAAATTCCTCCTTTGACCCCTAGTTCCCCCTCCAGCTACTGCCCAATGTTTCCTCTTCCCTTCTATGTGCACAGTCTCCATTTACTCAGCTCCTAGCGCCTGAAACTCACAGCTTTGGCCATATTACTAAAATTCCACAGGCAAAGGTCACCAACGAATTTCTAACTGTCGCATCCAAAGAACACTTTTTAAGCTTTACTTTCCAGACTTTTCTGATTCCTCTCACGTTGAAAGTTCACTCAGTTGACTTTCATGGAACCATATGGTCAGGGTCTTCATGTTCACTCATCATTTCCTCTCTCTCTCTCACTCAGGGGTTCTGGTTCTTTAACATTCCCCCCCCCCCCCACACACACACCTAAAATATGCTTTTTATTTATTTTAGAGAGAGAGGAAGAGAGAGAGAGGGAGAAACATTGATATGAAGTTGCCTCCTCTCCTGTATGCACCCCAACCAGGGATCAAACCTGCAACCTGGGTGTGTGCGCTGATCAGGAATCGAACTGGTGACCAACACTCAACCAACTGAGCCACACCGGCCAGGGCTACATTCCTCTTTTAAGTGCTGCTTTTCTGGCTTCTGTCCTTGGTCTTCTCTGCTCCACGTAGGCATTCTCCAAGGCTATCTCATGGTGTCAGTACTAACCATATGCAGATGACTCTCAAATTTCTGTTTCCCCTGAGGTTGGGGTTATGCAGTCAACTTCCTTCTGGACAGCTGAAGCTGGGCATTCTCAAAGCACTTCAAGTTAATGTATTCAAACTGGATCCATGATTCCACTCTCAAACCTGAAATTCTTTTTTTTAAAGTTACTTTGAACTTTTAATTATTTTTTGTTAATCCTCACTTGAGGATATTTTTCCATTGATCTTTTAGAGAGAATGGAAGAGAGAGGGAAAGACATTTGAGAGAAACACATTCATTAATGGCATCCTGCATGCGTCCTCACCAGGGCCCAGGCCAGAGAGGAACCTGCAACTACGGTATGTGCTCTTGGCTGGAATCAAACCCAGGACCCTTTGGTCCACAGACTGATGCTCTGTCCATTTGGCCAAACCAGTGAGGGCAAACCTGAAATTCTTTATCTCAATTGGTTGTATTTCCACCGGATCCTCCATACCCATGTGAAAACTAGATCTCAGCACTGCCGATCTGTTGAGCTGGGCCATTCTTTCTTGTGGGGAGACTGTACTGTCTATGATAGGATGGTTAGCAGTGTCCCTTGTTTCAATCCACCGGATGCTAACATTAACCTGCCCGTTGAGACAACAAAAAAGTGTCTCCAGACATTGCCAAATATCTCCTGGGAGGGAGGTGTCAAACTAACCTGGGCTGAGGACCACTGGGTTAAAAGCATGGTTTTGGGAGCCACACATAACTATGTAACTTCGGACTAGTTAGCTACCTCTTGGAGATTTTGTTGGTTTTCTCTTAAGATGGAGCTAATTCTCACCTCACAAGGTGAGCTTACATAAGGTAATTTAGGTAAAGTGCACGGTCTGTCCCATATTGGGCATTTGTTGAGAGCAACAAAGACTCCTCCCTCATCCTCACATCCAAACGCCTAGGCCTCCCAGGTTTATCTCCTAAGTCTAGCCACTCTTCTCCATTTGCTAGAGACTCAGCCTGGAATTTATACATTGAAATCCTAACTCCCAATGTGGTGGTATTCGGGGGGTGACGAGGTCATAAGAGCAAAGTGTGCATGAGTGGGATTAGTATCCCGATAAAAAGGACTCTGGAGAGTTCCCTGCCCCTTCTGCCACATGGGGGCACAGCGAGAAGATGCCATCTAAGGAACGTGGAAGCAGCCTCCCACCGAACACTGAATCTGATCTTGGACTTCCCAGCCTCCAAAACTGTGAGAAATAAATGTTTGCTGTGTAAGCCACCAGGTTATGGTGTTCTGTCATTGCAGCCCAGAAGGACCAAGCGTTTTCTATCTGGATTTTTGGAAGAGCTTTGCAACTCATTGTCACATCCTCCAGCCAGCCTTGCTCCCCTCAGATCCACATTTCACACAAGGCCTTCTCCGTCTGGCTGCCGCCCACCTCTGCAGCCCCATCTCTCACCCCTCCCAGCCTTGAACTTCTAGTCTAGCCACACTGAAGTGAGAGGCATTCCTTCTATACCATGCAGTTTCCTGCCCCCGTGTATTAGCTCACACTGTTCCTTCTGCCTGGAATAACTTCCCACACCCCTCTTCATCTGGCTCACTCTTCAAAGCTCACGTGCATTTCACCTCCTCCAAAAAGTTATACCTGGCTTCCTTTCCCAGACTGGGCTCCATATTCCTTCCTCTGTGCTCTAGGTCCCCTGGTCAGATCTATTCCCTTGCATCTATCTATTTGCAGTGTATTTAAAAAAAAAAAAAAAAAATATATATATATATATATATATATATATATATATATATATATATATATACTTTTTATTGATTACAGAGAGGTAAAGAAGAAGAAAAGAGAGAGACAGAAATTACACCCACGTGCCGGAATTCAGGCCTCACTGATGAGACAGAATCATTGATCCATGGTCAAGCCTGCAACCTGGGCATATGCTCTGCCCAGGAATTGAACTGTAACCTCCTGGTTCATAGGCTGACGCTCAACCACGGAGCCCGGCTGGCCCACTGCAGTGTGTTTTTGTTTGTGTGTCTGTCTCTGCAGGGCTGCAGAGGGGCAGGGATTGTGTCTTTTTCACATCTACAAAACACCTAGCACCTCCCCTGACACACATTTGGGGCTCAGCAGATATTTACTGAGCGAATGAATGGCTATAGCACCACCATTACCCTCTATGTCAGGCTGAGAGCCGTTGTTTAGAAGTGGTTATAAAATAGTCCATAAATCTGCTGTCTCTGTGGCTCCAAAGCCGCGCTTCCTCAGCCAGGGGCGGATGGCAAGCGCAGTGCTGACTGGTAGCACTTGCTTAAGTGTGTGAGGTCGGCTAATGATGCAGGGAGCAACACCGCCACGGATATCTGCTTACAGTAGCATCAGCTGGCTCTCCTGAGAGTCAGAGGCGCTTTCCGCACCTCTCCCATCTGTGGCCTTTCCAGCAGCCTAATTGATGGCCCTTCCTGTCCGTGAACTTCGTCCTTAGCACCTTCACTCACCCCTGGACCATCACCCTTGCGTTTTTTGCCGCTGACTCGGCCACCCTTCAGGGCCACACATATAAATTAAGCACTATTATGCGCAAAAGTCATTGGAGGTGTACTTGCTGTTCTTCAGCCAGTGGGGTCCCTCCGGAGCCCAGCAGGATCGAAGGCTGCCTCTTCCAGGTGCCTGTCACTGCTGGGACAGATGTTTAGACCCTCCTCTTGCTAGATCCCGGGAAGGAAGCCCAGGTAGGCACTAAGAGGTGTTCAGTCAGTCTCGCCCTCCTTCCTCCTCCAATAACAATAAGCCTTTGCTGGTGGGCTTGAGGTTACAGGGTTAGCCTGTGGAGTTCTGAGAACCTGCTTCGTCCCCATTCAAGCTCACCTCTGAGCCTCGCCTCCTTATCTGTCCGGTGTGTGCTGGGTGGAGGGGGGAAGCGGGGAGCGGGTAGATTACTCAGGGCTCTCCTTCCCAATTTTCAGGATGATGCCCGGGTGTGTAGGAGGATAGCTCCAACAGGGGTTCCCGGGAAGCTGGGGCGGGGGGGGGGGGGGGGGAGAGACACACGGGACGTCACACGTAGTTGCCACTTGGGGAGCCCCGCGGCTTAGCCCAAGGGCGGGCGGGCAAGCTCGTGGCCTCTGAGCGCAGATGTCTGGCCAGAAACCTGGCTCCCGGAGGGAGGGCAGGGGTCGGCCGCGTGGAGCCGGGCGGGGCTGGGGTGGGGGCGGCGGAGTCAGGAAATTCCCAGGAAATTCCTTTCCGTTCCCGCATTCCCCGCCCCTTTCCTCGGTGCCCGATCTCTCGGAGCCTCGGGAAACCGAAAATGAAATGTTACTCGGGTTCCCTCGCGGTCCTTCTCCAGCCCCGGCCACCTGGGTCCGGAGCGCGCGTGGGAGCGCAGTGACACCCGCGCGCCCGAGTTCGGGCCTCCCCGCGGGTAGGGCGGGTGTCCAGCTCCCGGCGGCTCCGGGGGCTCCCGAGCCGCCGCCGCTGGGTCCCTGAGCTGGACGAGGCGTCCCCG
The DNA here is from genome assembly GCF_964339955.1 of Pipistrellus hanaki. NCBI lineage: Eukaryota > Metazoa > Chordata > Mammalia > Chiroptera > Vespertilionidae > Pipistrellus > Pipistrellus hanaki. Next base: position 25,592,653 of record NC_140503.1, read on the forward strand.
GCTTCGGTCCCGTTCGGCTGAAGCTGGGATCACATGAGCCCCAGGGGAGTGGGAGCCCGGGTGCGGGCGGGGGCGTGCGCGCCGGGGGGAAGGAGCCGCCCCGTCCACCTCGATGCTCGGCGGCCCCGCTGACGGATGCCAGGAATTCCCAATGAGAGGCGATGGGGGGAAGTTTGGGCAACTCGGCCTGGCCAATAGAGAGCCTAGGGAGGGCTCTGCCCCTTCCCCCCGCCCCCGCCCCCGCCCGCCTCGCTCCGGCAGCGCGAGCGTGTGGGCCCCGCTCAGTGTGCGTGGAGACCAGGTCCGAGTGCCCGCCCGCCCCGAGGCTGGCCGTCCGCGAGCTCCCGCCGCCGCCGCCAGCTGCAGCCTCCGCGAGCCGCGCCGCGGCGGACCGGGGCGCAGGGGAGCCAGCCCGGCTCCGCCAGCTCAGCGCCGCCCGGCTCCACTCGCACCCCGCTCCGGGGCAGCCGCCGCCGGGAGAGAAGGTGGAGGAGGAAACCCAGCTCCTCGCACGCGCGCACCACCATGGACCATTATGATTCCCAGCAAACCAACGACTACATGCAGCCCGAAGAGGACTGGGATCGAGACCTGCTGCTGGACCCGGCCTGGGAGAAGCAGCAGAGAAAGGTCAGCAGCCGCCCCAGCCCCCTGCTGCCCCCGGCCCGCTCCTCTCCGCCCGCCGCGCTAGCGGATCGGGGCTGAGAGCCGGTTCCTGGCGCGGGGGCGGGGGCGGGGGCTGCGCGCCCGCCGCTCGGTGTGGGGTGTAGGGTTACAGGCGGGGGGCGGGAGGGGGAGAGCCCCTGTCCCGGAGCCCGCGAACGCCCAGCCGGACCCTGGGGCAGCGGGGCCGCCCTCGGGCGGGTCGCTTTGGGGGCCGGTGAGCCAGGTCACCCGGCTGCCGCCGCCGCACCGTCCCGCGTGGGCAGGGCCCTGGCTGGGGCGGTGCTCGGGAGCCTGGGGCTGAGCCCCCGGCTGCTCGGTAGCTGCGGCTCCGGATCGATTTCCCTTCTTCCCTTCCCCGCCCCCTGGCCGCCTCTCCATATGGCGGGCGTGCGGTGGCAGCGCGCTTCCTGGGCTGCCCGGGGCTGGGGAGGCGGAGGGGGCGCCCCCCTGCCCGGCCCGCAGACCGCGGGGAGCGAGGGCGCGGGGGGATCGGAAGCCGCCCCCGGGCCGGCCCCGAGGGGGCCCTGCCGAAGCGGTGTTCGGGTGTTCGCGGGCTCCCCGGCGGGCCCCTGGGGGCGGGGTCAGGACGGCAGACCGTTTGATTGCTTCACTCAGTTGGGTTGTTGGTTGCGAGCGGAGGTGGGCTTGGGTCAGCGTCCTGCCCCTCCGGACCCTGCTCATTCCTGGGAGAAGGCGAATGTAGGCAGCTTGGTTTGAGTGGAGGGGCTTCAGGGCCGGGGTTTGTTCCGGGAATGGTTAGGGTCATGGGGATCCCTGCGTTAGCCACCGAGCCCTGTCCCAGCCTCCGTGTGCCCGGTGCGCGCTCCACCCCCGGAGCCCGGCTCGCAGCCGGCGGTGGGACTCCCGGCGCAGTGGCCAGGGGCAGGAAGAGGTCAGAAACCACTCTTTGGGTGGGGGAGGGCGCCCCGACACCGCCTTTGCTTCCTGCCTGCGCCGTGAGGTCTTGCCCCAGGCGGCCACGTACCCTCGACACCCCTCTCTCTGCCTCCAACCCCCACCATCCGGTCCCTCCCCGTTTCATCCCTCTTCGCCCCACCCCCATTCCCCCACCCCCTGCTGATCTGGGAATGGGGATTGGGGTGGGGGGGGACAGGATGGCGCGTCCCTCTGGATAGTGCGGTTAGGGCTGGGCTTGAGGGAGAACGCTCATGTCCAAAAATGGTAACATTCATTCCCTTTTTTAAACTTAAAAGGGGGGGGAGGTTAGGGAGCCGACTGAAGTTTTTTTTTTTCTTTTCTTCAGCCAAAGGCATCCTGTATTAGCTCACTCAGGAATCCTAAGCCCTTTTACTCACTTCATCAGACAAGTAGAGGTAATTTAAAACACACACACAAAGGGCTTCCTCAGAGCCAGTCGACCTGACACCCGGGCAGGCTTTGGCTGGGCCCGGCCCCGTGCGACATCCCCAGGTGCCCCGGCTTTGAGCTGACTGATTCAATGGAAATACAGCAGTCACTGAAGACCACCCCCTCTCTTCCCCCTCCGGGGGAGCTGTGACAGGACCCCACTCACCCCCTTGTGTCCTGGGACAGCTGGGCGATTGGTGGAGCAGAGAGAGGAGTGGGTGACAGGAATTCCCGTGGGGGCAAGGCAGAGGAGGGCTCTTTTTAAATTTCAGGGTGAAGCCTTCCTTCTCGAGAATAGATTTTTAACGTGGACAGGAGTGACGAGATTAGGATGGTGGGTGTCTTGGGGTCACCCGTGGGGAGTGGAAGAGAAGGAAATGGTTGTTTACGGAGTAGCTGCTTACGGTAAGCCTACGAGGGGTGGGAGTGACCGGACTGCCCGAGAATGAGAAGTGAGGAGGACTCAGTTCCTGGGAAGCACCGACTCTTGTTTCCCCAGCACGGAGCAGGGGACCTGCCCAAGAGTATTCAGTATTATCAAATGAATGAATGAACATGTTAAATATATTTGGGAAGGAAAGCGATAGAGTGCCCTTCTCTCTCTCTCTCTCTCTCTCTCTCTCTCTCTCTCTCTCTCTCTCTCTCTCTCTCTCTCTCTGTATATCTACTCATAAAACTCTGGCCGGGGTGGTGTGGCAACTGAGTGGTCTGGGACCTGTGGGAATCTACTGGGCAATCTCAACAGTTCCAAAAGCTGGCATTGGTTGGTGTGTGCCAGGCATTGTTCTAATCTAGTCGCATATATTGTCCCAGTTGTTACTCCTAACAGCTCGGAGCCAGGCACACATGAGGACGAGGGAATGAGGGGCGGAGGGGGAAGTTCACCAGCCCAGAGCTCCAGGCTGGGGCGGGGCGGGGCTGGGATAAAACCCTGTTCGGAGGCAGGCAACTTCGCCTTCCGTGTCCCTGGTTGGTTAAGGGAGGCGGGAAAGTCGGGCCTGGCTATTCAGGTCCTGCCAGGATCTCTGGACCGAGGGGAGCCAGTGCCTGCTTTGGTGGGATTGATGGGAGGGAGCAGCTGGACAGCACAAGCTTTGGGCTGGACTCAGAAAATCTGGTCCCAAGTTTTTTTTTTTCTGCCATCAGTTCGCCTTACAGGAGCCTCCATCCCCTCCTCTGTAGATTTCACCTCGTTCTCAGTGGGATATAAAGTGGAGAATCGGACTTAGCGTGATTTGTTGCTTTTGACACCCTCCCTGCTGACCCTGGGGAGTAAGCATTGGGTGAGACCAGAGCTGACAAGTGGACAGCGTCTGACTATTCCAGATGGCGGCAGGAGAGTGGGGGTGTGGTGGTGGGGGACACAGGGCAGTGGGAGAGCAAGGCCACTGGCGGGGAGGTGAAGGACCCTGTTTCCAGCCCTGGTGCAACCACGACTATTGGTGAGACTTTGGGCAAGTCATTTCACTTCTCTCAGCTTTCATTGGCTCAGTCAGCAAATACTTTTGGAGCACTAACTCTGCGGACAGAGCACAGACAGGAGCCCAGCGCTTCCATTATATTTTCTCTGTAAAAGGGCTGCATTCCTGCCCTGCGAACACCCTGGGGCTCCTACAGGGATTGGATTAAATGACGTGGAAGGAAGCACTTCCTCTGAATGGCGAGGCCTGCTGCACACGCAGGCAGGCGTCTGCACACGCAGGCAGGCGTCTGCACAGGCAGGAGGCATGACTCAAGACGTGTGGCAGGTGGGCCGTGGCTTGTCCCTTCTTCAAAGAATGCGTCAGTGCAGAGCTCACCAGGCCGGACTCCCTGGCTTCAGACCCAGAATGCAGCGGGTCAGAGGTGTTCACTGGCCCCCAGTCTTTCTGACCTTCGAGGCTGAGCCGCCAGAGCCACTGTCCTAGGGGAATGCCTGTCTTTTTGGGTTGACCATAGTCCCTAGGGGTCTTGCCCATGCCCTTACATGTATGTGTGGGGGTGTGTCAGGCAGGCTGGACAGATCTTATCGATAAGACTTTGGGTAGCATCCTGACTCTACACTTTCAGGCTTTTGACTTTGGGCAAGTCACTTAAGCTCTGTCAGTCTTTTATTTATATAAAAGGAGCTAAGCTCACCCTGGCCAGTTTGGCTCAGGGGATAGAGCATCGGCCTGCAGACTCAAGGGTCCCGGGTTCGATTCCAGTCAAGGGCATGTACCTTGGTTGTGGGCACGTACCCAGTGGGGGGTGTGCCGGAGGCAGCTGATCGATGTTTTTCTCTCATTGATGTTTCTAACTCTCTATCTCTCTCCCTTCCAATCTGTAAAAAATCAATAAAGAATATTAAAAAAAAAAAAAAAAAAGGTGAAGCTAACCTCTCGTCCGTGTGGCTCAGTGGTTGAGCATCCACCCGTGCACTGAAGAGGTTGTGGTTTGATTCCCAGTCAGGGCGCATGCCGGGGTTGTGGGGCTCCATCCCTAGTAGGGGGCATGCAGGAGGCAGCCGATCAATATTTCTCTCTCATCAATTTCTCTCCCTCTCACCATCCCCCCCCTAAAATCAATAAAAACATTTTTTTTTTTTTTTAAAAAGGAGCTAATACCTGCCCTCCTGCCCTCCCAACCACCACCCTGCCGCTGCCTAGGCTGATCGGAGAAGATACGTAAAATAGCAGCTTCCGTGGTTCTCTTCCTTCTGAAATCCTGGAGGCTCTGGCTGAATGTGTATTTCCACAGGCACCAGCCCTGCTTTTTTTTTTTTTTTTTTTTTTTTTTTTTAACATGTAGGAGCTTAATCAATATTTGTTGAGCTAATGGATGTTGAAACAGGCAGGTGTAAGAACATAGTTGTAAACAGGCCCAGATCCTGATTCTGCACCCACGTGGAGCCAGGCTGTTAAGCCAGGCCCCGGGAAGAGAGGCCGCCCTGTTTACACTGCCCTCTGGACTGCGCGGCCTGCACGGGAGCCGACCATTCGGCGGGGAGGACGGCCAAGGTGGGGAGGAGCAGACGGCTGCCTGGCTGGAAGGGGAGGACTCCTACGGCCAGGGTGGTGTCTGGCAGAAATAAAACCAGAGAGAAGAGAGCATTGGCTCTGGCGTCTGTCCTCAGGCCCCTCACACTTCTGACTCCTGCCGGCTTTACCTCTTGCCAGTGCCCATGGCCCAGGCACCCCCCGCCTGCCCGGTTCTCTGCCCAATCCCCAGTGCCGAGCACACAGACAGGCCTGTTGGAGGTGGTCAAGAAATATCGCTGAATAATTGGGAAATGGTGTCATGCATGCCTCTGAGCCCCGGGCTGGGGGTGGAGAGGGGGATGAGATGCTTTACATTCCAGATACACCACCCGTCCTGGGGCTGTATCTGGCTCCGGCTCTGCCTGTAGTCACGCTCTGGGCACCTTGGCTTCACCTCTAGGTCGTCTGCTGTGTGACCTACCTGCTGACTCCAACCCGGAAATGGAGATAATAATCGTCCCTGCCTGATACAGTTGAGTTAAGCCAAGTATCCATTACATAGGGAGTTTAGCAGAGCACGTAGCAGATAGTCAGTGCTCAATAAACGATAACAATTTTGAGGAACCAGAATTTGTATGGCCTTCGCCCAATATGCTTTGAGGTAGGTGGAAGGAGCCAAGGCTGCCTAGGAATGTGTGGGAGTTGTGCCATCCTTGACCTCTGACCTTTTAGTCAGCTCTGGCTCATTCGATGTCACTTGACCTCTGCTCAGGTCGTTCACTATAGAATGCTGTAAAATTCCTCTTCAGCCTTTCACTACTTCCTAGATGTATAGGAGGAAGAGGTGCATGTTAAAGTGCTTGTCGGCTTGTTACAGGACAGGTAAAAGGACCTCAAAATAGGAATTTCCTCTAAACGAGACAACCTGGGGGTGTCTGCAAGCCCTCCTGTTACATAGCTGGGGCATTCTTGGCCCTCCCCCGGGGCCCTCCTCCCAGCAGCTTACCCGGCCCTGCTTTGCTTCAGGACCTGTTGCAGGTGCTCTCTCGCCAGAGCTTGTCCATGTGAATGCATTGAGAACAGGTGCCCGCTGGTTGTCATAGTGATTGACAAAGCCTGAAGGAGAGAGTTGGGGGGGCTGGAGCATCAGCGCTGTGGGGACCACCTGTGCTGCCCAAGACAGACAGGTGTGAGACGGCCTGAGCTGACCGCTCTGTGAACCCGACTTTCCGGTTTTGAGGCATGATGGGACCTTGAGGGGCCGGCAGGGTCACCGGAGATGGGCTTTAGGAGCAGGAGGCTAGCAGGCTCCTGCAGGATCCTGGTCCCGAGCCTTTTCAAATGGAGAAGGAAGAGACTCATTTCCATTCTTGAGGAGGAGCTGGAGGCTGTTCCCAGCGGGGTGGGCGTGGGAGGAAGCCTGACCCGTGAGCCGTGCCTTGTGGGGTAGTTCTGAGTGTGAGGAGGTCAGACCAATGAGTGTCCTGTAGTCTGGGGTTTGTGGTTGGGATTTGGGCCCCCTCTTCCCATCTTCTTGGGGAAGATCTGGGGCTGGGCACCTGGCCAGTGGCCACAAACCATAAATTTGGTGTGAGGACCTGTCACACCAGACCTGGAGCCAGGGTGGGGCAGCACCAGCCTGAGCCGTGACCCTAGTCCCCGGCCTGCTACTGTGTGTCTCCGGGAAAGAGCTGGCAGTGACTCTGCTTCTCCACCGGGCTCCTTAACGGCGTAAGAACGTTGATAGTTTCCCACGGATCAGTCAATGAGCGGTGACTGAACTCCTCTTAGGTATCAGAGCTGTGCCCACGTGTGGTCATGGAAATCATGGCTTAGGTGGAGAGAGGACTTGAAAGACACAGAAAATGACAACAGGCTGCATCGGTAATGGCCAGAAACATGGCCAAGGCAAATGCCATGGTCACGGCAGGACAAATGCCATGGTCACTGCAGGACAAATGCCATGGTCACAGTGGCCTGTGGTGGTAGAGAAGGTGAAGGGATGGTGGCATTTGAGCTTCATGGCCAGGGATTGAAGTTTCTTCTGGAAAGCCTCCACTTCCCCTGGCAGCGAGGCTGTGGGGTGTGTGTGTGTGTGTGTGTGAGTGAGTGTGTAAGGAGGGGAGGACGGGAAGGGAGAGGGGAGAAGGCTAAAAGGGCAGAGCAAGGGCAGCTGCCTGTCTTCCTTGCAGGGCCCGTGGGCTGGGGGAACACCCCTCTTATTGTTCTCACTCCTGTCCTTCTTTCTTATTCCGTTTGTTTCTCCCAGAACTGACCTCTCGCCTTTCTGAGAGGCCAGGCTGTTTGCACAGCTCACAGGTGGGGCCTCGGAGCCCCATTCCTCTGTGCAGGTGTCGTTGGGACCATTCCCGCCAGTTAACCCCACGTGTAACCACCCGGTGCTTTCCTGGGATCTGCTGTTTGGCCGAGAGGCTGTGGCCCCAGGGCACCTTCCCCACTGCCCTGCCATTATTCCCTCTGAGTGTGGTCATCTAGTTCCTCACCAAGGATACTAGAGCGGTCCTGGGGCCCACCAACTCCCCGGAGGGGTCATGCCTGAGAGGCCTCGGGCAAAGGAGACCCCCTTAACCTGGTTCCTTAGTCCTGGCCAGACTGGGTCACCCTACTCAGACTCATGATCCAGCCCAGGGTTCTGTTTCCATCAGCTCAGGTGCCAGCCTCTTGCTAAGTATGAATTGTCCACACATGGTCCTGATGGAGGCAAGGAGCCTTGGGAGTGGCCGGGGAGGAGACCCAGCAAAGCAGGGCTCAGAGCCACCCTGGAAGTCCACATCCTTCTTAACACATGGCCCAGATTTCTCGCTGGTCCTCAGGCTGAGCCTCAAGCCCCAGAATCCTTTCTTCTCAGCAGGTGGGAGGTGAACGGATGGAAAAGGCTGGTCTGGTGCTCCCTGCCCTCTCCTGTGCTCTGCCCCCGTCCTGTCTGTCCTGGCTGGGGATTGCCTGGCAGGATCTCAGTGTGTAGGACACCAGGAGGAATCATATGCCCCAGAGCTAGGACCCCAGCCTGCGCCCTCTGCGGGCCCAGTTCAGCCACCAAATGGCAGCGTTGGTTACAGAGGGGATGGGTGGGAGTGACAGCACCCTAGGCCAGCTCCTAGAGAAGTCATCAAAAATGGTGGCAGTCCCCTGCTGCCTGGGCAGGGCCACCTTCCCAGACCCAGAGCTAGGAGCAGGACTGGATGTTTTTTGTTTTCTTGTTTTAAGTTTAAAAAAAAAAAAAATTCTTGTAATAACAATAGCTTCTCACGCTTTCTGAGCACATGCTAAGTATCAGGCACTGTCCTCACATCTAATCCTGTGAGGTGGGTCCTGTGTTGCCCCATGTCACAGATATGAGAACTGGCTCAGAGCAGCTACATGGCTTTTCCCAGATCACACAGCCAGCAAGAGGGGAGCTGGGACCCGAGGCCGGGCGGTGTGGCTCTAGAGTTGGCCTCCTCACCACTTTGCTCTGCTGCTTGTAAAGGAAATGCTCCTGTGTCTAGGAACATGGAACCAAAGGCAGGCATACAGAGCAAAACCCAGGGATGAAAACATTCCGGAGTTAGATGGTGGTGATGGCTGGCAACTGTGGGAAGACACTGAAAACCACCGCGTGCTTCAAATGGGCGCCTTTCATGGTATAATCACGTCTCAAAAAGCCCCCAGAACATGCTCAGTAACATAAAGGAGCAAGTGACGGTGCCCTGTCGGCCTGTCATCCCACCTCCCAGCGGTAAGAGCCCGCACAGGAGTTTCAGGTGCCCTGTGCCACCGAGTCCCTCTTCCTGTCATTCCTGCGTCCCCCTTCCTCTCCCCTCACTGTCCACTCCAAGGCCAGGGATCTGAGTTTATGGTGAGTGAGGTGGGGGGTAGGAGGGGAGGGAATAGAAGAAAATAATCAAGAAGGGCAGCTTTCACAAAATGTGTGATGTGGCCCTTTTCTTGGGAATTGCTTCCGGATAGATCACCAGAAGGCCGAGGCTGGGGAGGAGAGGTGGCCTTCCTCGTTTGCCCCCTGGACCTGCGTCTGCAAACCCTGTTGGCCCGGGATTGCTTCTCATCTCTGCCACCCCCAGGGTCAACAAGGTGGGGGTCCCAGAGGGCCAGCTTTCCCCAGAGTCTGAGGCATGGGGAGGGTCAGGGTCCTCCCCTTGGAGGCAGCTGCACTATTTGTGGGTTGCTTAGCAATAGTGGGACAAGGTGACTTAGCCCACCACAGAGGTAGGGGGAAGAATAAAAGGCAGCCGGGGATGGAGGTGGGAAGTACATGCAGAGGATGCTGTTACCCTGGAAACCGCCTGCTTGGTCCTTGGCTACCGTGGGCTACTGGGCTGGGATTCACTCTTCACTGGGAGGTTGTAGGGGCCTCTCACCCACAGTGTCGGCGAATGGAGGGCGGAGAAACCCTTCTGTACATGACCTGTGTGTGAGCTGTGTTCTGTTGGCACACATTTAATGTTCCCACCAGCCTTGTAAGGTATGTGGGATGATCGCACTTGATAGATGAAGATCCTGAGCTTAGAGATATAAAAGGACAGGCTCCCAGCCACCCAGCAGGGAAGGGCCGGGGAGGAAGGTGCTGGCACCCTTGGTCTCTAAAGGAAACTCTCCTTTTGATTTAAGGCATTTCACAGGCCACGATCCAGGAGGTAATGTCAACACTGCTCACCTCCTGGGAAGGGAAGAGAAGATGGAAGAAGGAGGGCTGAAAGGAGAATTACTTGTTTTATTTTTTTAAAAATATAGTTTATTGATTTTTTTTTTTTTTTACAGAGTGGAAGGGAGAGGGGGAGAGAGTTAGAAACATCAATGAGAGAGAAATATTGATCAAGCTGCCTCTTGTACACCTCTTACTGGGGATCAAGGTACATGTCCTTGACCGGGATCGAATCTGGGACCCTTGAGTCTGCAGGCCGACACTCTATCCACTGAGCCAAACCGGTTAGGGCGAATTATTTGTTTTATTTTATATCAACCAACCAAACAACCAGTATTTATTAAAAACATCTCAGTTCTCCAAATAAGTAATAAGACTAATAGTTCACACTGATTGAAGGTTGCCTGGTTTGGATTACTTTAATCTGGTTAGCAACCCTTCGGAGAAGGTTATTTTCCTTGTTACAGATGGGAAATTGAGGCTCAGAGAGGTTAAGTAACTCGCTTAAGATTGACCAGTCAGTAAGCCAAGTGCGGAATGAGCCCAGATAGATCGATCTCAGAATTCGTCTATTAACCAGAAGTACAGGCACAGCCTTTGCTTTAACGGAGAGATAAGAATGTATCAATGAAATAAAAAGGAACAGCTCAAGATGGCGTATAATCAAGTACTCATGAGACTCAGGGTTTTTAACATTTATGCTTTCACATAAGATTTTCTTTCCTTTAATCACCATGAGCCAACTTGTGAGGTCCTATCCCCATTTCATAGACAGGGCAAGCGAGGCTCCGAAGGGGGAGGTGACTTGACCGGGTCTCATAGTCTGAGTGGGGTACCCAGGTCTCTGAACAGAGGGTCAGTCTGTGAGGCTCACGGGGGGTGGGGAGCATGGGTCTGACTGAAAAGGTAGTAGAGGATTGTAGCTGTATTTTTCTCCACTTTCAGTAGAAGGAGTAACTGTCAGGAATAGACTCAGGTCCCCTGAACCTAGAGAATCCCACGGGTCCCCCTTGGCCCAAGTCGAGCTGATCTCTGCTTTTTCGACGGACTTCCCTGCTTTAAGATTCAGTCGTGTCCCTCTCCCTCTCTGCTCCTTCAGCGTTACCTGCTCGTGTTGGTCCCTTTGGTCCATAGGAGACCCAAACAGGATTGATGGAACCAGGTAGCTGAGGCTCAGTGTTATCTTGTCTGTTTAAGCCTGTGCACGTGAAACCCAAGGTTAGGGGTTCTTGTTTAAGCCTTGAGACTGTTCAGGAAGTTGGTGAGGGAAAGCTTGGGGGCTTAGGTTGTGGTAAGCAGGTTTGGCTCTACGCTTTGTGGGCCAGGCCAGGGAGAAGACAGTATCCTTCCTGACCCCCAGTTTTGAGCCTTTGCCCCCAGGGTCTAAATCTAAGGCCCCCCCTTCCCCCCAATGGTTCAGTGGAGGGCACAGCAGAGTGGCGATCCCTGGGGGACGGGAGCCTTCCCTTCGAGCTCTCTCCTCTCTACCTTATTCCTGTTTTTTGGGGCGGCTGGTGGTAGGGGGCTGTGCAGGCGGTGGCCACAGGCCTGTGAGTTGAGACCAGGCCAGGGCTTGCAGGGGAGCATTTTTATGGGCCTGAAGATTTATTTTTTAAAAGCCATCTGCAAAGCCGATGATAACCCATGGGCGTAGAACAGAGTGGTGCACAGCTCTATTTTCAAATCGTCTGTAGGTGAAATGACACCGGGGGAGGGAACCGGGGGAGGGAGCGGTGAGGTGGGTGGCCTCCTGCAGGCAGGTCTCCTAATGGATCTTGGCTTTCCATCTGGGAGGAGAGGTGGCAAGCCTTGCCTGTGGGTGGGAGGGGGCTTGCTGCAGTCAGACTCCCTCTTTTCTCCTTATGTCCCGGCGCGTGGAAAGGCCCAGGCCGAACAGCCTGAGGTTTGGGGATGGAGAGATACGTGGGGCTTTTCATTCTGAGAAAAGCAGGTTCCCTACCACCCCTAGTGTGAGGGCCTGGGCAAGGGCAGCCGCTTTTGCCAAGGTCCTGCTGTCTTGACCTCTGTGTCTTTCTCGGTCTGTGAGTGAGTGAGTGAGTGAATGAGTGAGTGTGTGAGTGAGTGAATGAGTGAGTGTGTGAGGGTGAGTGTGTGAGTGAGTGAGTGTGAGTGAATGAGTGAGTGTGTGAGTGTGTGAATGAATGAGTGTGAGGGTGTGTGTGTGAGTGAATGAGTGAGTGTGTGAGGGTGTGTGTGTGAGTGTGAGTGAATGAGTGAGTGTGTGAGTGAGTGTGTGAGGGTGTATGAGTGAGTGTGAGTGAATGAGTGAGTGTGTGAGTATGTGAATGAATGAGTGTGTAAGGGTGTGTGTGTGAGTGTGAGTGAATGAGTGAGTGTGTGAGGGTGTGTGAGTGTGAGTGAATGAGTGAGTGTGTGAGTGAGTGAGTGTGTGAGGGTGTATGAGTGAGTGTGAGTGAATGAGTGAGTGTGTGAGTGAATGAGTGAATGAGTGAGTGAGTGAGTGTGTGTGTGAGTGTATGAGTGAGTGAGTGAGTGTATGAGGGTGTGTGTGTGTGTTAGTGAGTGTGTGAATGAGTGTGTGAGTGAGTGAGTGAATGAGTGTGTGAGTGAGTGAGTGAGTGTGTGTGTGAGTATGAGTAAGTGTGTGAGTGAGTGTGTGAGTGAATGAGTGAGTGTGTGAGGGTGTGTGTGTGAGTTAGTGAGTGAGTGTGTGAATGAGTGAGTGTGTGAGGGTGTGTGTGTGAGTGAATGAGTGAGTGTGTGAGTGTGAGTGAATGAGTGAGTGTGTGAGTGAATGATTGAATGAGTGAGTGTGTGAGTGTATGAGTGAATGAGTGAATGAGTGAGTGAGTGTGTGAGTGTATGAGTGTATGAGTGAATGAGTGAGTGTATGAGGGTGTGTGTGTGTGAGTTAGTGAGTGTGTGAATGAGTGAGTGTGTGAGTGAATGATTGAATGAGTGAGTGTGTGAGTGTATGAGTGAATGAGTGAGTGTATGAGGGTGTGTGTGTGTGAGTTAGTGAGTGAGTGTGTGAGCGAGTGAGTGAGTATGTGTGTGTGTGTGTGAGTGCGTGCTGCTCTGAGACCCCCCTCTGTTTGTTTGGCTGCTGCCGGGAGTTTGGCAGAGCAGAGGCTCCCTTTCAAACACCGCGGACATCCTCCAGATAATGCCTAATGGCACTTTGCCGTCGAGTTCCCGATATTTCGGAAAGGCCTTTCTTTCCAGGAACCCAAAGTGCTTTTGCAGACTGTGCCCTGGGAGCCGGAGGCCGCGGCTCACGAATCCCGCTTTCCTGGAGCGGGGAAGCGGGCCAGACCCCGGCTTCCTGCCCTCCACCCCCAGCGGGGGCTGGAGCAGTCAGCATTCGCACAGCCCTGAGGCTCTCTCTAGAAACTGGGACAATTTCCCAAACGCCAGCCCCAGTGAAAGACACCTTTTTTTATTTTTTATTTTTTAACTGTTTAAAGCAGTGGTCAGCAAACTGTGGCTGAGAGCCACATGCATCTCTTTGGCCCCTTGAGTGTGGCTCTTCCACAAAACACCACAGCCTGGGCGAGTCTATTTTGAAGACGTGGCGTTAGAAGAAGTTTAAGTTTAAAAAAGGTGGCTCTCCAAAGAAATGTCAGTCGTTGTACTGTTGATATTTGGCTCTGTTGACTAAGAGTTTGCCAACCACTGGTTTAAAGCATTACATTTATCTCCTTTCCCCCGCCATTGACCTTCCCCCAGCCTCCCCTTCCCCCTGTCACATGACACCTATTTTTTTTTTAAGTTAAGCAATAGTGAATTTAGAGGTTCATTGTATAGAATCAGCTTTTTAAAAATTAAGGAATGCCACACTGGCATCGCAGTGGGGCTGCTTGGCATGAGCAGTGAGGCCACAGAGGGGCCCAGGGGTCCCTGGCGGGGGGACCTGCCCCTTTCCCTTCCATGGGAGCTGCTGGTTCAGGGGAAGGCCGGCTCAGGGGCACCTGTGGCTCAGGGCGGGTGTCTGGGAATGAGGAGCTGAGCCTCATCTCCCCTCCCCCTGCTGAGAAGCGCTAACCTGGTTCTGTAGCAGTGGGCTAACTCTGTTTCACAGACACTGATTCATGTAATCCTCACAGCACCCTTTGGAGGTGGTGTCGCGGGGGAGGAGCATTTAGAAAGGCCTGCAAAGGCTCAGGTGGTCACAGCCGTCATTTCTGGGTTTTCTGCTCTCAGGCCAGTTCACAGCGACCACGGACGTGATAGACAGAATTGAGGCCGAGGCGTGCTTTTCTCCAGTCCCGTTCCCTCCCCTCACTGGACTTAACCACTGTCTGGTTTGGTGTTCTCACTGTATGCGCATGTTTGTGTAGTTGTATTTTTGCGCCTGTTTAAAACTTTGCAGAAATGGTGTCTCCCCGTGCACCCTCCCCCGTCGGCTCACACCTCCCTGCATCCCGGAGCTGTGGACAGACGCAGCCTTCCCTTTGTGGATGAGCCGCCGAGGACGTGGGGGTTTGCCAGGTCACACAGCTGCGCACAGATGGCTGGTGGGACTGGGAGCCGGGCTTCCTGCCTGCGCGGGTGGTGCTCTCTGCCCCGGCCCGCCCTGGCCCTGCCTGCCTGAGTTCAAACACTCCCTGGTGTTTGATGAGGGAGGGCAGGAGGACTCAGTTTCAGTTTCTTTCTTTCCTCCCACGTGTGCTTTTGGCTTTGGCTCCCATGTCCTGGGGGCACTGCACCCGCGCCCAGTGCCCTCTTTCCCCGGGGCTCGGGGGGTCAGGGAATTTGGGACTCACACAGCTTTGCCATCTTTTCTCTTCCCAGGGTAGCAGTGGGGCTTTTATTGCTCCTCGAGGAGGCCAATAGGCAGTGACAGAAAGCTGCTGTGAAAGCGTTTGGGAATGCTTCTGCAGGAATCTCTGCTTCACGGCCCACAGCGGCGTCTTGCAGCCTGGGGAAGCTAGTCGTGCTCCACGTGCAGTTTTGGAAGAGGCCGGAGGAGGGGGCCACACCGTGATGAGCCCCTCTTGGCTGGGAACGAGCAGCCAGTAGGGGCAGTTATGTCTCCCTGTCCAGGGTTTCCTGGCTCTGGGCCACGTGAGCCTTTACCTTGCTCCCTTAGCGCCTGGGTTGAAGGGCCGGAGGGAGCTGGAGAGGACAGACGTGCTGGCAGCCTCTTGGCAGCCTCCTCACACTTGCTTTGGCCAGTCTGTGAAGCTCTTGGCGCTGAGGACATTTGGAAGGTTCTCAGGGGATGTCACTGATGGACGACTGGCATGGGGCTCCCTGGATGACTGAGGTGGATTTGTGGGGTCTCCTGGGGCACTCTAGTAAGGGGCCTGTTATCGGGGCTCCTGGAGGCTGTGCCCCTGAAATTCGGACATGCTCATGCCACCTCATCCCACAGCCCTGGAGCTTGGCAGGATGGGTGGTGGCGGGTGGAGGGAGGTTGTGGAGTAGGACAGTGGCTTTCAACCTTGATGGTGCATCAGAATCACCGGGAGGGCTTGTTAAAACACACATTCCTGCCCCAGCAAGTTTGGCTCAGCGGATAGAGTGTGGGCCTGCGGACGGAAGGGTCCAGGGTTCAGTTTCGGTCAAGGGCACAGACCTTGGTTGCAGGCTCTTTCCTTGGCCCTGGTTGGGGCTCATGTGAGAGGCAACCAAGCGATGTGTCTCTCTCACATGGATGTTTCTTTCTCTCTGTCACACCCTCCCCCCCTCCTCGCCCCTCCCATTCTCTCTAAAAATCAGTGGAGAAATATCGGGGTGGGGGGAGGCGGATGAATAAAAAACAACACCTCCCCCCAGGTTGTGGGGTCCCATCCTCAGAGCCTGTCACTCGGTAGGTCTGGGGTGGGGGCTGAGCATGTGCGTTTTTAACAGAGGGCACTTCAGTTACTTGCAGAGGAAGGAGGAGCGGAAGAATCAGAAGAATCGGGGCTGGAGCTGTTTCTACACTTTACTGGAAAGGGCTTGAGGCCGATGGTGACTGCTGATATTTCCTACCTCCCACCTTTCCTCCCTTCCCCAAATAAGTCTGTCTTTTCTCTGAGAGGCCCAGGCTTGGAGAGGAGATGTGCTCCTGTACCCTGAGGAAGGGGGTAACTCCTCAAGAGCCTCCCGCTGGCACGTAGTAGGTGTTCCAGGTATTGGATGTGATGAGCAGGGAGGGGCCGTGCCTTTGGAGAGGGTGTGACTGCCACTGCCCAGCATTAGGGGCCTGGCAGTTGCTGAGGTGCCGAGTGGGCTGCTCAGGGATGGGGCTGAGCCCAGTAGCCAGAGCAGTACCTGGGCTGGCCCCCAGTGTCAAAGGCCTACCCCGGGGGAGAAGGGTGCTGCCCGAGGCCAGGATGCTGGCCTTGTGCTGGGGACGGGGTCTTCCCGGGTGTCAGACGGTGGTGGCGGGAGCTAGCACAGACCCAAGCTCCATATTAGGCCGGCACGCTGCGGTTTCTCCTCTTTGGGCCCGCGGCCCACTTCAGATTCCTCTCCCGAGGCACTGGCCGTGCTGACACGTCCCTCCGCTCCCTGCCGATGGCTTTTGGCCGGAGCCCGGTTTGAGAAAATCTTAGGGAGTTTCTTGTCCTCGCGTGTGGGTTCAGGGGCCTCAGAGGAAGTAAAACCTGGGCCTGGGTTTTCCTTCTCCTCGGCCCAGTCCCGTGGGGTGTGGCGTGCCGACAGCCTTCTGTCTTTAGCCACAGCATCCGTGGGCGCGTGGGACCAGCCAGCACCTCTGGACCCTCCAGCTCCCAGCGTGCGGGACCGTGGCCCACCTGCTTTCCGCTTCTTTCCTGTTGGGACCCTGTGGGGTGGCATTGAGGAGAGGGAAAGGTGTGGAAAAATACTGTCCTTTAAAAAAAAAAAATTTGATTTTTTAAAAATATATTTTTTTATTGATTTTTTACAGAGAGGAAGGGAGAGAGAGAGTTAGAAGCATTGATGAGAGAGAAACATCCATCAGCTGCCTCCTGCACACCCCCAACTGGAGATGTGCCTGCAACCAAGGCACATGCCCTTGATCCGAATCGAACCTGGGACCTTTCAGTCCGCAGACTCTATCCACTGAACCAAACTGGTTTCAGCTATTTTATTGATTTTTATATAGAGAGGAAAGAGAGGGATAGAGAGTCAGAAACATCGATGAGAGAGAAACTTCAATCAGCTGCCTCCTGAACACCCCCCCCCCCCCCCCCCCACTGGGGATGTGCCCGCACCCAAGGCGCATGCCTCTGACCGGAATTGAACCTGGGACCCTTCAGTCCACAGGCCGACGCTCTATCCACTGAGCCAAATGGGTCAGGGCCAAACACTGTCCTTTTTGCACTATTAGGCCAGATTCCTGTCTGGGAGGACTCTGTCCTGTCCCCTCAGCATAGGGAGTATGATTGTATTTATGTACCAGGCCCCCAGGAGACCTGTCTTTCTTAAAATATATTTTTATTGATTTTAGAGACAAAGGAAAGGGAGAGGGGAGAGAGATCTATGGATAGACTGCCTCCTGCACGCCCCCTACTGGTGATGGAGCTCTGACCAAAATTGAGCTGGTGACCTCTTGGTGTATGGCAGGATGCTCAACCCACCTAGCCACACCAGCCGGGCCTGGGGTCTCGTCTTAGAGCTGCCTGTGGCTACTGCATGATGTTGACAAGTCACACTGGATCCTTACCTATAGAATGAGGGGCTGGCCCTTGCCGATTTGGCTGCGTGGTTGGAGTGTTGGCCTGTGGACTGAAGGGTTCCCTGTTCCCATTCTGGTCAAGGGCATGTGCCTCAGTTGCAGGCTCGATCCCCTGCCCCTGTCAGGGTGTGTGTGTGAGGCAACAAATTGATGTTCTCTCTCTCTCTCTCTCTCTCTCTCTCTCTCTCTCTCTCTCTCTCTCTCCTCCTCCTCCTCCTCCTCCTCCTCCTCCTCCTCCTCCTCCTCCTTTCTTCTCTCTAAAATAATCAATGGTAAGAATATCCTCAGTTGAGGATTAACAAAAAAATAAAAAATAAAAAAAATGAGGGGCTGGGCGGTAGGACGGCAGTGGTGCTCTCACTGGGACTATTGCAGGGAGATGACCTCCAGGGTCCAGCTCCACGCCAGCAGTTTGCGCGTCTGTCCTCTCGTCAGGGGAAGCCACTCAGCTGTCAAGCGTTTCTTGAGGTGACCTTGAGGTTGACCTAGGGCTTCCCAGCCTGGTCCTGCAGCTAAACTGCTCTGCTCGCACAGCCTCTTATCTGTAGGAGTCTCCTGTGTCCTCAGCTTTCAGGAATTTGCTCTCACCCTCTAGGGAGGGCGTGGGTGGACCAGGTAAATGAGCTTTTCTTATGGATCCAAAGTGCTCTGTGTCTGGGCCCTGCGCTCTCTTACTCTGGAAATGCCTGCTGGGGTGTGGCCAAGTGGGAAGCCAGGTGCCTGGGGAGGGGAGGGGAGAGAAGGCCTTGTTTGGGGTTGGTAAAAGTCCCTTAGCTGTTTGCTAGCTCCGGGGGTGAGGGGTGGGGTGCATGGGGGTGGCTCAGGTGCAGTGGGAAGGGCATCTCTGCCCATTGCAAGGTGGATGGTCATAATTGGTCCTTTGTGTAGGCTTGGCTGCCCCACAGGCCCGGTGTGAGGGAGGTGGCCTGCCCGTGGCTCAGCGGGTAGGAGAAACCCCAGCCGGAGCCAGGGAGCCAGGATTTCAGTCTGGAAATTGCCCAAGGGACTGATGCCAGTAAGCAGCCTTGTTTCTTACTTTGTTTACTCTCAAAACCCAGCTCTATCCCTTCTGTCTCTTGTCGTAGTTTGAAAAAATAAAATCATTGAATGCCCAAGCCAGAAGGGACCTATACTGTCAGCTGACCCTTGCCCCTTAGATGAAGAGACTGAAGACCATAGTTGGTGATCTGACGTGTCCAAGGGACACACTGCCATGGATGCATTCCTTATGGGGATGGTTTTGATAAAGGACTCTTTATTTGGGGCACATGTAAGCCGTCTTCTGAAGTCATCCTTCTGGGTGGGCCCCAGAGCACCTGTTGACAGACAGGCAGGCTGGGCTTGAAGGCAGATGGAGCTGCTAGGTTCTGACTAGTGTGTGAGTGGTCAAGTTCAGGTGCATCTCACACATGCTGGCAGCTGTACTCTGCCAGGTTGGAGGTGATGATGGACACGTGAGCCCTTTGCATGGTCACCTTCACACTGGCTCCTGATTTTGCTCTTGAGGAGGGGAGAAAGGAATGAGCCAGAGAGCCTGGCCAGCTGATTCAGTGGTTGAGCTCAGTGTTGACTTATGAACCAGGAGGTCATGGTCCAATTCCCCGTCTGGTCACATGTCCCATTGTGGGCTTGATCCCCAATGTGGGGTGGGCAGGAGGCAGCTGACCAATGATTTTCTTTTCTCATTGAGGTTTCTTTTCATTTTTTATACTTCCTTTATTTATTTATTTATTTATTTTATTGATTTTAGAGAGGAAGGGAAAAGAAGAGAGAGATAGAAACATCAATGATGAGAGAGAATCATTGGTTGGCTGCCTCCTTCACATCCCACACTGGGGATCAGACCTGCATCCCAGGCATGTGCCCTGACCGGGAATCGAACCGTGATCTCCTGGGCTCAATCACTGATCCACACCGGCCAGGCCTCATTGGTGTTTGTATCTCTCTTTCCCTCTTCCTTCCTCTCTGAAATAAAAAAAAAAGAAAAGAAGAAATGAACCAGTGGGACAAGATAAGTGGTGGTAGTGCTGGTGGCCTTGGTCCTGACCTCACAGCTAACACCCACACTCCCACCCTGTGCTGAGTGCATATCGGAGAGTGTTCATATCCCCTGTGAAGTAGAAGGTATATCACAATTCATTTCCACTTTACCGAAGAAGTTGAGGATTATGGAGATTAAATAACTTGTCCCAACCCATACTGTTGAGTGGGGTTGTGGCCTGGGGCCCCAGGGCTGTCTGGCCAGAACTCACTCCTAATTACTGCCCTGCCTGCCTCCTCTCACCAGGGCAGCCTGGACACTCCTGCTGGGCGGAGGGGGGTGAGGTCAGCCCTGCCTGGAGAAGGAAGCCCCTTACCAGAGATGGAGCCGGTCTCCAGCTTCCCAAAGACCTCTCTCCTGACTCCTGACACATTCCTGCCCATTCCAAACCCTGGCAGTGGCCGCCTCACCGTCCCCGACACTAGAGGTCCCAGCACCGTGTTGAGCAGTGGAGCTGGAGTGGCTCAGCCACATGGAGGCTTTTTATTCTGCCATACTTCCCTCTGCCCCTTCCTTCCTTCTTGTCTGCCTCCTTCCCTCTTGCTCCCCAGGGGTCTTGGGTGAGGCTGTGCTGGGCCTTCCCTTTGGGCGGTGGGGGGTGCTTTCCTCACCTTCCTGGTGGCAGGGGTGCTGGCCTTGCCTTGGTTGGGGCACTTCTTGGGCTGCTCCTGTGTCCATAGACGTGCTCCGTCCAGGCATCGACCCTCTGCCACGGCCACGGCAGTGTTCCCCGTCATTGCAGGTCCTGCACGGACTGCTTGCTGTGCATACACACTCTTTTTCTTTCTTTTTTTTAAAAGTATATTTTATTGACTTTTTACAGAGAGGAAGGGAGAGGGATAGAGAATTAGAAACATCGATGAGAGAGAAACATCAATCAGCTGCCTTCTGCACACACCCTACTGGGGATGTGCCCGCAACCAAGGTACATGCCCTTGACCGGAATCAAACCTGGGATCCTTCAGTCCTCAGGCCGACGCTCTATCCACTGAGCCAAACTGGTCAGGGCCACACTCTTTTTTCAAACCCATAACAAAGTGGGATGTGTTAGGCCCATTTACAGGTGAGGGAGTCAGAGCCTGAGAAGTGAAAGAATGCGCTGAGGTAGTGTATGACAGACTGAGATTCACACCCGGGTCTGTGGGCCTGAAGTGCCTGCACCCGCTGACACCCAGAGTAAGCAGAAAGTGGCAGCTGGCCCCCAAAATAAAAAAACAAAAACAAAACCCTCAAACAACAACAATGAAACGCTGCTCAGCCTGGCTGCAGCCTCCGGGCGGTGGGCTGGGGCGGCTCCCTGGGGAGGAGAGAGGAGGCCAGATGGAAAGCATTTACAGGCTGTGGGCACCTCTTACCCGTATGCTGGGCTGGGCATTGCTCCCGAAGCTCAGGCGGCGAGCACTAATGCGAGGGCGGCCGGAAACCCGAGGAGCCTGCCCTGCTCTGCCCTGCCCGTGACTGCCTCCTTTCAAAGAGTTTCAGTCCCATCGACACTTGGACCGGCAATAACAACAACAACAACTCTCCTCTAAGAGCTGTGCACACTAACTTCTTTTAAAAATATATATATTTTTTATTGATTTTTTTTTTTTTACAGAGAGGAAGGGTGTGGGATAGAGAGTTAGAAACATCGATGAGAGAGAAACATTGATTAGCTGCCTCCTGCACACCTCCTATTGGGGATGTCCCCGAAACTCAGGTACATGCCCTTGATGGGAATCCAACCTGGGACCCTTCAGTCCGCAGGCTGACGCTCTATCCACTGAGCTAAACTGGTTACGGCTGTGCACACTAACTTCTAATGCTGTGGGCCTGGCACTGTTTTTAGTTTTTTACATCTAAGCACTGGGACAAGGACTTTCTGTGCACTAACCATACCATGCTCACAATAGCCTCGTGAGGTGGACATTTTACAGATGGGAAAACTGAAGCTCAGAGAGGTTGAGTACTTGGCCCAGGCTGGTGAGTGGCAGAGCTCGGATTTGAATCCAAGGGTTCCTTGTTAATAAGACTGTGGTCCTTGAGGTCGGGGGCCTCCATGTGGCCTTTATTGCTGTCCCCACAGCTGGCCCAGCCCCCGAGTGCCGGTGGGTTCCAGGGACAGTTGTAATGATCGGATGAAGGGCGCTTGGAGCCTGCCCTTTGAGGGAAAGTTGCATAAGTTGCAGGGACCTGCAAGGCCTCCTGTGTGTGTGTGAGATCCGTGGCAGCCCTGAGGCCCAACCTGTGCTTCCTGTAACCACTGACAGAATGGGGAGACTTTAAAGGTAGGGGAGAAGGCAGGGCTGGGAGACACAGTGCCCGAAGCCCCTCATTAGCTCATTTTTCTTTGGGGAGGTAAGCATGGCATAGCGCCATTAGGTGTTTGATTTCCAGGGAGGGATAAGAACAACTTAGAATTTAATAGTTATCAATCCCTTGTGGGGCTTGTTTCTTATTTCTCTCTTTATCCACGATGCCTGGTATTTGGTAGGCACTTAAGGAGTTTTAGTGGCGTGAAGGAATGAATTAAAAAAACCCCACTTATTATGGAAAGATTCAAACAGGAGTAGAGAATAATGGAACGAATCCCTACACACCCATTACCCAGCTTCAACCATTAGCAGAGGAACCTGCCGGTCATATTTAGCCACCTGGATTATTTCACAGTGAGATTAGGAAGCTAGTACGAAAACTGGAGATAAAACGATAAGATAGAACTAATAAAAGCTCACCCTCCTGGTCCTGCTGTGCCAGGCTTGTAGCGGTTCTCACCTGAAGATTTGAACTGACTGCATTCAGTACCTGGCCAGGTGGCATTGCGCTCCTGCCCCAGGTGAGAGGGGAGTCAGCAGACACGTGAGATGCAGGGCCGAAGACACTGCAGCCAGAAATAGGCCATCCATTCAAATCACTTTTTATTTATTTTTAAAAAATATATTTTATTGATTTTTTACAAAGAGGAAGGGAGAGGGAGAGAGAGAAACATTGATGAGAGAGAAACATCCATCAGCTGCCTCCTGCACACCCCCTACTGGGGATGTGCCCGCAACCAAGGTACATGCCCTTGACCAGAGTCGAACCTGGGACCATTCAGTCTACAGGCGGATGCTCTATCCACTGAGCCAAACTGGTTTCGGATAAATCACTTTTTAAAAATGACATTTCAAATATAAGAGAAAGTACAGAGAGAGGGGAGAGGGTGTGGGGGACTGGGTGAAAAAGGTGAAGATTAAGAAGTTCAATTGGTAGTTACAAAATGGTCCCGGGGATGTAACGTACAGCATAGGGAATATAGTCAATAATACTGTGATAACTATGTATGGTTATTGCAGTATTGGGGGGAAGTTTTGGGAGGAGCACTTGGTGAGGTCTATGATTGTCTGACTGTTGTGCTGTACAGCTGAAACCAATTCAAAATTATATTGACTTTAGCCCGGCTGGTGTGGCTCAGTGGTTGAGGGTTGACCTATGAACCAGGAGATAGCGGTTTGATTCCTAGTCAGGGCACATGTCGGGGTTGCAGGCTTGATCCCCAGTAGGAGATGTGCAGGAGGCAGCAGATCAATGACTCTCTCTCATCGTTGATGTTTCTATCTCTCTCTCCCTCTCCCCTTCTCTCTGAAGTCAATAAAAATATATTTTAAAAATAACATTTAATGTAATCTGGACTTAAAAAATACGTATGGAGAATAGGAAAATAAATACCCATGCACTCACCACCCAGATTTAACAAATTCTAAACACTTGCTCTTTCTAGATCAGGGACAGAGGCGTGATCCCTGCCTCTCAAGAGGCCTGAGGATAAGAGATCCGTGAATTGGCACTTCCCTGTCCTGTTCAGCGCTGCCACATCCCTCAGTGAAGGGAGCCCGGGGCAGGCCCAGTCTACCTGGAGGAGACAGGCGAGATTTCCTGCAGGAGGTGACAATGGGAGCTAAGATTTAAATCTGGAACATGTAAGAGTGAGTCATGGAAAAAGGGGGTTGGAGGTGAAGGATGAGGGAGGTGGGCCAGACAAAGCTATGACCAAAGGCATGAAACATCGAGTGTCAAGTTCTGGGGAAGGGAGGAGGAGGAGATGGATGTGAAGGATGGGCAGGGAGCAGGGGAGAGAAAGAGGCCCCGGGGTGGGTGAGAGTGAGTACAGGGTGAGTCAGTGGAGGGACAAGCTCGGGCCATTTTCTGGGCAGTAGTGGGCTTGTCTTAAGACCTGCTCAGCACTCGGCTGTCTGAACAGGTCACCTCGAGTTGAGAGGCTAGAGACCATGGAATCCCTGTGGAGGGGAGGGAAGGAGGGACCATGTCAGGAATGTGGAAGGACCCTGGCTGTCTGGAGGAGGCCAGGCTGTCCTCAGGAAGAAGGGCTGTGGACTTGTCGTGTTGGTAGGCCCACAGGGGACAGGGGGGCTTGGTGGGAGTTGTGGGGAGATGGAGCCAAGCTCAGATTTTTTCCCAGTCAAACATTTCAGAGAAGGAATGAACTGTTAGGTCACGAGTTTCCTGGTCTTTGTTTATGTTATTTCATATGTGTATGTGTGTGTATAAAATTTATTTCAGAGGAAAAGGGGGGGGAGATAGAGACATCAATGACGGGAAAGAATCATTGATTGGCTGCCTCCTGCATGTACCCCGAACAGGAACCATGACCTCCTGGTTCATAGGTTGCTGCTCAACCACTGAGCAACACTGTCCAGGCTCTTTTTTAACTTTTTGCTGTATTGGACCTTTTATAAATACCCTATCTAATAAAGAGGGGATATGCTAATTGACCCTCACACTGTTGCAAAGATGGTGGTGCCCACAGCCAATAAGGAGGGAATATGCTAATTGACTGCCACGCCCTCAGAGATGGCTGTGCCCATAGCCACAAGATGGTGGCACCCAGTCCCCTCATCCCCCCAGTCACCCAGGGCTGGTCCGAGGCGCAGGCAAGCCTTGGATGTCAGCTATCAGCTGCCCAGGGCCACCCAAGGCTCAGGTAACCAGGGCAGTGGCATCAGCAGAGGTGTGATGGGTCATCTCCTGCCCCTGAGGGCTCCTGGACTGTGAGAGGGGGCAGGCTAGGCTAGAGGGAACCCCCCTATAGTGCATGAATTTTCATGCACCGGGACTCTAGTATATATATAATATTCTTTGTCTCATAAAATTTAAAAATATTTAAAATTTTCGATTACCATTGACATACAATATTATATTTGTTTCAGGCATACAACATAGTGATTATAATGTAGGAAGATGAGTGTCCTGGTTTAAAAGGGATCAGCTAGACTCAAGGTATTGATGCAGGTGGCAAGAAATGGCGGGAGGGGGCTCTGCCATGCCTGGTCCTCACTCTGGGTTCTGAGGGTTGAGGCTGGAGGAGGGCAGGTTAAGGGGCTTCCTTTGGAGGATGCCCTGGAGGGAATGAGCTCACTCACCTTTGAGGTGATGCGTCAGCCTGCCCCTGACGTCCTGCTTGTTCTCCAGAGGCGGCAGAGGAACCTTTAGTCCAGTTGGCCAAACCTTGGCCCTTAGCAGGACTGAGCCTGCAGGACTGTCTGTAGGCCGCTTAGCTCCTTCGGATGGGCACTGACCTCAGCTGTCCTGGGAGTTGGATGGATCCTGAGGATTTCAGGGACGCTGAGGGTTTCTGTGAATGTCTCTTGGTCAGGTGCGGGAGTGGCTTCTGGGAGTGATGAGGAAAGCTTTCTGGAGGGAGTGGCGTTTGATTTGACACGGGAAGGTTGAGGGGGTCACTCCTATGCCAATCAAGTCCTAGGCACCTGGAGGTCATGGTTCCTGGCTCCCAGCCTGCCCCCTGCTCCCCCCATAACCCCCCGCCCCTCCTCCAGCCATGTGTCCTAGGGCCCAGTTCTGTTCTTGAGAGGGAGTGGTCAGAACATGCCCGCTGACTGAAGGGTTGGCAGGAATCTCAATAGCTGTGATTTCAGGGCACCAGAACCTTCCCCAAGACCTTGAGAAATGCAGACCATCGCCTACTGGGGTCCAGTCCCTAAGGGTTCAGGTGGGGGCTTGTAGCCTATCCCCTCCCTCCCAGTGCTGCTACCTGGGGGATGACATTGGAAGGGTCAGGGGACTCTGCGCTTCCACCTTCTGCTTGCCTATCTGCTCCACCCACAGGGGGCTCTGCTTCCCTTTGAGAAGACAACTTGGGGGCGGGGGTGGGGGTGGGGAATGACCATTTTAACCCTTTCACCTAAATGCAAGTACTTATATTTTCAGAAACCTATTTTTGTTTTTATCCTCATGCTTGCTTTACTTCAGTAGTGGCAATCAGCCCAGCCAGTGTTGCTCAGTGGTTGAGCATTAACTCATGAATGGAGAGGTCACTGGTTTGATTCCCCATCAGGGCACATGCCAGGGTTGTGGGTTAGATCTCCAGCAGTGGGTGTGCAAGAGACAGCCGATTGATGTTTCTCTTTCATCAATGTTTCTGTCTCTGTCTCTCCCTCTCCCTTCCCTTTTCTCTAAAAATCAATAAAAACACGTTACAAAAGCAGTGGTAATCAAAGTGCATATCCAGTGGAGTCTGCTTCTTTATTTCCACATATGACATTTTATTGAAGGCATTTTTTTTTTCTTCTGTAGCCACACCGCCTTCATGTTCCTTCTCTGGAGAAGTGAGATCCAAGTATAGAGACGGTTTCATGAATATATATTTATTTGTACTTTCCTGCCTCTTTCCAAAAAGCATTTGAGGAGAACACATTACAAGGCTCATGGGTAGCCGAGTTTTAAATCGAAGTTGGGAGATCTGGAGCTTCGTCAGGGTGGCGGTGAGGTAACTGAGAAAACGAGGTGAAAAGAGCTGAGCTTTTGTGAGTCCGCACTGACCCTGGCCCCGAGCTCCCTGGCCCCCAGACCGAAGGGGGAATTGGGATGTCATAGGTTTATGTCCGAGTAGAGGGAACTCTTATCAGTTCATGGGGAAGAACCTCCTTTTTAAGTCCCGAACGCCGAGGGCTTTTCCATGTTAGGAGAGCAGCGTGGGGATGATGCTGTCAGCCTCAGTGCCCTGGAACCCACAGGAACCTTTTTTGTCTAACGGTCCTTAGATCAACCCCCTGCGGAGCCGGGAACTCGGTGTCACATTACCCCGTGAGGAGGCATTTCTGTGGGGCGCGGAGGGATGCCATCCTGTCCTACTGTTTGTGGAGGCTGAGCATGAGCAAGGCCCCGTCCTTGGATGCTCAGCAGCATTTCCTGGAGACTCCCCGGCACCTGCCGGGCAGGACCTGGGGGCGGTCCCTGTGGACTCCTGGGCGGGTGCTCAGAGGTCCTCTGAGGCCTGGACTGAGGAGACCGCTGTTTGCATTAGCTGCTGGGCACCGGAGGGCAGAGCCAATGTGGCTGCTGCTGTTTTGCTGGGAAAAGGAGCGTTTGGCCCACCCAGCCTTCTCGGGAGGAAGCCGCGGAGGCCACTGCTGCCTTCTAGAAGCTCGTTCGGTCTGCGCTGTGTCTCCGCTCCGCGATCCTGGCCTCAGGCCTCTGCCACGGAGCAGGATGAGGCCCTTCGGGAAGGAAACAGAGCGCCAGCCAGGGTTAGGCCTGGGGACGGGCCTTCACCGCTGCCTCACTCCTCAGCAAGGGGACGTATACCCTCCCCTGAATTCTCCATCACTGGGCCTTTTCATGGTTTCCCGTTTGGGGCTCCCATAGATAACTCCTCCGTAAACATTCTTTTGGCCTGGACGTTTTCCTGCAGTTGAGGCTAATGGGAGCTGAGTGAATGGGTCAGAGGCGAATGATCACTGTACCAGTCCTTTCACCTCTCAATCAGGCCTCTTTATAAAACGAACCAGCTTAACGTACCACCAGCAACGCACAACCTGTTTTTTCCTTTCTCACTATGAAGAAAAGTTATGTTTGTTGTGGAAAAGATAGCCACGTACATAGAAGAGAAGAGAGAGATCTGCAGCCGTGACACCTGGAGGTGTGGAGGTGCTGGGTGGGTGCTGGGTGGGTGCGCTGTTGCGATGAACCTATCGCTTCTCGCCAGGCCGGGGTTTGAGCTCACGGTCCCCTGTTAGTGCCTGTCCCTCGGTGCCCCCTACC
This sequence comes from Pipistrellus hanaki, assembly GCF_964339955.1. Classification (NCBI taxonomy): domain Eukaryota; kingdom Metazoa; phylum Chordata; class Mammalia; order Chiroptera; family Vespertilionidae; genus Pipistrellus; species Pipistrellus hanaki. The sequence goes on from NC_140503.1 coordinate 25,620,000, forward strand.
TGGCACAGGGACACCTGGTTTTCCTCTGACCCAACGTATCTTCCCAGCCCCTCACGTGCCTGAGTTCCGAAGGCCTCCTCACATTCTAACACAGTGCCGGATACAAAGGCACCGTCAGGATTTAAGAATTTGGCAAGGGAGTGTGAAACAGTGTCGCCCACTGGCAACTTAGCCGATTCCTCAGTAGCTGCCACAGGCCAGGCAAGACCCAGGCAAGATGAGGGTCAGTGGGAGAAGTGGTCAGATGTGGGATGTGTCTGAGCAGATTTTGCCCAGACCTGGCTCCTGACCGCATCCTCCAAGTTCCTGCCCGTCTGGGAGGCCTGTCGGAAGAGCAGGGTGTTTGGTAAAGGGGAGGGAAGTGGGAACGTCGTAAACGAGAACCTAAACCTGCCGTCTCCGCTCCCCGCTCTCACTTCCCAGCGTCACTTCTCTCGACCAAACATTCCATGGTCCAGGTGACCTCTCCTCCGCCCGCCCCCACCGTGGGGAGGAAGCCCCAGGTGACCTCTCCCCTGCCCCTACCGACGGGAGGAGAGACCGCTTCCTGTGCTGGCTCGGCCCTTGCTGAACTTAAAAAAAAAAGTCTTCATTAATTTCAGAAAGAGGAATGGAGCCGAAACCAGTTTGGCTCAGTGGATAGAGCGTTAGCCTGCAGACTGAAGGGTCCAGGGTTCGATTCCAGTCAAGGGCATGTGCCTTGGTTGTGGGCATATCCCTAGTGCAAGGGGGTGTGCAAGAGGCAGCTGATCGATGACTCTCTTTCATCGATGTTTCTTGCTATCTCTCTCCCTTCGTCTCTGTAAAAAAATCAATAAAATATATTTAAAAAAAGAAAAAAAGATACACAGATAATAATTTAATAAAAAAAAAAGAAAAAAAAAGAAAAGAAAAAAGAAAGCGGAATGGAGAGGAGAAACATCAATGATGAGAATCATTGATTAGCTGCCTCCTGCACCCCCCCCCCCCCCACTCCCCTCAATGGAGCCCCAAGCCCTGACTGGGAATGGGACCTGTGGCCTCCTGGTTTGTAGGTCAGTGCTCAGCCACACCACCCGGGCCTTGTTAAACTCTTGATGGGGCTGCTGGTTCTGGGCTGAGGGTTGCTGGCACCCCCAACCCATGGTGTGACTTCTCTCCCTATCCCTGGGCAGCTAACTCCCCTGTCACCTGAGCAGTGAAGTGCCTGACTGAATTGTACAGAAGCTGGGATGGGGAGAAGGTGGGCTGTTCATGGAATGACACGACCTCAAATAGGGACCGAGGCGTCCGTGCCCAGGAGCTCTGAGTGCCAGCTGAAGATTTCTCAGGTGGCTTCACGTGCCCCCCTGGGTGACTACAGCAGGAGTGCGTGGTGCTGTGCGCACCTGGAAGTTGGTGTCGTTTTAACATGTAGGAGGTGATGCACAAAATGCTCTTTTCTCCCGCAACTCTGGCCCTTCCATGGAGCTGGTGGGATTTGGGCAGGACCGCAGCTGGTGTTGCTTGGGGGAGGAAGAGATGATCCTTAAACTATGGCATCTTAGAGTCACCCAGGCCCCTGCCCACGGGTGGGACTCAGGTTCTCTTGCAGGAGGTTGGAGGGGTTTGCCGTCCCTGGTGCTGAGTGTCTTAGGGCCAGCCCATCAGACACGGTGAGGACGTGGAAGCCAGTGAATTCACCAGAGAGAATCTTGGTGTTGGGACATTTCCTTGGGAGCAGCGAAGGCGGAAGCCGCTGGAATGTCTCGCTGCTGTTCTGGTTGTTTGTTAAACTGCTCCCTCTTGGCTCCAGCTCGTGGCCATGTGGACGGGCTGGGATTGATTTGTTCTGTCTGGTCTGTGAGACAGCCGACCCTCTCTGCCTCTCCCCACCCAGAAAAGCACAGTGAACCATAGATAGAGGCTGGTCCAGTTGAGAGTCGCGGTAATTGGGAGGGAGGGAGGGACTCCCAGGAGGCAATGGCTTGAGCTTTGCTCTTGGAAGGAGAAAGTCCTTGGCTGTAGGGGTGGGCGCAGGTGGCAGTTAGGGGCCTTACCTGCTCCAGGCGCCCATAGCTTTCCTGTAGGAATTCTGGCTCCCATGGGCATGTCCACCCTCTCCCACCCAAGTGGAGATTTCACTCCGAGGTCATATTCCCTGGAAGCTGGTCTACAGTCCACCTGGGGCTCATGTACAAATTGTGGCCTCCTGGGCCTTGCCCAGACCTGCCGAACCAGATGCTCTGAGTTCAGAACCCAGGAGCCTGCATTTCTAGCAAGCTACTACTTATTCTTTTGTTGTTGTTGTTTATCTATTAATCTTCACCCAAGGTTAATATTTCCATGGATTTTTTTTTTTTTTAAGAGGGGGAGAGAGAGAGAGAGAGAGAGAGAGAGAGAGAGAGAGAGAGAGAGAGGAAGAGAGGGAGAGAGAGAGAGAGAAAGATGGTTGTGAGAGAGACATATGGATCCCGACTGGGGCTGGGGATTGAACCTGAAACCCAGGTACGTGCCCTTGCCTGGGAATTGAACCCTCGACCCTTCAATCCATGGGGCAATGCTCTTACCACTGAGCACACCAGCCAGGGCTGCATGGCTGCTTTACAGCAGCACTGCAGTGAGAGGTGGAGGGCACACTGACTCATGCTGGGCCATCCCTATCAGACAGGCCATCCCCACCCTGCCCAGCAGTCCCTCAGCCTGCTCATGGGCCCTCCCTGCCACCGAGCACAAACATCTGTGTCCTTCAGTGACCTGCCAGCTCTGTTGTTTGGTTTCCTGTGGAGAGAGGGCTTTTCAGCGGTCGGTATCCTGCCTCGCCCTGCTCCCCTCCCTGTCCCACCTTAGTGACCTCTGATCCGCGCATCTCAGCTGAGCCAACTTCTGACTGTGGGCTGTTGTCTGGCTTCTAGCTTTCCTTCAGACAGCGTGGCTACAGGGTTTGGGTTGGCTCTAGGCTGTGAACGCCTCCTCGTTGTCTGATGGGGATGGGTTCAGCCTGGGGGTCTGCCAGCAGCCGTGTGTTTTGCTGGTACAGATTCAAACTGCCCCCTGGAGACAGGGCCCAGGCAGTGGATGCTGGGCAGGCCTGTAGGACTGACTGTTTAACAGGCATTTCCCTGATGATCATAGGGTAAGTCTTGGGGGCTCTATGCCAAGAAGCCCTCTAACTGCTTCTCCACCTACTGGCCATTTCTCAGGGGAGATGTAGCACCATAGGGCCCACAGTAAAGAGGGGACCAGCAGCCTCAGAAATGGGGGGATGGGGGGGAGGCGGGGGAGAGATTGAGTTTGGCATCACTGACATCAGAGTGGACCAAGCTTGCAGGATTAGTATAGAGGTGGTGGGACTTGGGCTGAGATTTAAGAGACAGGCTCCCCGGGAGGCCCAGAGAAGATGCAACCTTCCAGTCAATGCAACTTCACTGAGAGGCAGTTTTGAAAGGAGGAAAGAATTCCTAGCAGGGTAGCTTTCTAGCTGAGCATGTGGATGCACTGGGTTCAGAAGCATTGAGGTTAGGTACAGTCTGTGGGTGAGCGTCCTGGCTCATTTGTGTAGTGAAAGCTTTGAAAATGTTTATACTCTTTTGGCCTAGTAATTCCACCCCAGGCTGTGTCTTAAGGAAATTACCCAACTGAAACAAAGAACGATTAAGAATATTCTTTATTTTGCCCAGCCGGTGTGGCTCAGTGGTTCAGCATCAACCTCTGAACCAGGGCACATGCCCAGGTTGTGGGTTGGATCCCCATAGGGGGCAGGTAGGAGGCAGCTGATCAATGATTCTCTTTCTTCATTGATGTTTCATTCTTCTCCCTTCCTCTCTCTGAAATCATTGAAAACATATATAAAAATTCTCTTTTTATTGAAGTAGACTGAAAAAAGTAGAAAATACTACTTTTTAAAGAAAAGTGACATTTACATTTTATAGCAAGTCAGGGAATTTCTCTCCGAAGCACCATCCCTCTCCAAACACTTGTCTGCTGTCTCCTGTCCCTGTGCGTGAGCAATGGCAGCTCTGTGAACTTGAACCATCTGTTCTGAGCACCTCGGTGTGTGCTGGGAGGCACGGAGGGCTGAGACGTGGTCCCTGAGCTTAAGGATGGGGGGATGACAAGACGTGCCTCTGCTGGGCAAGCTGATTGGTGCTGGGTGCTGAGGAGTGACCCTGGCCCGGGTGGGGGCATGGGGAGGTGATGGGGACACGGGGAGGGAGGTGATGAGGGGGAGGGTGGTGGTGGTGGATGGATGGTCTGGGCCTTCAGCAGGGCTGGAGGAGCCCATAGGTCCAGGGGAGCGTTCAGGGCAGCAGAGCAGCCAGCCTGGCAGCTGGGAAGCCTGCAAAGCCCAGCAGAGTCCATTTCCCTTAAGATGGGCTCTGTCCGGATCCCCACGGCTCTGAGTGAGGTCAGGGCAATGCGATGCCTGCTACTTACCCCATTTTCTAGAGACTGGGAACTCAAGTCCTGGAAATGAACTCTTCCAGGAATCTCCAGGGTCCCTCAGGGAGAGAGAGGGCTGGTGCATAATCCCCTGGGAGAGGAGGGGAAGCTGCCCTCTGTCTGCAAGCCCTCCCTGAGCCTCTTAGGGGCAAAGCCCCAGGAGGGGGACCATCCCTAGAAGGCTGCCCTCTGGTCCCTTACGGGCTGGAGGTGAAGGTCAGCGTCCCTCCTCCAGGGACCCCTCCTTGTGAATCTGCCCCTGGCCGCATGGGCGCCAGGCGCTCCCGGGGGGTCGCTCCATCCACACATGGCACTTGGCGGCTTTGACGTTTTGTTTAAGCAGGGACGTGATTGAGAGCGTGTGAGGGCGAGGAGCGGAGGTGCTGGCTCTTTAAGGCTTGGCCTTCAAGTGAATTCTGGCAGAGGAGACACCGAAGGTTTAATTTTAGGGCCAGGAGGGGGGTGGGGGAGAGAGTCCCTGCAGCATCTGGTTCATGTTAAGGCCTTCCCTTAGAAAAAGGCTATGTTTACGGTTCCTGTTCGGCAGACATGGGGCAGGAGGGGCGCAACTTTCCCCTCCTAGGCAGCGATGCACGGGGAATGCCCCCCGCTTCCCTCTGCTCCTCTGAACCCACCCCAAACCGACATCCATTTTACCCCTGACGTTAAAGCAGATGTTCGCTTCCAGACGGCCTGCGGCAGCTGGGCCTGCTGGGCCGAGCTCCATTCTGGTGCCGCAGGACCCCAGTCAGCCGCCGGCCAGCTCGGCTCGCCTAGCATCCTCATCCCCAGGATCCTGGATGGCAGGCCTCCCTGCCCTGATCCTGGGGTTAAGGGCTTGTGTCCCATGGATGCCCGGGTGTCAGAGCCTACGGAGACCAGCCCCAGTCCTCTCCATGTATCGGGAATTGAGGCCCAGAGGTGGACTTGGAGCTCAGACCACACTTCCTACACTCAGCTGGGTTTGGTGCCTCTGATGTTTGTTTTACTCTTCCAGACGCTGTTCCCTCACTGGCTGGCCTTGGGGAAGGAAGGGGGCTGGGTGGCAGGTCTTGACACTTGGGGACAATGTTCCTGAGGCCATGAGTGAGAGCCCGGCATGGGCCCTGGCAGAGAGGGAGGGCTGAGAGAGGCTGACTGGATGAATGATGGGGTGGCTTGGCCTGAGGGTGGGTGCTGATGTTCCAGTTAGAAGCTTGGCGGTTCCCTCTGAGTCTCCATCCCGAAGTTCTTGTTCCCGGGCCAGGTCCCGTCTCCCCCAGCCCTTCCTCAGTTCTGGCACATCACAGCTCTCACCGACGCCTAGGAAGGGGCCTTGGGTAGGATACGTCCTACCCCCTTCGTGTTACAGACGAGGAAACCGAGGCAAGGCCACACAGCCAATCAGATCAGAGCCCCAGTCTGCACCCTACACCCCCCCCCCCCCCCCCCCCGTGTGTTCTTGATGGGAATGGAGGGTAGAAAGAGCCCAGACCCATCTTGTCCTCTGTGCTTCCCTTCTCTGTGCCTTCATCAGCCGGGTGAGCTGTCTTCCCCCACCCCCCACCTCCCCCGCGTCCCTCTCCAGTCCCTCTCCATTCCGGCTTCCTCGGCCCCTGCAGTGGAGGGCCGTGGGCGCCACCAGAGCTGTCGGGGGGGGGGGGGGGGGGGAAGGTTGCGCCCGTAGGGATTGGGCCAAGTCATTCCCTTGTGGCTTCCTAGAAAGGGAACTAGGGCAGGCGGGTCACTTCCTCCGGGGAAACCAAAGCCAGAGTCAGCCTGGAGTCAGAGGCTGAGCGGGGACCCCCAGCTACCCATTGCCTCTGGCCTGCGGGGCACTTCTCTGTTGCCATTTTTGCAAGGGGAGGGCCAGGGGCCCCATGTAGCCAGCAGGCCCGCACCCACGTCTGCCTTTACTGTGTGTGTATGTGTGTGTGTGTGTGTGTGTGTATTTGTGTGTGTGTGTGTGTGTGTGTTTTGGGGGGGGGGCACGGGGGTTGTTGCTTGTCCTCTGGGGCAGGTAGAGAGTCAGGTGACAGCACTGCCCACTCTCTATGGGGGTGGGGGGGTTCTTAACCACCCTCATGAGTCATGATTCCAAAACATTTTTGGTTTATACATCTTCATTCTTTTGGTTTTATTATGAAAGTATGACATGCTCCTAGTACAAAAAAATTTTCCACAGGTCACACTGTTATTTTTCTGTGCCACACATAACATTTTATGTGTTTGACCTATATTTTTAAAAAGTACATTTTTATTGATTTCAGAGATGAAGTGAGAGGGAGCTAGAAACATCAATGATGAGAGAGAATCATTGATTGGCTGCCTCCTGTATGCCCCCACTAGGGTAGGAGCCCACAGCCCAGGCATGTGCCCTGACTGGGGATCGAACTGTGACCTCTGGTTCCTGCTCAACCACTGCGCCACGTTGGCCAGGCTATCTATATATTTTTATGGTAAACTATAATAGCATAAAAGTTACCATTTTCACCATTTTTAAGTGTGTGTAGTGCGGTGGCATCCAGTACGCTTACATTGTTGTGCATCTGTCCCATCATCCCCAGAACTCTCTTCATCTTGCAAACTGCACCTCCGTACCCATTAGACAGCTCCCCACTCATTCCCTTCCCCTCCAGCCCCTGACCACCATCTTCCTTCTCTCTTCTCCGTGCATTTGATTGCTTTAGGCACCTCATTAAAGTGGGATCGGGACACTGTTTGTCCTTTGGTGACTGGCTCGTTTCACTTGGCTAACGGTCAGGATTCATCCGTGTTGCAGCGTGTGACAGTTTCCTTCCTTTTTAAGGCCGAGGACTGCTTTATTGTATGTGTAGAACACGTTTTGTTTATCCATTCATCTGCTGACGGACATTTGGATCGTTTCCACGTTGGGACTGGTGCGCGCGTACTGCTGCTGTGAGCACGAGCGTACAAATATCTGTGGGGACTTTCATTTCTTTTCTGTGTATACCCAGAAGCGGAAATGCTGCAGTGGATGTACTTACTAAGTGTCCCCGAGGCAGGGGTGATAGGTCAGCAGAGGGCCCTGCACCCCCCCCTATCCTCCCCCCCCCCCCCCCCCCCCCCGCCTCCTGCCCCAGGGCTGGTTCCTGGCTGGCCGGGCCTGCCACAGTAGCTGCCTGTGGAGGTGGGTGGGCTGGCCAGCAGGGCTGCCGCAGGTGTGCCGTGGCCAGTGCCGGCCGCTCACGGCGCTGCGAAGTCTGGAGCGCCGAGCTCATGAGGAGCTCCGGCATCTTTTGGTGGAGAAGGGTCTTTGGGGCCAGTACCCCACCCTTCTTTTGCTGCAGACCCTGGGGAGGCGGCTGGGGCCTCCTGGACACGCTGGGGAGGACAGGGACCCCACAGCTGGTCCCACTCTCCCCATCGGCCTTTTCCCTCCCAGGTCATCTGCCCCCGGCTGATTCTCTCCCGGAGCCTCTCCTGATGGCTTGTTTAGTCTCCCAGACTCTGCTCCCTCGCGGGCTGGAGCAATGAGCGATGCAGTTTTGGCCAGTGAGTTACAGACATGAACGCACAACTGGCTTCCTTTGGAGAAAAGTTCTGTTTCTTACAGAGCACGCTCTCCTCTCTGATTCCTGCTGCCACCAAGCCTGCTGCTGTACCTGGCATTGACCACTGTCTCAAGTCCAGCCCCCGGATACGGGCACAGCCCGGAGCCCTGTGCAGAACAGGCTGGCTTCTGCCTGCTCCCTGGTGCGGGCCGCTCCATGACGCCTGCGGGGCCCGGCGAATTGCTCCCCATGGGTGCTCAGTCTGGGCCGCACTGGTGGGGTGTGCGCGGCTCCTTGATAGTGGGGGTGTCTCACTCTGGCCATGGCTGGTCTGTAGCCTATACTTTGTGGATAGGGAGAGGAAAAGAGAGAAAGCAGTGGGAAAAATTCGGGGTTTGACTCCTAGGAGTATCACATTATTGTGTTACGCACCTGAAATGAATGTAATGTTATGTGTCAGTTTTACCTCACTAGAAAGAATTGGAGACCAGGTGGGAGGGAACTCCTGTTTTTTTGCTTGGGGCCTGGTCTTTTCCATCTGGGTTACTTGTCATCGGGGGGGCCTCAGTGTTTCCGTCTCTCAAATGGGAATTAAAATCTACTTAAGCTTGTTGTGAAGAGTAAGGGGGATAATAAGAGCAATGTGCTCCGTAAATGTGTCACTACGTGCCAGTCCAAGGGGGACAGGTGTGGCCAGCTGCCAGGCCTGACGAGGACCCCGTGCAGGAGGGCGTGGTTCGGGACCACCACGGCGTTTTCTCTCTGCTTCTCGGGGTCTGGTCCCGGGCTGGCTCCCCCTGGCGGGGCTGGGGGCAGGAGGAAAGGGCTGGCTGCTCTGTCTGGCTGGGTGGCGGCAGCTTCCTCTGCAGGAGGAAATTGCTTTCTGTCTGGGCAGTGGGCGTTGCTGAACTCTGCTGCGGGGCCAGCTGCTGCCCGCTAAGCCTGGATATTATGTGTTGGGGAGAAGAAAGGGGTCCCGGGTTCCTGGGTCTTGATTTTAGATTCAGCGTGTGGTCAGCTCCCGGCTCCCTTCCCTGCCAGGCCCTCTTGGAGCCGCTCCTCACCCCAGCACCAGACGCTTTGGCTCAGAGCTCTCCCCTGCCCTGGGCTGCCATGTGACTGTGTCTTAGGTGGGTCCTGGCCGTCTTTCTGGATTGCAGGCTCCAGGATCCCTGTGTCCCTCATATCTGGGGCCAGGAATCAGTGTCCTCCCTCTCCATGAGTGTCCCTTTCTCCCGCAGGATAGGATGCTGGGACCACCCATGCATGGGCCATGTGCAGGCTCGGGGAGGGTGCAGGAGGGCCGTCCTGCTTGGAGCTGCCTTCTCCTTGTGGCCTCTCCCTGCGAAGAGCCCCTCCTGCAGAGGCTGCGAGGGGTAGGGAAGAGCCTGGCTTTGGCATCAGAGTCCTGGGGGGGGTGCGGGGGGGTTCCTGCTATCTTACTAGCTGTGTCCTTGCACAGGCCCTTATTCTGAGCCTCAGTTTCCTCATCTATAAAGGGAAGCCAGTCTGTCTGGCAGGGCCATGGCCGGGACTGAAGGAGAGGATGGGTTTAAATCGCTCAGGCTGGCCAAGACCGGTTTGGCTCAATGGATAGAACGTTGGCTTGGGGACTGAAAGGTCCCTGGTTTGATTCCGGTCAAGGGCATGTACCTTGGTTGCGGGCATATCCCCAGTAGGGGGTGTGCAAGAGGCAGCTGATCGATGACTCTCTCTCATCGATGTCTCTAACTATCTCTCTTCCTTCCTCTCTGTACAAAATCAATAAAATATATTAATAAATAAATAAATAAATAAATAAATCGCTCAGGCTGGCCCTCTGCCCCCATGGGCTTCCGGAGTGGGGGCAGGTGTCGTCTTTTTGTGTGTGCACAAAGCCCAGGCGCGCCCTTCCTTCTCTTCTGTGCCTGGGAGGGAGGCGAGGTGATAAAGACTTCCTGCTCCCGGACTTGTGGAGAATGGGATTCATCTGGAGTTCGCATTACTTACCGTGCGTGCCTGTTCTCGCACTGAGCCGGCGCTGCTGGTGGGGCGGGGTCTGGGCTTTCCGCGGGTTTTTGCGTTAGGCCAGTGTGGGGGTGCTCCTTCCTCAGAGTGTGCTCCCAGGGGCTGCGTCACTTGGTCTTGACGGGAGCCCACTGAGGCAGGTGTGGGCCGGTGGGAGCCTTCAGGGCTGAGACCAGGGTGCTTTAAGGAACGGACCTGAGGCCCTTGGCTCCGTGGCGGCAGAACCAGAATTGGAACCAAGGTCTCCCAGGGCTGTGTGTCTACAAACATTCTAACCAGAGTGTGGGGAAGGCGGGGGACGCGGAGAGCCTCGGGCCGGAGGTGAGGGCCAAGGCCGCCGTGGTGGCAGCATGGAGGCGGTGGACTTGCTCCAGGCGGGTGTGGCAAGGCCAAGGCTGTCCGCCCTCCTGCCCAGTAGGACTGTCTTCACCCTGGGAGCTTCCAGAGCTTCCACGGCCAGCCTCAGCCCTGGAAGGTGACCTGACTGGGTCCTCGGGAGGGTCGGCAGAGCGGAGGGAGACAGGAGGCCCAGGCTGAGCACGCCTGGTTAGAAGCAGAGGCTCTGCAGCCTGACTTCTGGCTCCTCCATCTACTGTTGGATGTGACCTGGAGCGATGCGGTGAGCTGCTCCGTGTCTCAGTTTTCTCATCTGTGAGATGGGATTAATAACAATAATACGTCCCTCATAGAGTTAATTGGTCTCTGAAGACTTTCCGCTCGACCTTCAGATTGGACTGTCAGGCTGAGGACTGTGGGCCTTCTTTGGTGACCGTGGTGAGCTGCTGTGGGTGTCTGGGCAGGCAGGGTGGAGAGCCGTGTGCCCATGGATGGCCCCTTTACCTGCTCGTTAATCTGATGGCTCAGCTCTGAAATCTGGGTGTGGCCTCTGATCCCTCCCTCCCTCCCTGAATATCTCTGCATCCACCGGCTTACTTCTGTCCCCAGCACCACCGCTGCCTTGGTCTCAGCCACCTTGTTCTCCTGCCTGGACCTTTGTGTGGCCTCCCAGCTGGTCTCTGCTGCCATTCTTGTCCACGTCTGACCTGCTCTTCACACTGCAGTTAGCTGTCTCTGTCAGGGTACAGGTGTAATTATGTGTAAACCAAATTATGTGTAAACCTGCACCTACCAACCCTCAGCTGAAATCAAACAAAACCTCTTTGGTGGCTTCCTTTTATTCTCAGGAGAAACCATGCTAACACCTTGCAGGAGCCCTCTGCCCCCGGGGCCTGCTGACCTCCTATCTCTGGTTCCCTCTCTCCTGCACCAGCTCCCCTGGCGGTTTTCCAGTCACGGGGGCCTTATTCCCTTCGCCTTGGGGTCTGTGATTTTTGTTTCCTGACCATCCAAGACCCCACACATGTGCATAGGGTGATAGCGCATCTCGATTTGCACCTGTTGTCCTGATGTAATTATTAATAGCATCTCCTGTTATTTTCAAGTGTCCTGGTTTGGATGATAAATTAGATGGTCACATTTATAATCTTTCCATCTAATTAAAATTTCTCAGCTTAAAAAATTCCCTGACTTCCTCAGGGTAGTGGACACACGCCTGGACCTCGTTACCTGTTTTCAGTCTCATGCCCTCTGGAACTTTTCCTTCTGCATTTAGCTCAGTGTGCAGATATACACTCATGTATATTTGAGTCTTTAATGTTTGTCGTCCTTGTTCGACTAAAGGCTCCCTGGTTTAGGGACTGTCTCCTCTTGCCCAACATGGAACCAGAGTTCCTGACACAGTCAGCGCTCGGCAGGTGTTGTAAGTGAGCGAACGAAGGCACGTGGTTCCTGTGCATGGCAGGGCAGTGGGTCTGGAGCGTCTGCAGAGCTGTGAGAGGGAAGCGGCTGACATCAGGCCTGTCCTGGCCCAAACAGGCCGATTGCCCACATTCTGGCATAGCACCCCTTCTCCTCCCAACCTGGCTGCCCCTTTAATTATTCATGGTCTTTCTCAATGGGCTTTGTGTTTGGAAGCCAAAAGAGACAAGCATTCAAACTCTCCATCCGCGGAGGAGGCTGAGAACAGGAGATAAACCTGCCCGGCCTTTCTGCCTCCCTAGGGAGCCACGAGGCCCAGCACCTTCTCTTGTGGCTGATGTGAGCACTGGGCGTGGTCTCAGCCCCGTGTCCTGGGCTGCCCTTTAGCTCCTGGCCCCGGCCCACCCCAGGCCTGGGACCGCCTGGGGCCACTGCCCAGCTTCCCTGTGGCTCTGTGGGACGGTGGGCAGAGCTGGATGGTGGGGGCGGGAGCTGCTGGCCTGCCCAGAGGTTGCAAGTTTACCCGGAAGTACCTTCAGCCCCTAGGATAGTGGGAAGGGTTCATCTCTGATGATTTATAGACCTGAGTTTGAATCTCAGGTTTGAGTGACTGGGAAGGTTGCTTAACGCCTCTGACCTTCCGTTTCCTCCTCTAACGTAAATTGTGGAGTAGATTTGCTGAGATGGCCCATGCCTCACTTGTGCAATAGCCAACATCCTTAAGCAATTCCAGTACCACCTTCTTCTTTCTTTTTTTTTTTTTTTTTTAAGATTTTTAAAATTGATTTTTTTTTTTTTTTTTTTTTGAGAGGGAGGGAGGAAGGGAGAGAGAGAGAGAGAAACTTTGATTAGCTGCTCCCTGCACCTCTCCTGCCCAGATCAAGCCCACAACCCGGGCATGTGCCCTGACTGGAATCAAATAAGCAATCTTTCGGTGCACCGGACGACGCCCAACCAACTGAGCCGCACCATCGAGGGCTCCGGTACCAAATTCTCCTCTCCTTCCCTCCCCTCCGGCTCCCAGAGGCCCACTCCGCCTGCATTCTGCTGTACTCTGCTCTGGAACAAGGTTTGGGGGAGGCTGAGGTGCCCTCCCTCTCAGCAGTTTCTGAGGTTGAGCCCATCGCGGTGGGTAGGAGGCGGGCAGAGCTGGAGTAGATCTCTGAGCTTCAAGGAGGATGGGAGCACACTCACCTCCAGACAGCAGCCCATGTCCTGCCCTGTCCCCGCAGAGTCGGAGGGTCCGGCCACATCTGCCTGGAATCATTCTTCCCACCATTTCAGAAATGTAGGAGTTTCTAGACACGGTTCCTTAGTCTGCTCCCTGCTGCGGATCCCGCTGCCGCCTGTCCCTCGAGCTGCCTGGCCAGCAGGCCTCTGTGCTGGGCTGCTGGCGCCCAGGCTGCTGACGGGTCTGGTGGGCGGTCTGGGAGGGTAGGGGTGGTGGTAGCGGCAGTCGGCCTGGACCCCTGTGGGGTTTTCCATGGCCCACAGGTTCTCTGTGACTCCTTAATAAAGGTGTTTGGGTTTTCTTATTTTTAAAATTTTTTTATTATTATTATTATTATTATTATTATTATTATTATTATTATTTTTATTGATTTCAGAGAGGGAGAAAGAGAAAAACATCCATGATGAGAGAGAATCATGGATCAGCTGCCTCCTGCAAGTTAGCTCACACAACCCTCCTCGCAGCAGCTGCACGGGATGGATGCTCGTGTTGGTCTCGGCCTTACTGAGGTGGAAGCCGAGGCTCAGGGAGTCTGAAGGCGGGACCATGGCTGGAGGCTCGGTCCCTGAGAGAGGCCAGGCTGTGGATGTGGCAGACGGTGGGGGCAGCTGGCTCTCACTGGCCAGGAGCTAGGTGGACAGCCCGCATTTCTTCTCTGGCTCACACGCCCCTTGACTTGTAAAAACAGCTCTGAGTTCTGTCGGAGACCCGCCAGTTTTGCCTACATTGGCAGGAAGAGGCTGAGCTGTCCAGGCAGCAGCCTGCCATCGGAGGGCCTCGGTGGGAAAGGGGTTCCTGGGCCTCCTGGCAGGGAGCCTTCTCCAACTGGGTCTGTTCATTAGGTCAGACCCCCTCCCAGGCTGAGCCAGAGCCCCTCCTCCTCGGCCGTGGCCCCCTCCAGGTGTTTGGTGCTGTGTCTCCTGGAATGGGCGGCAGGTGGACTTAAACCAGGAAATGCACAGGCCCCTGCTTGCCTCCCAGCACCCTGGCTGGGCCGGGCCCCAGGGTTTTCTCATCTTATGTATGCAGGGGGAAAAGAATGACCTCTTTCTTTCCATCCTGCAGAGCTCTGTGAATGATTAACTTTGATTCAATAGAAAGGGAATGGAAAGTGAGGTCAGGGTGGTGGCGGGCATTTACCGGGCTCCATCTCTGCCCTGGGTATCTCGTGGGCACCTTGCTGCCTCGTTTGCATCCGTGACACCCTCATCTTGTTAACCACCCTGCAGAGTAGTGGTGTTAGGTATCCCAACTTGTCAGGTAAAGCCACTGAGGCCGAGACAGGTTAGTTAAGGCCACACAGCTAGTGAGTGACTGGATTAATGTGTGTGTGTGTGTGTGTGTGTGTGTGAGCTCACCTGAGGATATGTTTGTTTGCTTTTTGAAAATTGATTTTCAGAGAGAGAGAGAGAGAAACATCAATTGATTGCCTCTTGTATGTGCCCTGACTGGGAATCAAACCCACAACCTTTTGGTGCACAGGACAATGCTCCAACCAACTGAGCCACCCCACCAGGGCTGAATTCATGTTTGTTTTTTAAGCGTCCGTTGTGGAATAGCACCGGACTGTCTACGTACATAAGATCTAATTTGGCCCTTTTTAATGCTGTGCCGTCGTCGGTGATGTTATCCCCATTTCGCATATGGGCATCCTGAGGCTGAGATGAAGAATTCTGTCCAGAGAGACAGCCAGTGAGAGGTGGAGGCTGGGACTGAAACTCTAGCTCGCGTGTCCGGTTCCACAGTCCAGCCCCTTGGGGTGCGCCTGGCCACCTGCATTCTGAGTTCCTGGGACCCCAGCCGTCACCTGACTTGGGGGGCGGGGGGAGCTGTGAGATGCCTCTGTTGGGCAGAGGAAACTGCCTGGCGGAGCTCTGCATTTGCAGCAGCCGCTCCCAGGTGGGAGGAAAGTAAACAGATCTGGGTGGAGATGTCTTGAGGCCTCTGCTTTTCATCTGCGAGCGAACCAGCTGACAGCCCGGTTTGAAAGGCTGGCCGCCCGCCCTCGATAAGTTAACCAGATACTCCTGTTTACGTTACCCGAACACCGGGCATCTGAGATCACTGCTGGCAGGTCCTCGCCCAGACACACCACCCGGAGCCCACACCCTGGCCCCTCGCAGGGCGGCCCGAGGGAGAAAGAGCACTCCGTGGCTGCTCTTCAGGGAGCTCAGCCCTTTGCACACGTGCTGGCCCTGCCCCCTCGAGGGACCCTGGCCTGGTGCTCAGCATTCTGGCCAGCAGCGGCAGCGGAGGGGCAGGCCCTGACGGCAGCCAGGTGGGCCCCCCACGACCCCCAGGGGTCTGTGGCAGCTGAGTTTTGACTCGATGAGCCTAGACCAGGGTCCTGTTGCTTTTCTCCAGGGAAAGGAAGACCACGCTATGAGAAGCCATCTTTTATGGGAGGCCTGTACCACCGTCAAGAGGCCGAGAAGCTTGTTTTTGTTTTTTTCCTGGCGCCACTTGGCCAGGACTGCCCCTCCTTTTCTCCCACAGTTAATAGCTGCTGTCTAACTGTTGGTGTGTGTGTGTGTGTGTGTGGTGTGTGTGTGTTCATAATTGCTGTCCCGGTCCCTCATTCTGACTTTCTATATTTTACTCTGATAAGGGACTTGAAACATTTTCAGAATCCTTTCTCTATCAGTGTTTCCCAAACTTCTCTCATGATGAGAATCACCTGGTGGAGTTGTTAAAACACAGATTCCTGAATCCCAACTAAGAAGTGCTAAACTAGAATTTTTGGGAACATATGTTAGTTGGGATTCAGGAATCTGTATTTTGGGAACATATGTTAGTTGGGATTCAGGAATCTGTATTTTAACAACTCCACTAGGTGATTCTCATCATGAGAGAAGTTTGGGAAACACTACATAATGCCTTACCTGATTCTCTTCCTAATTCTTTTAAATACATGGGATAATTTTTCCCTTTTTATCTTTTTCTTAATCTTTTTATTTTTGTTGTTGTTCTTTTTTGGGGACACATACTTTTTCCCCCTTGAGCCCTGACCCCCTGCCCCCAAAATAAATTCTCAGAGAAATAGGAAGTCCCCTGTATCCCATCCCAGAGTCTGACTTAACAGAAAAATGTGCACATTTCCGGACCGACTTTTTGTACATTTGCATAGCATTTCTGTTTTTTTTTAAATAAGTGATGACTGTACATGCTATAAAATTCAAAAGAAACAAAAGGGTGTTCTGTGAATAGCCAGTCCCTCCTCCCCTCCCTCCCTCCTCCTTCCCTCTCTCCCTCTGAGGAACCTCTGAGCACGGTTCCAGGTCCTCGTGTGTCCTTCAGGGTTTCTGTGCCACAAAGCTTGTAGGGACCCTCCAGTAAACTACTGACAGGCGTCTGGTTGTGATGGGCAGGAGCTGGCCGTCTTGGGACTGAAACACTGATCCTGCTTTGGGTTCGCGGAGATGAAACTGTCCCCGTGGAGTTCATTGGCCTCTTTGGACAAGGATACGACCCCACCAACCGGGGAAGTTGCTGGATTCCAGCCTGCAGGGGGCTCGTCTGGGGTTACATCGCTGGAAGGGGCGGAGGTGACCTCTCCGAGGTCGCACGCATGCCGGGCTGAGCCAGGGCAGGGCCCAGACTTCCTGACCCCTGTCCTCTCTCTGCACAATAACTCCCCTGGACTGAGCCATGGCTGGTGTCCAGTGTGCGGTCCCCGGGGAGCAGAAGGGTGTGCCAGGGAGGGGTGAGGTCAGCACGTGAGCCTGGGGCCTGCTGGCCCACCACCGCCCCAGTCTCATTTGGCTGCAGGTGGGTTATCTTGTTGACTCAAACCCGATACAATAGAGAAAGCGCCTTTGTCAGTGGGGTCAGCCCCGAGTGCACAGCCCGGATTGTGCCAGGAGGCGAGGCAACACCGAATGGGAGAGCGCTCGCTGGGGACAAGGGTCAGGAGGAGACCCGACGAACCCCATTTGCAGGGGCCCGGGCCAGGGAGGCAGCTAAAGCCATCTGATTGCATGGCCGGGGTCCGGGGTGCAGGCACTGGTTGCATCTGGACGCGCTTAGCTTAGTCACAGTCCCGTGTCTGTGGGATCGTTCACACAGTCGGAAGCCCACGGTGCACACAGTTTTGTGTCCCGCTTTTTTGTTAATTACATAGAAGCCTCTTTCCATAATAATATGTAGTTTCAGAACCTATCATTTTGGCCACGCACATGTTCCATCATAAGCTGCATTTGCTTAACTAATACTTTATTAACGTAATAGGCGGCTGTTGCTGACTTTTTGCTTCTCGAGCAGTGCTGGCCAGAGCGCTCTCCTGCTCTCGGCCTTGTCTTATTGAGTGTCTTTACCCAGGATGGGGTCCCAGCTTTTGGCCGAGGGCTTGCGCCCCTTTTCGTTCCCTGGAGGAGTTGCCGTCCACAGGAGTTGATACCTCGTCAGCCTGTCTGTCTGTCTGTCCGCTGTGGTGTGTGGCGGGCTCTGTCCTGGTTCCCACCCCACAACGGGAACTGGGAACTTGCTGTTGCAAATGTAGGAAGTGGAGATTGGTGCCTTTGTTTTAGTTCACGAAGCCTGGCATTGCGCGTGCACTGGCGTGTGCGTGTGCACTGGCATGTGTGGAGGTCCCCGATCAGGCCCACACGAGGGGAGCCCGCTCCCCCCCCGCCCCCCCCAGGAAGCCCCGCGGCCTCGCCTCCACGCTCCCAGATGGCTGGTGTCGGCCGCGGTCTGTGAGGAGGGGTAACCGTGCGGCACAGCTGTCCGCCAGGGCCTGTTTTCACACACCAGACGTTCCTGTGCCCGTAGCTTATTTTGTTAGGAGGCTTAGAAAGAGCTCACGTTTCCAGCTGTAGAACCAGAGACCCTGTGAGTCTTCATTCAGAGTTAGCGGGCCAGCATCTGCTTGGTGGCTTGTGAGATGTCCTGTTCTTTATTTTATTTGTTTGTTTGTTTATAATTTTAAACTGATTTTTAGAGAGGAAGGGAGGGAGGGAGAGAAATATCGAGAATAGGCCATTGATCGGCCGCCTCCTGCACACCTCCTACCAGCGATTGAACCCACCACCCAGGCATGTGCCCTGACTGGGAATGGAACCAGCAACCTTTTGGTGCATGGCACCACGCCCAACCGAGCCACACCAGCCCGGTCTAGAGGTCTTACTTTTAAATTGGGCCAGCATTTAGAAACTAGTGGTTCATGGAGAAGCCCCAAATTCTGGCTCCTCCTCATTGGCAGGCTGGCAACCCAAGACTGTGTTCCCACGTGGAGTAAGGAGAGGCTGCTCTGTCCCCTCAAAACCCTGCCCTGGAGCCGAGGCTGCGCTCTCTTGCCGTTTATCTGCTTGCACCCTTAGAAGCATTGTATC
Source organism: Pipistrellus hanaki (assembly GCF_964339955.1). Classification (NCBI taxonomy): domain Eukaryota; kingdom Metazoa; phylum Chordata; class Mammalia; order Chiroptera; family Vespertilionidae; genus Pipistrellus; species Pipistrellus hanaki. The sequence continues at coordinate 25,638,221 of NC_140503.1, forward strand.
CTGAGCGGAAACAAAGGATAGTCCAAAAGGGCCTCTGTTTCCACAGCAATGCATGAGCATACATGGTGGTGAGGACCGACCAGGCCTACCTTCTGTCTTACATTTGCCTCTTTGGCTCATTTATTAGTCTCTTTGTGCCGTAGTTTCCTCATTTATAAAGGGGGGAGAATAATAGCACCTGCCTCACAGTGTGAAGATTAAATGAGTTAAAGAGGGTAAGGCACTCAGAAGAGGGTCTAACACAGCGGTTCTCAGCCTTTCTAATGCTGCGACCCTTTAATACAGTTCCTCATGTTGTGGTGACCCCCAACCACAAAATTATTTTCATTGCTACTTCATAACTAATTTTGCTTCTGTTATGAATCGTAATGTAAATATCTGTGTTTTCCGATGGTCTTAGGCGACCCTGCTAGCAGTTCTCAACCTGTTGCAACCCACAGGTTGAGAACTACTGCTGTAAAGCCTAAGACCATCGGAAAACACAGATATTTACATTACAGCCCCCCCCCCCCAACAAGTAGCCAACCCAAATATTAATAATGTTCAGATATTTAATTATGTGTTCTTGGTCTGAATGAGCTTTTCAAACAAATCTCAGAACCAACTTTTCAAGGGCTGCCTTGGGCTCTTGAATTATCAGAATTATACGAGATCTTACTTATTAGCTCAGCCTCCAGGGCCTTGAATCCGTTCCCAGCCCTCTCACCAAGTACATGCCTTTGGCCGGTAACACACTAGTTTTGTTCTGTTCTTTATTATTTTAAACTCTAGATGTCCTTGCACCTTCCTGCTGCCCTTCATCCTAATAAGTATAGCTTTCATTTATGTGTGGGCCATTGTGCATAGCACTTACCATGTCTGGTTGCATTGATCTTCACCACTCTCTGAGGTGGTAGGGTCTAGTACTATAATACACCCATTTTACAGATGTGGAGACTGAGGGTTGGAGAAGTGAAGTCACTTGCCCAAGGTCACTCAGAGCTGGGCCTGGTTGCTCTAGGTCAGTTTTGTTCTAGAATCTACATTTCCTCAGCATTGGTGAGAGTTGCCTGCCTTGTTCTGCCTGGGTATGTGCCCAGCACATTTCTTTGCTGTCTGTGGGAGGGTCTTTCAGATATTTGAGGTGAGCCCCTGAGTCTTTCTGTCTTCCTGGTGAAAGCCCAGTTCCCAGAGTTCCCCAGACATGCTTCTGAGCGGCTCACCAAACAGAATGATCTTCCACCTCTGGACAGCTGCTCGCCTGCCTCTGGGCACTGCTCCCCTTGCCTCTCTCTGCCAGAGAGGCTGCCATCCCACGCCAACTCCACCGATGTTCCATCAACTCAAACTCCCTGTGCCCGTGCTGGCCAGGGCCGCCCAGACTCCATCTGGTTCGTTTCTCACTTCAGTGCCCTGTTTTCAGTGGCGCTCCACAAGACGCATTCCCCTCCCCTCACCCCCCTGGAAATGCAATCTCGGTCTTGGTTCTGCTGGGCCCTTCCAGCACCCCACCCAAACCTGCACCTGAAATGCACATCCTCTTGGTGGAACCGAAAGCGTCTGAGACGCGGTGAACACACCCAGCTTTGTGGCCTGGGGGAAGCCACTCACCCTCTCTGGTCCACGTGTCCCCAGTTGTAACGGAGAGTTTGACTTGGGTGATGTCTAACATCTCTTCCAGCTCAGACATTCATTGATGCCACATGTGGAACAGCATGAACTTGTAATAATTAGAACTAATTGTTGTGGTAACAATAATATCAGGTAATTATTACTGAGCCGGGACTCTGTGCCAGGCCCTCTTTTCAGTGGGGTGTCTCATTAAATCCTCTACCCAAGCCCGTGGTATTATTGCCCCCATTTCACCAATGAGCTTTGCGGCAGAGCCATGTTGAGTCACTTACAAGGTTACCATCTGGCTGGAGGTAGATGGAGGCGGGATTTGCACTGTCCTCTTTAAAGTGGTTTAATCCTTCTGATTGCTTGGATTCTTGCTCTGTGGTGTGATCCCGAGGAAGTCCTGTGAGCTACAGTGCTGGGTGGTTATGCTCGTTGTCCACTAAAATCTCCTGATGCCAGATGAGAGATGGGTAGATATTGCAAGATGAGCAGAGGTCTTTGTTTTCTGGCAGTCCTCCCTCCCCCCTCCCGTCCCCATCCAGGCTTAGCAGAGGCTGTGCAGTGGGGCTGGTGGTTGGTGAAACGAGGAGGGAACTAGCCTTCACTGCAGCCCTGTGAGCACGTCCCACGTGGTGCCTAAGCCCTTTTCCTGAGAAGCCTCAGCATCCCTGAGCCCATTTCTACAATAGCGAGTCCCCTGTAGGCCCCATCTCCTTGGTCAGGCTGTGAGCCAAGGCCCCAGCATGGGGCTCCTAGAGCAAAGGGAAGGCCATATCGGACAGGTCCTGGTTGGGACCGAGGCAATAAAATGTCCCCTTGCCCTGGATCTGAATGAGGCTGGACCATAGCCTGCTGCGGTAGGGTTGCCCACCACGTTGGGGTGTCTGGACTAGAGGCCATGGGATCCTCTGTCTCCATCTCGAGCCACAGGCATCACTTGTGACTGTTGGCTTTTCCTCCTCGCTGGATCCCTGAGGCAGGTGCCCTTGCCTGTCATAAGGTGGGAGCTCAGGTTTTAAGAACAGGGCCTGACCTGCCTCTGAGGAGAAGTTATGCGCTTATGTATTCGTTGATTGATCCCTGTATGTGTCCTGACCTGTGATTAAACGTGTAACCAGCATGATGCTCTAACCACCTGACGACCCAGCCGGGGCTGGGAAGTGCCTGTTCTTAATCACTGAATTGCCCCCACCATCTTCTCCTTAGGCGGGAGCTCCCACCTAGGAGCTGCCTCCTAGGGGAACTCTCTTACTTGGGTGATGCTCAGAGGTCCCGTCAGGGCCATCCCCCTGAGGGAGCCAGGGGCGGGGCCTGGAGGTTTTAGCCCAGAGCAGGCCCGAGCCCTCAGCACCAGGCTTTGCATGGGAGACCTGAGCAAACACAGGTGCGGTCTGTCTCCTGGCAGGGAGTCCGGCTTCTCCCGGAAACGAGGCAGACTGCTTTCAACAGCACCTTTCCTCTTGCGAAGCAGTGTCTTCTTACACAAGCGGCCTCTTCCCCTTTCCTCACACCCCAGCCCTCGCTCCATGACTTGAGCAATGACCAGCGAGTCTCCAGCCCCCACCTGTGGAGATGCAGGTGATACCCAGCAGGACCCGAGCCCAGCCCTTTGTGTTGCTGGGCGATCCCACTCCCCTTGAGCCCACGGGCGGAGGCGGGGCCTGGGAGGGAGGTGAGGGCCAGGTGCTCCCGCGATACAGGTGGTGGTGGTGGTCATAAAGGCGCCCCACCCCACGAATGGACAGTGTGATGACACTGGCAGAAGTGCATATACAGACAGATGGCAAGAAGGAGAGAATGTGGGACTACACAATAAATTATTTTACAGGTTTAGAAACTCATATTTTCTACAACAAAATGAAAACAAAAGCCACTTCACCCTGCCCTCTCTGCCAGTTTTGTGAGGCCAGCGCCAGAGGAAGGGCACCCAGTGGGTACTCTTACCTGTCTTGCCACACCCCCTTTCCCCTGAGGTGTGTTCTGCTCCCCGAGGTCCCTGAGAGCGCCCCCTACTGATACCATTCAGTATCACTCTCAGGTGCGGTTAGATCTTCCAGGACCTTACTCCTTCCTGCATGGGTTCCCCACTTGCTCCTTCATCCAGTTGCTTGATTTTTACATCCACTAGGATGTTCCCCGCACAAGGCAGGGTTTTTTGCTGTTTCTTCACAGCTGTGTTCCTGGCTTTGTGTGGCGGGACTCTAGGGAGAGCATTGAGTCCGTGCCAGTCTGGACGTATGGACGTAAGAGGCCAGGCAGGGACCGTGCAGTAGGACATGGGCAGTGATGGAGCCGGTGCAGGATGCTCTGGTTCTGTGCCCCCAACCCAGACATGGTGGGTGGCTGTCAAGAGGGCTTCCTGGAGGAGTAGTATCTTAGCTTGATCTTGAAAGATGCATTAGCCAAACATGACATAGAGGGTATTCCAGGCTGATGAACCAGTACATGCCCCCCTGCCCACCTCCAGTCTGGGTGCCAGTCTGTCCAAAGACTGCCCCTTGCTGAAACCGGTTTGGCTCAGTAGATAGAGCGTCAGTCTGCGGACTGAAAGGTCCCAGGTTCGATTCCGGTCCCGGGCATGTACATTGGTTGCGGGCACATCCCCTGTGGGGGTTTTGCAGGAGACAGCTGGTCCATGTTTCTTTCTCATCAATGTTTCTATCTCTCTATCTCTCTCTTCCTCTCTGTAAAAAAATCAATAAAATATATTAAAAAAACAAAAACAAAAAAAGAAAAACAAAGACTGCCCCTGTGTGGACTGCCATCTCTCCTCACTCACAGACTCTTCAGCTT